>NC_059079.1:73896100-74252766 GCF_020497125.1 Mauremys mutica | reverse complement strand
GTGGAAGGCTCAGTTTTCTAAGCAAGCCATGTCCTGTGTTTAAAAGAACAAGTTTGCAATTAAAATGACTGTGACACCTGGGCCAGGACATAGGCCCGCTGGGTACTAGGGCAGTGCCAACAGCTTTCTGGTGCCACTGCTGTGCCTTATTTACTGTGAGAAAATACCATCTTGCACAACTAGGCAGGGAGCAAAGCCATGTGTGTCTCCCAGGTCATGGCAGAGCTGGGCAGTGTGAGAGATTTGGCCCATGGAGTCAGATCCCAGCCTGGCTAAGACTTTCCTCTTTCTTACTGGAAAGCTGGGGGCAGTTTCCACCTCTGCTAGAGAAGCACATTCCCAGCCTGTCCAGTGCAGGTGGCGTGAAGTAGGGCCCCGCTTCTGGGCCAGCGCCTTTACTAGAGACTGATGTGTCAGCCAGGGCTTTTCAGTGCGCCCCACGCAGTCCCCTCCCTGGAAGCTCGGTGTCAAGGCTCTGCGGGGCTGGAGGTTGAGAGCAATGATCGCCGGAGGAAGCGCTGAAGATCCGCGGGGCAAAAGGCCAGATAGCGCCCGCGGGCCTCGAACCCCCGGAGGGGCTGGGTTTTCAACGAGTTGAAATCGTGAAGTAACCGCTGAGCTAAAGCCGGCCCGCTTGCATAAGCTGTCCGAGAGCTCTAAGAGTTCTCAGTGGGGCGGCGCCATGCAAATAATTAAAGTAAGAGATTAAACATTATAGGGTCCTGGACGGGGAAAGGCCAGCCCGGCGCCTACCGCAAGCGCCTGGCTGAAACGCATCCACTACTCCCCTGCCAGGACCGATCCGTACCAAGATGGCGGCGCCCAGAGAGGTGAGCACGAGCCAATTCCTGTATCAGAGCCGGTCACTCCGTCCCCTCCTGTCACGGCCCGAGGCTGCAGCGTTGGGGGGAAATGCGCCCTGCCCCACCCCCTTGCCTCGCGGGACCCTGTTCTGCCCTCGCTGTCCCCGGCCAGCCAGCGGCCCTCGTGTCCCGGTCCGGCCTTAGCCTTTCTTGGGCTGCTCCCGCGTGTGCGGAGCTGCAGATCGACCCCCGGTGCTGCAGCCGCATCAGAGAGAGAAGCTGCTGGTGGGGGACGGGGGACAGGAGGCTGCTTGAGGCTTTTGGCGCACGGTAGCGGGAGGAAACTTTTCTTTCCCTTCCCCCCACCCCCCTTTGGAGTAAGGAAGGGAGGTTTGTATCCCTCATTTCCCGATTCAGCAAACCTGGACATCGACTCCCTGGCTCCCGGCACGAGGACAGGCTTGTCACTGCACCCTGCACTCATGGGCAAGCAGATTAACTCGATGTTCCTGCCAAAGTGCTCAGGAGAGGAGTTAAAATGATTAGGGGGATGGAACAGCTTCCATCTGAGGAGAGATTAAAAAAACTGGGATTTGTCAGTTTGGAGAAGAGCTGACTAAGGGGGTATATGACAGAGGCAGCAGGTTTAAAACAAATAATAGGAAGTATTTCTTCACACAATGCACATTCAACCTGTAGAACTCCTTGTCAGACGATGTTGTGAAGACCAAGATTATAACTGGGTTAAAAAAAATTAGATAAATTCATGGAGGGTAGGTCCATCAATGGCTATTAGCCAGGATGTTTGCCAGAAGCTGACGATGGGATGGATCACTTGATGATTACCTGTTCTGTTCATTCCCTCTGGGGCACCTGGCATTGGCCACTGTGGGAAGACAGGATACTGAGCTAGATGGACCCTTTGGTCTGACCCAGTGTAGTCATTCTTCTGTAGTAGCTACTAGAGTTGGTATTTTAAATATCATTAACCTTCTGCGTTAATGTCTCATTGAGATGAATGGGCTAGTGCACCCCTGAGAACTCTGGTTACAGGCTGCCTGTAGGCCTGGGTGGACCTGCCTATGTGTTAGTGTTTGGATTGCACTTGAAAGTTTTGTTTTTTTTCCACAGGCATCAGTGCCACTGACTTGCTGGCTTGTTTGTGTTGTTTCTAAAAGGAGTGCTGAGATTCCTGAGCATGATTCTACAGCAATTAGTTTGTCCCCCTTATACTTGGGGCCTTGACCTGCTTGCATCATATCTGGCTTTTGCTGGCATTGTCTGTCTGCACTTTTGATTCAGTACATTCACCTCTTCAACTGTGTCTACACAGGAACTCACACTGGTCTAACCAAAGGTGTGTTTTTAAACTGATTCAGTTACACCACAGCAAACCCCTTTATGGACACACTTGTATTGATTTACACTCATTTAACTAAACTGGTTTTTACACAGATTTAGTTAAACTAGTCCAATTCCTGTGTGTAGACCAGGCCCAAGACTCTGTCCACGCTACAGGAGAAGGGCTGTGTTAACTGATTCCATTTTTATAAACAGTAGGTGTTCCTTTTGCATCCCCTGCGGGTCCTTAGCAGCAACTCTTCTTCCTCAGTGGAGCCCAGTAGCCCTGCCCTTCTCTTTGTGCCCCATGGAGGACTCAGGGACATTTTGTCTTCCCTTTAACCTGCTGTGAGGGGAGCAGCTGTCATAGTTCAGGACAACTGCACCTGTACTCCCCTCAGCTGGGTGGAAGCACATGCCTCTCTCCCTCCTGACTGGGGTTTTTCTGGGCTGCACAGTTCCCTGCCTACACTGTGTTATTCCCAGCAAGCCAGGCAGCCTAGACAGGCCAGTGGCTGTACTTTGCTCTTCCTCTTCAGAGGCTTTAAGCAGTGTGATTGTGCACAGTTACAAGTTACCCCACAACTGTTTTCTAAGCAAGCACATTTATTCTGAAGGTGAAAGCATTATAGAGAAAACACATTAAAACAAAGAATGCTAATAAGCTTTCCAGAGATCACCCCCTCACTCCAACAAGGGCTCTGGTGAAGTCAGTCCTTCAAATCCACAAAGGGCTTTTTCTGTGGCTACAAGTTCATAACTAGGGCCCTACCAAATTAACGGTCCATTTTGGTCAATTTCACAGTCAAAGGATTTTTAAAATAGTAAATTTCATTATTTCAGCTATTTAAATCTGAAATTTCACGGTGTTGTAATTGTAGGGTCCAGACCCAAAAAGGAGTTGTGGGGAGTCGCAAGGTTGTTGTAGGGGCGGTTGCGGTACTGCTACCTTTACTTCTGCGCTGCTGCTGGTGGCGGTGCTGCCTTCAGAGTTGGGCAGCTGGAGAGCGGCGGCTGCTGGCATGGTATGATATTGCCACCCTTACTTCTCCGCTGCTGTCTGGAAGGTGGGCCCTCAGTCAGCAGCCACCACTCTCCAGCTGCCCAGCTCTGCAGGCAGCAGTGCAGAAGTAAGAGTGGCATGGTCTGGCATTGCCACCCGTACTTCTGTGCTGCTGCTGGCAGGGTGCTGCCTTCAGAGCTGGGTGCCTAACCAACAGTTGCTAGCCTCCGGCTGCCCAGTTCTGAAGGCACCGCGGAAGTAAGGGCGGCAATACCACAATCGCCCCCCTCCCCCCCAATAACCTTACAACTCCCCTGCAACTCCCTTTTGGGTCAGGACCCCCAATTTGATAAACGCTGGTCTCCTCCATGAAATAAGTATAGTATAAGGTAAAAGCACACAAAAGACCAGATTTCTGGTCCGTGACGTGTTTTTTCATGGCTGTGTGTTTATTCATAACAGCTTCAGCCCAGAACAAGTACATCCGTGAATGGGTTAGTCTGTCCTTTTACAGCCTGGCCCTTTGATCTTCAGATTCTGGAAACAGATAAGCAGTAGACAATCATCCTCTCCTCAGGAGATAGCTCTAGAGGGCTTTTGCATAACTAGAGTTGAGAATTTGCATTTTCCTCCCCTAGAGATTCCCCCACTTGACACTGTCTGTCCAAAAGCTCATTCTGGGCTCATTATTCAGTATAGACCTTGGAAGTTCCAACTCATATCCCATCTCCCCTCTAGCAAGGTCACATACACTCCTCGATAACACGTAACCTTTATGTTTGATACAGTGGACTCGAAAGATACTTAGTTCAATGGGATTTTTCCAGGCTATAGCAGGAAATAGTCATATCTGTCATAGTAGCGTCTCCTGGGTCCTAGCCCCAGGGGACATTTCTTGCTGGGGCTGGAGTGGGCCCATTTGTCTTGAGTGTGTTCCCTTGGTTGTATCTGACTGGAGGCAGCGCTGGCGACCTGCTCCCCAGGATGCACCTTCCCTCACTTAAATCTGATGTTCTCTTTCTCCTTCCCCCTAGGGAAGCTGGAGGCAGCCGTGGAGGAGGAGGAAGATGCAGGACACATGCAGGTCGGCTCCACTCTTTGGATGCATGTCAGATGAGCAATGGGGGCTCTGCTGGTGTCCCCATGTATGTAGTGGGGAATCATCAGCCCTGCTAGCAGCCGCTGTGTGCGCATGGGGGAGAGTGGAATTGAGCATCTCGGTGGTGTCTTGGCTGACCATCTAGCTTGCACCCTGGAAGGAGGGCTGCTGAGCCTCTCTGGGGCCTGGTCTACACTACGCGTTTAAACCGATTTTAGGAGCGTTAAACCGATTTAACGCCACACCCGTCCACACTACGAGGCCCTTTATATCGATATAAAGGGCTCTTTAAATCGGTTTCTGTACTCCTCCCCAACGAGAGGAGTAGCACTAAAATCGGTATTACCATATCGGATTAGGGTTAGTGTGGCTGCAAATCGACGGTATTGGCCTCCGGGCGGTATCCCACAGTGCACCACTGTGACCGCTCTGGACAGCAATCTGAACTCGGATGCACTGGCCAGGTAGACAGGAAAAGCCCCACGAACTTTTGAATTTCATTTCCTGTTTGCCCAGCGTGGAGCTCCGATCAGCACGGGTGGTGATGCAGTCCCAAATCCAAAAAGAGCTCCAGCATGGACCGTACGGGAGATACTGGATCTGATCGCTGTATGGGGAGACAAATCTGTTCTACCAGAGCTCCGTTACAGAAGACGAAATGACAAAATGTTTGAAAAAAATCTCCAGGCTATGATACAGAGTCCACAGCACAGTGCTGCGTGACAAGCGTAACGGAAAGCCAAAGAATCAAATGGACGCTCATGGAGGGAGGGAGGGTGTACTGAGTACTCCAGCTATCCCACAGTCCACAGCAGACTCCGAAAAGCATTTGCATTCTTGGCTGAGCTCCCAATGCCTATAGGGTCAAACACATTGTCCAGGGTGGTTCAGGGTATAGCTCGTCAATTTACCCCCTGACCCCCGTGAAAGAAAAGGGGAAAAAATCGTTTCTTGACTTTTTTCAGTGTCACCCTATGTCTACTGAATGCTGCTGGTAGACGCGATGCTGCGGCAGTGAAGAGCAGTATCCGCTCCTCTTCCCTACCCGGTGGCAGACGGTACAACATGCTTGATAGCTGCTGAATACCATCATCTGCCCATGAGTGCTCCTGGCTGGCCTCAGGTGAGGCTGGCTGGGGGCGCCTGGGTAAAAATAGGAACGATTCCCGGTCATTCCCAGTAGATGGTACAGAACGGCTGGTAACGGTCCTCATCATAGCAACTGGGGGCTGAGCTCCATCAGCCCCCTCCCTTTCATGTGTAAAGAAAAGATTCTGTATTGCCTGGACTGTCATAGCAGCAGGATGCTGGGCTCCTCTCCCCCGCACCGTTTAATGTCCTGCCTGGACTATCATAGCAATGGGATGCTGGGGTCCTCTCCCACACACCGCTTAATGTCCTGCCTGGACTATCATAGCAGCTGGAGGCTGCCTTCCCCTCATTTTATCTCACTAACAAGTCACTGTTTCTTATTCCTGCATTCTTTATTACTTCATGACACAAATAGGGGGGACACTGCCACAGTAGCCCAGGAAGGTTGGGGAAGGAGGGAAGCAATGGGTGGGGTTGTTGCAGGGGCACCCCCCGTGAATGGCATGCAGCTCATCATTTCTGCGGGGTCTGACACGGAGCAGCTGTGCTCTCTGGTTCTCTGATACACTGGTTCTCTAGTACACTAGCCCCATATTCTAGGCAGGATTGATTCTATTTTTAGATACCATAAAGGAGGGATTGACTCGGGGAGTCATTCCCATTTTTGTCTTTGCGCCCCCAGCTGACCTCAGCCAGGGGCACCCATGACAGCAGGAGACAGTACAGAACAACAGATAACTGTCATCTCATTGCCAATTTACAATGGCAGCAGACGGTACAGAACGACTGGTAACCATCTCTGCTATCATGCAAAAGCAAATGAATGCTGCTGTGTAGCGCTGCAGTATCGCCTCTGTCAGCTGCATCCAGTACACATACGGTGACAGTGACAAAAAGCAAAACAGGCTCCATGGTTGCCATGCTATGGCGTCTGCCAGGGCAATCCAGGGAAAAAGGGTGCAAAATGATTGTCTGCCGTTGCTTTCCAGGAGGAAGGAATGACTGAAGACATTTACCCAGAACCACCCGCGACAATGATTTTTGCTCCATCAGCCACTGGGATCTCAATCCAGAATTCCAAGGGGCGGGGGAGACTGCGGGAACTATGGGATAGCTACGGAATAGCTACCCACAGTGCAACGCTCCAGAAATTTACGCTAGCCTCGGACCATGGACGCACACCACCGAATTAATGTGCTTAGTGTGGCCGCGTGCACTCGACTTTATACAGTCTGTTTTACAAAACCGGTTTATGTAAAATCGGAATAATCCCGTAGTGTAGACGTACCCAGGGCCAGGCTCAGCCAAGGAGCTGATTAAATCCATCAATGAGACGTTCGCTGGAGCAGCTGGCTGGGAGGGAGCAGAATCATATCCTTTATGCTCACACATCAACCACCCTGCCTCTGGGCTTCTCTCGCTTGCAGTCTGATGGTATGTCTGGGCATCTGTGCTGCAGGAGGGCTCCTCTCCCCTCAGCATGTCCCTCCTTCCGTAGGGGTTGTCTCTCTCACACACACACTTTGCTGTTGGGAGAGGAGAACTGGATGGGAAAAGCCACCTGAACACTGTGTCCCTTGTGGTATGTTGGGTCCAAACCACGAGCAGTCGCCTGGTGCATCCCACCAGAGAAGGGGCTCTGCTGACCATCTCAGCCCTCTCCATTTCCCACCCAGTCTGTGCCTTGCCCTGCATATTCCCCACACTGGCTCCATCTGTGCCGCCAGTTCCTATGCCCCCTCCCTGCGACTGTCAGACACTGTCTCCTTGCTGCATTTTCTTTAGCACGTGACACATTAAAGAAGCCTGAGGATAAGAAGCAGTTGGGCGATTTCTTCGGGATGTCAAACAGCTACGCTGAGTGCTACCCTGCCACGTAAGGGCTCTCCGCTTACTGGGGGAAGGGGGTCACTGTGCAGCTGCTTCCCAGGCAGCTGGGGGTTTTGGTCAGAGCTGAGGAGCCCAGACAGGCACTTGCCTGGCCCTGCAGGCTGGTTGGGAGCGGTCAGCTTGCTGGAGGGAGCAGATGCTGTCATCTGGCCCAGGGAGCTGCCCAGCTAAAGTTAGTCAGATGTACATAGAGTCCTGCATTGCCAGAACAGAGAGGACTTGAGTACCTTTGGTTGAACTGTGTGTGCTACACGGTCTCAGGCGGTGCCTCAGCTGACTCTCCCCCTCCCCTTTCAGCATGGACGACATGGCTGTGGACAGTGATGAAGAGGTGGACTACAGCAAAATGGATCAGGTATTCCCAGCCAGCTCATGAGGCTGATGTAAAACAGAGGCTCAAAGGAGCCACAGGACAGAATCTGTGCAGGTCGGTCTGGACATGGACTCCTGGCTCCACAATATAACTGTTTCTCAGATAGATGAAAGTGCTTGTTCTCTCTGCGCTGCAGCTGGATCTTTCTGCCCTGTTTGCTATGGGGGAGAGGAGGGTGAAAATTACCTGCCATCTGGTGCTCAATGGATGACTGGGGGAGGGATTCTAGTTGGATTGTGGCGGCTTGGCTCCCTGGCCCTTCACTCCTCTTAGCTTTGCTCATTGGTCAAGACTGGAGCCAGGCCTTTGCATCCTGTCTGCCTTCAGGACTTCCTGTTTCAAAGGAGGTGGGTGAGCAGGGGCTAGCCAGCAAGGAAAGATAAATTAGAGACTCCATCTAAAGACTTGCCTTTCTGCTGCCTCTGAGAGCTGTGGGGAGGAAAACCCCCCATGGATGCAGTGACTGGCATCTCGTACCAGCTCTCTCTAGTTCTGGGCACGCTCATGGAAGCATCTCCCATGTGGAGCTATGACCTTCTCAGAGATGGTATCCAGGAGCTTCCAGAACTATGCGTCCCCGCCAAGCGGGGGAGATCAGACTGCTCTCTGCTCAAGCCTGGCTTGGTTTGGAATAAGATCCCCAAGCCTGTTTGTCTCCCCGGACCTGCAATCTGCATGGGGAGTATCAGCCAGCTTCCTTGATGAACACCTAAGCCCCTTTCTCCTGCTGCAGGGTAACAAGAAGGGGCCTCTGGGCCGCTGGGACTTTGACACGCAGGAGGAGTACAGCGAGTACATGAACAACAAAGAGGCTCTGCCCAAGTAAGTCTGGTGCTCCCCCAGAAGTTGGGTAGGGGGGAAGGGACCCCACCAGGGTGGAGAGAGCAGAGTGGGTGATGGGACCTAGGCAGCAGCTGTGCCCCTTGGGGAGGATGGTCCCTTCTCAGTAACCCTCCGGAGATTCCTACCTGGCCCAGTGGAGATAAAACCCTAATCTTAATACAGGCAGCCTGGCTGGTCTGCAGCCACCTGCCCAGTTGTCCTCCACACCTGAGCTCCCCTCTGTTCACCTCTTCACTCCAGAGCGGCTTTCCAGTACGGAATCAAGATGTCAGAGGGCCGTAAAACACGCCGTTTCAAGGAGACCAATGACAAAGCCGAGCTGGACCGGCAGTGGAAGAAGATCAGTGCGGTGAGTGTCTGGGTGCAGGACACAGCTGTTTCCCTGCTGGGGGTGCTGTTGAACAGTCAGCACCCAGAGGAAGGATCCCTTGGGTTCTGGGATTGGTTGAGCTGTCTCCAGTGTTGTCCAGGAGTGGGAACCTGACTTCATTCCTCTGGCCTCACCCACTCCCTCTTCCCACCAGTACAAATTGGTTTGGTTGAACAGAACTGTCTCTGAGGCCTGGTCTACACTAGGACTTTAAATCGAATTTAGCAGCGTTAATTCGAACTAACCGCTCAACCGTCCACACCAGGAAGCCATTTAATTCGAACTAGAGGGCTCTTTAGTTCGAATTCGGTACTCCACCCCGACAGGTGGAGTAACGCTAAATTCGACATGGCTAGCTCGAATTAGGCTAGGTGTGGATGCAAATCGAACTTAGTAGCTCCGGGAGCTATCCCACAGTGCACCACTCTGTTGACACTCTGGACAGCAGTCCGAGCTTGGATTCTCTGACCAGCCACACAGGAAATGACCCGGGAAAATTTGAATTCCTTTTCCTGTCTGGGTACTTTGAATCTGACGTCCTGGCTGGACATCGGGGCGAGCTCCGCAGCACCTGCAACGATGCAGAGCTCTCCAGCAGAGGAGTCCGGCCAATCCAAGAATAGAAAGAGGTCCCCAGCATGGACAGACCGGGAAGTCCTGGATCTGATCGGTGTGTGGGGTGAGGAGTCTGTGCTGTCGGAGCTGCGCTCCAACAAGCGGAATGCAAAGACCTTCGAGAAGGTCTCCAAAGCAATGATAGAGAAAGGATACAGCCGGGATGCAATGCAGTGCCGCGTGAAAATCAAGGACCTGAGACAAGGCTACCAAAAAGTCAGAGCGGCAAACGGACGCTCCGGAGCCCAGCCCCAGACATGCCGCTTCTACGAGGCACTGCATGCCATTCTAGGTGGGTCTGCCACCACTGCCCCACCAGTGACCGTGGACTCAGTGGATGGCATAGTGAACCTGGACAGTTCCTCCTCGATGTTCGCCGATGGGGAAGATGAGGAAGGGTCTGTGGAGGACGGCGCAGGCGACAGCGAACACAATACCGCTTTCCCTGACAGCCAGGATCTCTTCATCACCCTCACAGAGATCCCCTACCAACCCTCCCCGGCCGTTAACCCGGGCTCTGAATCAGGGGAAGGATCAGGCGGTAAGTGCTATAAACATGTAAACATTTATTTTTTATAAAACAGGTATAAAAAAATAGAAATACTATATATAAAATTTTCAATGAAAACTATATGAAAAGTAGGTCCACACATATAGGGATTGAACAATAATCCTCCAGGGACAATTCAACAAAGGTCTCATAGAGGTCCTCGAAAAGCCTCCGCAGGAGGTTCCTGGGGAGAGGTGCCTTGTTGGGTGCTCCGTGGAAGCACACTCTTCCGCGCCAGGACATCCTTATGTACATGGGAATCATCGCCTCCACAAGCATGGCCGCATATGGTCCTGGTCTCTGCAGGGCTTCCCTTAGCATCCGCTCTTTGTGACTCCGAGGGACCCGCCTCAGGGTGATCTCGTTCATGAAATGCTGCATCTAATTAGGGCAATTAGTGTATTGTTACTGTTGTGAATGGTTGACTTTTACTTTGCATAACAATGACCCTCGCTTAACAGCCATGTGTTGTAGGCCACATAGGAAAAGCATACATTGATCTTTCCCGTGCACTGGCGGGAGTGGCTGGAAAAGGGTCAGAGTATATGATTTCCAGATTGCATTTAGCGGGAGGGCACAGCTATCCATTAACTGATAAGCAGAATGTACTGTAAGGCTTACCAGGACTGTCTGCTAGACGGATTCAGCTGTCTCTCCCCACTTGTCCGCTCTCCTGTGCAATGCCGCAGCCAATGAGAGCGTATTCCGAAATCTCGAACTTGTCCTGAGATCTCGTGAGACTTGTTGCCCTGTATGGTCTTGTTCAGAGAAACTGACTAGACTGTGTTCACTGTTCGCAAACATGTATCTGTTCAAGGAAATCACTTACTTTTCCCATCACACAGCTTCGGCTCTTTCCCGGACTGCCCCGGCATCCCCCTCGCAGAGGCTGGCGCAGATTAGGCGGCGAAAGAAAAAGACTAGGGACGAGATGTTCGCGGAACTGATGGCCTGCTCCAGAGCCGAGGCGGCAGAGCAGAGACAGTGGAGGGAGACCCTATGTCAACAGCATCGCACACACATCGAACGGGAGGATAGGTGGCGGCAGGAAGACCAGCAGGCGACTCAAACGCTGCTTGGGCTAATGAGGGAGCAAACGGACACGCTCCGGCGCCTTGTTGATGTTCTGCAGGACCGCAGGCAGGAGGACAGAGCCCCCCTGCAGTGTATCTGCAACCGCCCTCCCCCGCCAAGAAGTCCTGCCCCCCCCCACCCAAAAGTACAAGACGGAGGGGCGGTAGGGGCCGTGAGAACTGTCACTGCACCACTGCATAGCGCTAATGTACCACACACCTCTCATGCTATACATTTGTAGAAGTGCTTCCCTTACAGGCTCACCCAGTCCCAAATCCAAGTTTCATCCCCCCACTGTGTATTAGATTATTAAAAGCTGTTTGCTGTTATTCACTGTTTCGGTCACGTCTTTCGTGTCAGAGGATTTTTTTGTGTATGGGGGGGGGAGGGGATTTATAATTGCACGGTATAGCCTACATTACCAGGGTACAGACTTGGGGGCATGATCAACTGCAGGGCACACACACACTGCAGTCAGTAGGCACCAGGGTCACTCTGTGTGGTGTATGCTGCCCCGGGTCATTCTGTGATGTGTATGCTTGTCCAGGGTCCTAGCGCCTGCCACCCCCTTAATGTTAAGGCCCTTACCATGCACTTCCACCGTAGCAACGAGCCTTTCCGCTGCCCTGAGCCCCAACAAGAGCCCTCATCCACGGACAGATACTCACCCTTCCCCCACACCCTTCACCCCTTCCTACGCCCAAACCCGCAGCCCACTGCCGTCATCCAAACCCCTATCCAAAGAAGGCACCACTCGCCCCTTCCTGCAAACCCACCCCTTGCTGCAAACCCTCCCCTTCATGCACAACCACTTGCAACCGTCCCCCACCCCAGAGACCTATGTAGGAGCAGGAGGATGTCATTCCTCTATGGAACAAGCGGTCTGTACATCAGTGCACACCGTGCCCAACACAGTATGCGTCCATGTTTCAACACCTGAACAGAAATGCAAAGTAAAACAAAGATTTATTAATAATGAGTGTTACAATTAATTTGCTTTAAAACGTGCTTTGGAAGTGGGGGAAACTTGGAGAACGGGGTATGTAACCGCAGATCGAAATCGACACATACAGACACAGGCCCAGGGTCAGTTTCTCTTGAAAGCAAGTGGAGAGTCATAGGTTACCCTGCTCTCCGAGGAAACTTGCTTTCAAAGCCTCCCGGATACACAGCGCTTCCCGCTGGGATATTCTCTCGGCACGGGTGTCTGGCTGAGCGTAAACTGCAGCCAGGCGATTTGCCTCAACCTCCCATCCGGACAAAAAGGTCTCGCCCTTGCTCTCACAGAGATTGTGTAGCACACAGCAAGCAGCAATAACTACGGGGATATTCTTTTCGCTGATGTCCGAGCGAGTCAGTAAGCTCCGCCATCTCCCCTTGAGACGTCCGAAAGCACACTCCACCACCATTCTGCACTTGCTCAGCCGGGAGTTGAAGAGTTCCTTCTCTCTGTCCAAGGCGCCTGTATAGGGCTTCATGAGCCAGGGCATTAGCGGGTAGGCTGGGTCCCCGAGGATCACTGTAGGCATCTGCACATCCCCAACCGTTATTTTGTGGTCCGGGAAGAAAGTACCTGCCTGGAGGCGTTTAAACAGACCAGAGTTCCTGAACACACGCGCATCATGAACCTTGCCCGCCCACCCAACGAAGATGTTGGTAAAACGTCCCCTATGGTCTACCAGTGCTTGCAGCACCATTGAAAAGTAGCCCTTTCGGTTAATGTACTCGCTGGCCTGGTGGGCTGGTGCCAGGATAGGGATGTGAGTCCCATCTATAGCCCCACCGCAGTTTGGGAATCCCATCGCGGCGAAGCCATCTATGATGTCCTGGACGTTTCCGAGAGTCACTACCTTTGAGAGAAGTTGCTCAACGATTGCGTGGGCTACTTCAATCACAGCAACCCCCACGGTAGATTTGCCCACGCCAAAGTGGTTCGCTACTGACCGGTAGCTGTCTGGCGTTGCAAGTTTCCAGAGGGCTATGGCCACTCGCTTCTGCACACTCAGGGCTGCTCGCATCCGGGTGTCCTGGCGCTTCAGGGCAGGGGACAGCAAGTCACAGAGTTCAAGGAAAGTGCCCTTACGCATCCTGAAGTTTCGCAGCCACTGTGATTCATCCCAGACCTGCAGCACTATGCGGTCCCACCAGTCCGTGCTTGTTTCCCGGGCCCAGAATCGCCGTTCCACACCATGAACTTGACCCATTGCCACCATGATCTCCACGGCGTGGCGTACCCTGCTTTGTGAGAGGTCTGCGCCACTCTGTGAATTCCTGTCCTCACCGCGCTGCCGGAGCCTCCTCGCACGATTTCTCAGCAGCTGACTGTGGAAGAGGTGGACGATAAGGTGCGAGGAGTTGACAACGGCCATAAGTGCAGCGATGATCGCAGCGGGCTCCATGCTCGCAGTGCTGTGGCGTACGCGCTGTAACTGACAAGAGAAGGGCGCGAACAGATTTCCCGCCGGAGCTTTCAGGGAGGGAGGGCGTGATTGACGGTTCAATGACAACAGTTACCCAAAAGCACCCTCGACACATTTTTCCCCCAGGAGGCATTGGGAGCTCTACCCAGCATTCCAATGGGCAGCGGGGACTGCGGGAACTGTGGGATAGCTTCCCACAGTGCACCGCTTCCAAAGTCGACGCCAGCCCCGTTACTGTGGACTCAGAAATTCGAATTAGTGTATTTACTGTGGATACACAAATTCGACTTCATAAGGTCGAATCCACAAATTTGACTTAAGTAGATTCGAAATAGTCTTGTAGTGTAGACAAGGCCTGAGTGGATCTTGCAGCTCGGAAGCCCTAGCTCCTGCTCCACCCTTACCAGGCCAGAGAACCTGCAAACCAGCTCCTTCCCCTATGGAGCCTTCACCTTTCACTGTGGGTAGGGAGAGCCCCCTGCCACAGGCTCTCTGAGCAGCTTGTGTTGCTCTCATGTTGCAACATGGTCTTTGTGCTTTCTCTGCAGATCATTGAGAAAAGGAAGAAGTTGGAGGCTGATGGGTGAGTGGAATCTCCTCTTCATTAATGTGACTTCGCTGCTGGAGAGTGCTGCAGCGCCCGCACTGGGACCTTGCCAGCCTTTGTCCCCAGCACAGGGGACAGCAGGACTGGATGGAGGAGGGGCTGAGGCTCTGCGATCCCCAGTCTTCATCTCTGAGAGACTACCAACCAGGGAGCCAGCTATTTTATTCCGGTGTCCCACAGGCCTCTCCCCAGCGCTAGGCTCTGTGTACTGAAGAAACCCATTCCAATTGATAGCATTAAACTCTCCAATCCTTCCCAGGCCAATTCTCCCTTGCAGCTCACTCCCCCTCCACCAGAACTTACCCAGAGGGCTGTGGCTTAGCCCCCACAGCCCTCAGGAGAAAGATGCCATCATGGACACGTCCTCTGGGGCGTGGGTCAAGACCCCATCTTTCAATTGTTAATCTCCTGGGCTGGGCTGTCTTCTCCACCCCCAGAAGTATGTTCTTCTTAAATGCCCTGAGCACAAGCATGCTGAGCCGGCGTAGGAATCTGAGAGGCTCTGAGCTAGCAGGATCAGAAATGGAGGAGAGGTTATCTCCCCAGATCCTTCTATGGCATCATCGTATCTCTAGTGCCTGACCCAGCCTGGCGTGAAGGGCTCTCTCAGAGGCTGTACTGCTAAGTTCCTCCACTTTTCACAGGGAGCCCCAAAGAGAAGCTGTGTTTGGGCTTAAGTCTGCACCAGGGTTAAACTGAGGGACAGCTTGGGCCCACGGTTCTGATGTGGGCGTATGACAGCCAGAGCACCCCTCAGTACACTGCTATTCCCTGCATTGCAAACTCCAGTCCTCCGGCTTGTATTTGCCTTTGAGAACCAAGCAAGACACACAGTGTCTCTTCAGTAGTGCTGCCTTGCTTTGGAAGGCAGGATGCCTGCCAAATTAAAAAACACAGTAAAAGAACTAAAAAAGAGCCACCGTGGCTTAACAGCCATGTAAAAGAAGCAGTGAGAGATAAAAAGGCATCTTTTAAAAAGTGGAAGTCAGATCCTAGTGAGGTAAATAGAAAGGAGCATAAACACTGCCAAATTAAGTATAAAAATGTAATAAGAAATGCCAAAAAGGAGTTTGAAGAACAGCTAGTTAAAAACTCCAAAGGTAATAACAAAATGTGTTTTAAGTACATCAGAAGCAGGAAGCCTGCTAAACAACCAGTGGGGCCCTGGACGATCAAGGTACAAAAGGAGCACTTAAAGACGATAAAGTCATTGCGGAAAAACTAAATGAATTCTTTGCTTCAGTCTTCATGGCTGAGGAGGTTAGGGAGATTCCCAAACCTGAGCCGTTCTTTGTAGGTGACAAATCTGAGGAATTCTCACAGATTAAAGTGTCACTAGGGGAGGTTTTGGAATTAATTGATAAACTTAACAGTAACAAGTCACCATGACCAGATGGCATTTACCCAAATGTGAAATTGCGGAACTATTAACTATGGTTTGTAACCTGTCCTTTAATTCAGCTTCTGTACCCAATGACTGGAAGATTAGCTAATGTAACGCCAATATTTAAAAAGGGCTGTAGAGGTGATCCTGGCAATTACAGACCAGTAAGTCTAACGTTAGTACCAGGCAAATTAGTCGAAACAAAAGAATAAAATTGTCAGACACACAGAAGAACATGACTTTTGCCCAACAAGTTAACATGGTTTCTGTAAAGGGAAATCATGTCTTACTAAACTATTAGAGTTCTTTGAAGGGGTCAACAAACGTGGACAAGTGGGATCCAATGGACATAGTGTACTTAATTTCCAGAAATCCTTTGACAAGGTCCCTCACCAAAGGCTCTTACATACATTAAGTTGTCATGGAATAAGAGGGAAGATCTTTTCATGGATTGAGAACTGGTTAAAACATAGGGAACAAAGGGTAGGAATAAATGGTAAATTTTCAGAATGGAGAGGGGTAACTAGTGGTGTTCCAATCCTATTCAACTTATTCATCAATGATCTGGAGAAAAGGGTAAAAAGTGAGGTGGCAAAGTTTGCAGATGATATTAAACTGCTCAAGATAGTTAAGACCAAAGCAGACTGTGAAGAACTTCAAAAAGATCTCACAAAACTAAGTGATTGGGCAACAAAATGGCAAATGAAATTTAATGTGGATAAATGTAAAGTAATGCACATTGGGGGAAAAATAACCCCAACTATACATATAATATGATGTGGGCTAATTTAGCTACAACTAATCAGGAAAGAGATCTTGGAGTCATCGTGGATAGTTCTCTGAAGATGTCCACACAGTGTGCATCAAAAAAGCAAACAGGATGTTAGGAATCATTCAAAAAGGGATAGAGAATAAGACAGAGAATATCTTATTGCCCTTATATAAATCCATGGTACGCCCACATCTTGAATACTGCCTACAGATGTGGTCTTCTCATCTCAAAAAAGATTTACTGGCACTAGAAAAGGTTCAGAAAAGGGCAACTAAAATGATTTAGGGGTTTGGAACGGGTCCCATATGAGGAGAGATTTAAGAAGCTAGGACTTCTCAGCTTGGAAAAGAGGAGACTAAATGACAGAGGTATATAAAATGATGAGTGGTGTGGAGAAAGTGAATAAGGAAAAGTTATTTACTTGTTCCCATAATATAAGAACTAGGGACCACCAAATAAAGTTAATGGGCAGCAGATTTAAAACAAATAAAAGGAAGTTCTTCTTCACACAGCGCACAGTCAACTTGTGGAACTCCTTGCCTGAGGAGGTTGTGAAGGCTAGGACTGTAACAGGGTTTAAAAGAGAACTGGATAAATTCATGGAGGTTAAGTCCATAAATGGCTATTAGCCAGGATGGGTGAGGAATGGTGTCCCTAGCCTCTGTTTGTCAGAGGGTGGAGATGGATGGCAGGAGAGAGATCACTTGATCATTGCCTGTTAGGTTCACTCCCTCTGGGGCACCTGGCATTGGCCACTGTCAGTAGACAGGATACTGGGATGGATGGACCTTTGGTCTGACCCAGTATGGCCATTCTTATGGAAGTAGGTGCTTCAGCGTGGGCGTGGGGGATGCTCTCCCAGAGTGGTGCACCTTATGGGAATACATGGTAGCGTTCATTCTCCATAAGGAAACAGGTTGAGGGGAAGCCTCAGATTAGAGCCCCAGGGCCGCACTGACATGCTGATTGATGTCTGACAGCTGGCCTCATGTGTCTCTGGTTTCAGGGTGGAGGTGAAGAGACCGAAGTACTGACGTCCCAGCCAAGTTCCTGCGTCTCATCCTTGGAGCCCCTGGGGCTTTGATTTCTGGACACTTCGTTTCTATTACAATTCTGCAGTTCTGATTCCTGTCGCAGGCTCTGGCACAAAGCTGCTCTGCTCTCAGGAAAGAACAGGGCTTGTGGCATGAGGGGGGGGTACATATGCACTTTGGGGGGAGCTGTCCTCTGTCTGGAGGAGCCTGGGGCCCTGGACTGCTGGAGGCTGTGCATCTAGACTGTGCCCCTTCTTCCAGAGTCTGTGCTGCTGCGTCATGTGATTTGTAATCCTTGTCGATGCAATAAAATTGCGCTAACTCTGTGTGTGTGTTTTCTCACTTTGGGCTTGGCCTGTTGGGTTGCAGCTGGAATGGACAGGATGTGCGGGGGCTGCCTGTGGAATGTTTGAAAGGCTTCTGCTTCCTTTTTCTCTCTCCTGTGGACAATCACTGTGCATCACCCCTTTCAAACAGAAGGAGGCAGAGTATGGCTGGAGGGGCTTATCCCCTGCTGGGGGCTGGCTCTTGAGGCAAATGCTGCTTTTGCTTTGGTGTCCAAAGAGTCAATGCAGCGGTGGCTGTATTTAATCTTAGCCTGGCTGGGCCACTGATGGACTACTGCTGGGGTAGGGAACCTATGGCATGCGTGCCAAAGACAGCACTGGAACTGATTTTCAGTGGCACACCGTCCAGGTCCTGGCCACCAGTCTGGGGGCTCTGCATTTTAATTTAATTTTAAATGAAGCTTCTGAAACATTTTAAAAACATTATTTTACATACAACAATAGTTTAGTTATATATTATAGACTTCTAGAAAGAGACCTTCTAAAAACGTTAACGTGTATTACTGGCATGTGAAAGCTTAAATTAGAGTAAATAAATGAAGACTTGGCACACCACTTCTGAAAGGTTGCTGAGCCCTGGGCTACAGTTACATTCTGAGCAGTCAGTTGAACCTTTTTAATGGTGCCCATCACTAGGATGGAGAAAATCCCAGGGCCCTCTGTGTTCTATGGGAGGAAGGGAAATGCTGCTGTTACTGGGTCATGAAAAGCAGCTGAGTTTCTTGGCAGGGAAGAGAGGGGTCCCCAAAGTTCAGGGTCTTCCTAGAAAAGAGAGTTAGAAAACATGAACTACCCCCACCAAAAATGGCTCTAGAACCTTTCCCTGGGGTGTTTCTCAGCCTTCTGCTACTATTTTCACTGGGGTCACTGCACACTGAGCTGCTGAGCTGTTGGTTGTCACTAGCAAGGTGTAGATCCAAATGAAGACCAAATTAGGCACTCCTAGTGCCATGCCCTAGATCCCAGCCAGGGTGGGTGTTAGTGCTGTTATGTTCACCTGCTCTCCTGCTCCCCATTTCCTCCAGCTGTGGACTTGGCAGACTTTTGCACCCTTGAAAATTGCTGAATCTTCCACTGAAGGGGAGAGGCTCTGTGGGCACAGGGCTTCCACCCCATGGTTTGTACCCAGAAGAGATCAGGCTGCACCCAAGTTCTCAGGTGCTCAGTTGATTCATCTGTTCCTGTCCCTCTCCAGCATTTTCCTTAATCTCAGGCCAGTCCTAAATCAGTGCAAACCACCCTAAATCTTCCCACCACGAGGCAGAGGAGGGGATGGGGGGAGTTTGGGTCCTGGGTTGTAGCTGGATTGTGGGTGCTTGCTCTACCCCACCCCCTTTCCTAAGGCTGAAGAGGGTTTGGGCTCCAGTCACTGAGAGTCTGGTCTTTGGCAAAGGCCCTTGGTGCCCCTTATTAATCATCAGTCTTCACTCTCCTCTGGGGGGGAAAGTTGAACCCCTTGCCAGTTCCCCACCCTCCCATACAAATGGCCAGATGTGTCCGTAGCCCTGACAGGCTGGGATGTCAGAAACTGAGTGAGTGAAGAAGTGCTGATCTAGGAGCACTAGATGGGGAACTGAAGCACAGAGCATACACGGCAAAAACTAGCATCTGTCTCCAAAGCTTCAGCTTTCAGTGACTTGCCTAGTATCACCTGGGAATCAGGGCCAGAACACAGGCCTGTAGGGTCAGTGGCATAGCCAGGTTCTAACTTCAGGGGGAGCGAACACATAAAAAAAGGCACCATCTGACATATCAAATGACTAATTACATACTTTTAAATTTGTTATACATATTTATTTTGTACTTAAAATAAAAACACAAGAATGATCCAGCCACGGAAGGTCTGCACAGCTGGCATTTCGCAGGAGAACTTTAGATTATACTTAGATATACTTTAGATTCTGGAAAGTAAATGACAGATTACAGTAGTTTATAATTGTCACAGATTAAAGAAAAAAAATACTGGCCATTTTTTCCGGTTACTAATTTCATTTTAAAATCAATCAATGAAATGCACTTTATTTATAATAGCTCGTAATACTAAAATCCCCCAAAAGGCATGACAAATACAAGTTTTATGAGAATTGGTGAGCAAAGATCTCATAGCTATTCGGGGTTGGACAAAGCAGTAATTTCCCTTAAAGTAGCTTTATTCATGGGGGTTTTTTAAACAGAAGACATCTCTACAACACAGGTTGGCAGTCTAACATTTCTGCAATGCTGAGTACTGAAAGTTAGGGGTTTTAACCAATTTAAGCTGCGCACACACACACACACACACTCTCTCTCTCAATTTGTGCAAGCGTTTGCCCAGGCTGAGTCCCAGCACCTGTAGGCTTGGCAATTCATAGCCCTGGTACCTTTGGGCTTGCTGCGTCACTTATGAAAGAAAAAAAAAAAAAAAGGTTGAGCCCTGACACCTTTCATTACAAATTAAGCACTGATCTAGCAACATTTATTATTATTTTTAGAGCCTCACCTTGTAGAGACCTGTGAGTATGTGAGAATCTCAGCTATCATTGACTACAACAAATACAAGATACTAGCCCTCATGGGAGAGGGGCAAAGCTGGAAAACAGGGCCCCTAAAAGCTCAAAAACCAGAAAGCAAATAAAAAGAACCCCAATTGTATTATATTTTAAAATCTCATGACTTTTAAATCAATCTTGGGATATTTGGGGGCTTGCCTCATAATTTTTTGAGTGCTTGGCATTAGCACTAGTAAGGGAATCATCTGCTTTTCAAGGCCATCCAGGATATATTCCTATGAAAAATTGAGGACAAAGGTTATTGTTGGGAGACCTGGCACCATAAGATGTTGTGTGGTAAGTCACAGGCACTGCTCAGAAACCAGGAAAGGTGAAATCCTGCCCCTTCCCTTATTGAAGTCAAGGGCAAATGCTGCTGAGGAGAGATGCAACCAGCAGCGGCAGGACCTGAAAGGGGGAAAGGGTTGGGGTGGAGGAGAGGAGGAAGATTCACGCCAGACAGCAGCAGCAAGCCGTGGGAGCCTGGGAGAAGGGTCAGATCAGGGATGGGAAAAGGCCGGGGGGGGGGCACCATGGCCCAGGTGTTGGGAGGCAGGGACGGCTGTGCTAGGGGAGGCAGGGCGGGTGCAAGGATGTTTCATGCCCTAGGCGAAACTTCCACCTTGCGCCCCCCCCACCTCTGAGCCCTGTGGCAACCCTCTGCCCTAAGGTGCCCCCCCGGGGCTGCTCCCCCCCCACCTAGAGGCACCTCCCCCGCAGCAGCTCCCCACCCCCCCTCCGTCCTGAGGCACCCCCCGTGCAGCAGCTCCCCCTCGCCGTTAGCCCCCCCAGATAGCTCCCCCCGGCCCCGGGGAGCCATGCAGCAGCTCCCTGCCCCAGCTCACCTCTGCTCCGCCTCATCCCCAAGCACGCCATCGCCGCTCCACTTCTCCCGCCTCCCAGACTTGCGGCGCCAATCAGCTGTTTGGCACCACAAGCCTGGGAGGGAGAGAAGCAGAGGGGGTGGCATGCTCAGGGGAGGATGCGGAGCAGAGGTGAGCTGGGGTGGGGAGAATTTCCCCTGCATGCCACGCCCCCCCCTTACTGCAGGCGGCCCTCCCCGCACTTCCCTGCCCCAGGTCCCTCTGCCTCAATGCCGATGACAATCAGGGCGGCCACTGAAGGACCTGAAATGCTGCCCCCCAAATGCTAGTGCCCTAGGCAACCTCCTAGGTCACCTAATGGGTTGCACCGGCCCTGAGCCGATGCCCAGAGTGCTAAATCCAATCCCTGCACTGCCATGATTGTCCCTGCTCCCCCCCCCGAGGCAATTTACAAGGGGCACAAGCTAAAGAGGAGGAGATGTGACTGCCCCAGGTGTCTCCTCTGCCAAGGGACACCCTCCACCCCTATCCAACCTGGGGCTGCTTTGTTCTCCCTGCCCCACATTACCTGTGGTGAGGGGCCCGTGGGGTTCCGTCCTTCTCTCCCTGTGCCTCCCCCCTTCCCCAAACAAGTTTGACCTACTCTCCCTGGCAGCTGGGCAGGGAGCGGGACAGAGCCGCTTCTGCCTGAGAGAGCCTGGCATCACCTCTGTAAGACTGTCACCCATTCCCAGCTTCTGGCAAACAGAGGCTGGGACACCATCCCTGTCCATCCTGGCTAATAGCCATTGGTGGACCTATCCATGAACGTATCTAGTTCTGTTTTGAACCCTGTTGTAGTTTTGGCTTTCACAACATCCTCTGGCAAAGAGTTCCACAGGCTGACTGTGCATTGTGTGAAGAAATACTGCCTATTGTTTGTTTTAAACCTGTTGCCTATTTATTTCATTTGGTGACCTCTAGTTCTTGTGTTATGAGAAGGAGTAAATAACACTTTCTTGTTTACTTTCTCCACACCAGTCATGATTTTATAGCCCACTATCATGTCTCCTCTTTTCCAAGATGAAAAATCACAGTTTTGTGGAAGCTGTTCCATACCCCCCAATTATTTTTGTTCCCTTTTCTGAACCTTTTCCAATTCCAATATATCTTTTTTGAGATGAGGCGACCACATCTTTATGCAGTATTCAAGATGTGGATGTATCATGGATTTAAACAGAGGCAATATGATATTTTCTGTTTTATCTATTACCATGACATTTGTAATCCTTTTTGATGCAATAAAATTACAATAGCTCTTTGTGGTTGTGTGACTCCTGTTGGGTTGCAGGTTAGAATGGGTGGGATCATAGAATATCAGGGTTGGAAGGGACCTTAGGAGGTCATCTAGGCCAACCCCTTGCTCAAAGCAGGACCAAGCCCCAATATTTGTCTCAGATCCTTAAATGGCCCCCTCAAGCATTGAACTCACAAGACTGAATTTAGCAGGCTAGTGCTTAAACCACTGAGTTATCCCTCCCTCCTACCCTGCCTGGTATCAATTTAAGCTGTAGGCTCCACTCCTTGTGCTGCCCATCTGTCAATTCCTTTCAGTTTCAGCTTTGCAACCATACTCCCACCGGAACCCAAAGACTTTGGTTTCCCGTAAACTGCCCGGCGGGTCATGGGAATAACGCTGCCGGATTGCTTGTTCAGGGGCCCCTAGAGAAGAAGAGAGAAATGGGGCTTAGAACCTTTGCCTAGGGTTTGTCTGCCATTGCCTAGAAACAATGCTTCAACAATGAGCTGGTGCGGACAAAGACCCTGGTGAAGAACTGCATCGCTCTCGTCGACAGTATCCCATACCGACAGTGGTATGAAGTCCACTATGCCTTGCCTCTCGGACGCAAGAAGGGCGCTAAACTGACTCCTGAAGAGGAGGAAATCTTAAACAAAAAGCGTTCAAAGAAGATCCAGAAGAAATATGATGAGTGGAAGAAGAATGCCAAGATCAGCGGCCTCCTGGAGGAACAATTCCAGCAGGGAAAGCTGCTTGCTTGCATCGCCTCCAGACCTGGACAGTGTGGCTGAGCAGACGGCTATATTCTGGAAGGCAAGGAACTAGAATTCTACCTGAGGAAGATCAGGGCCAGGAAAGGCAAATGAATGTACGATACGCAACTAAAAGACCGAATAAAAACCCCTGAGTCTTGTTAAAAAAAACCCAAAAAACCCACTATTTTTCCAAGTGGAAGGCTCAGTTTTCTAAGCAAGCCATGCTCTGTGTTTAAAAGAATAAGTTTGCAATTAAAATGACTGTGACACCTGGGCCAGGACATAGGCCCGCTGGGTACTAGGGCAGTGCCAACAGCTTTCTGGTGCCACTGCTGTGCCTTATTTACTGTGAGAAAATACCATCTTGCACAACTAGGCAGGGAGCAAAGCCATGTGTGTCTCCCAGGTCATGGCAGAGCTGGGCAGCGTGAGAGATTTGGCCCATGGAGTCAGATCCCAGCCTGGCTAAGACTTTCCTCTTTCTTACTGGAAAGCTGGGGGCAGTTTCCACCTCTGCTAGAGAAGCACATTCCCAGCCTGTCCAGTGCAGGTGGCGTGAAGTAGGGCCCCCCTTCTGGGCCAGCGCCTTTACTAGAGACTGATGTGTCAGCCAGGGCTTTTCAGTGCGCCCCACGCAGTCCCCTC
Source organism: Mauremys mutica (assembly GCF_020497125.1). NCBI lineage: Eukaryota > Metazoa > Chordata > Testudines > Geoemydidae > Mauremys > Mauremys mutica. Next base: position 74,229,118 of record NC_059079.1, on the reverse strand, counting down.
CCTGGAAGCTCGGTCTCAAGGCTCTGCGGGGCTGGAGGTTGAGAGCAATGATCGCCGGAGGAAGCGCTGAAGATCCGCGGGGCAAAAGGCCAGATAGCGCCCGCGGGCCTCGAACCCCCGGAGGGGCTGGGTTTTCAACGAGTTGAAATCGTGAAGTAACCGCTGAGCTAAAGCCGGCCCGCTTGCATAAGCTGTCCGAGAGCTCTAAGAGTTCTCAGTGGGGCGGCGCCATGCAAATAATTAAAGCAAGAGATTAAACATTATAGGGTCCTGGACGGGGAAAGGCCAGCCCGGCGCCTACCGCAAGCGCCTGGCTGAAACGCATCCACTACTCCCCTGCCAGGACCGATCCGTACCAACATGGCGGCGCCCAGAGAGGTGAGCACGAGCCAATTCCTGTATCAGAGCCGGTCACTCCGTCCCCTCCTGTCACGGCCCGAGGCTGCAGCGTTGGGGGGAAATGCGCCCTGCCCCACCCCCTTGCCTCGCGAGGACCCTGTTCTGCCCTCGCTGTCCCCGGCCAGCCAGCGGCCCTCGTGTCCCGGTCCGGCCTCAGCCTTTCTTGGGCTGCTCCCGCGTGTGCGGAGCTGCAGATCGACCCCCGGTGCTGCAGCCGCATCAGAGAGAGAAGCTGCTGGTGGGGGACGGGGGACAGGAGGCTGCTTGAGGCTTTTGGCGCACGGTAGCGGGAGGAAACTTTTCTTTCCCTTCCCCCCACCCCCTTTGGAGTAAGGAAGGGAGGTTTGTATCCCTCATTTCCCGATTCAGCAAACCTGGACATCGACTCCCTGGCTCCCGGCACGAGGACAGGCTTGTCACTGCACCCTGCACTCATGGGCAAGCAGATTAACTCGATGTTCCTGCCAAAGTGCTCAGGAGAGGAGTTAAAATGATTAGGGGGATGGAACAGCTTCCATCTGAGGAGAGATTAAAAAACCTGGGATTTGTCAGTTTGGAGAAGAACTGACTAAGGGGGTATATGACAGAGGTCTATAAAATCACGACTGGTTTGGAGAAAGTAAATAAGGAAGTGTTATTTACTCCTTCTCATAGCACAAGAACTACAGGTCACCAAATGAAATTAATAGGCACCAGGTTTAAAACAAATAATAGGAAGTATTTCTTCACACAATGCACATTCAACCTGTAGAACTCCTTGCCAGAGGATGTTGTGAAGACCCAAATTATAACTGGGTTAAAAAAAAATTAGATAAATTCATGGAGGGTAGGTCCATCAATGGCTATTAGCCAGGATGTTTGCCAGAAGCTGGCGATGGGATGGATCACTTGATGATTACCTGTTCTGTTCATTCCCTCTGGGGCACCTGGCATTGGCCACAGTGGGAAGACAGGACACTAAGCTAGATGGACCTTTGGTCTGACCCAGTGTGGTCATTCTTCTGTAGTAGCTACTAGAGTTGGTATTTTAAATATCATTAGCCTCCTGCGTTAATGTGTCATTGAGATGAATGGGCTAGTTCACCCCTGAGAACTCTGGTTACAGGCTGCCTGTAGGCCTGGGTGGACCTGCCTGTGTGTTAGTGTTTGGGTTGCACTTGAAAGGTTTTTTTTTCTCACAGGCATCAGTGCTACTGACTTGCTGGCTTGTTTGTGTTGTTTCTAAAAGGAGTGCTGAGATTCCTGAGCATGATTCTACAGCAATTAGTTTGCCCCCCTTATACCTGGGGCCTTGACATGCTTGCATCATATCTGGCTTTTGCTGGCATTGTCTGTCTGCACTTTTGATTCAGTACATTCACGTCTTCAACTGTGTCTACACAGGAACTCGCACTGGTCTAACCAAAGGTGTGTTTTTAAACTGATTCAGTTACACCACAGCAAACCCCTTTATGGACACACTTGTATTGATTTACACTCATTTAACTAAACTGGTTTTTATACAGATTTAGTTAAACTAGTCCAATTCCTGTGTGTAGACCAGGCCCAAGACTCTGTCCACGCTACAGGAGAAGGGCTGTGTTAACTGATTCCATTTTTATAAACAGTAGGTGTTCCTTTTGCATCCCCTGCGGGTCCTTAGCAGCAACTCTTCTTCCTCAGTGGAGCCCAGTAGCCCTGCCCTTCTCTTTGTGCCCCATGGAGGACTCAGGGACATTTTGTCTTCCCTTTAACCTGCTGTGAGGGGAGCAGCTGTCATAGTTCAGGACAACTGCACCTGTACTCCCCTCAGCTGGGTGGAAGCACATGCCTCTCTCCCTCCTGACTGGGGTTTTTCTTGGCTGCACAGTTCCCTGCCTACACTGTGTTATTCCCAGCAAGCCAGGCAGCCTAGACAGGCCAGAGGCTGTACTTTGCTCTTCCTCTTCAGAGGCTTTAAGCAGTGTGATTGTGCACAGTTACAAGTTACCCCACAACTGTTTTCTAAGCAAGCACATTTATTCTGAAGGTGAAAGCATTATAGAGAAAACACATTAAAACAAAGAATGCTAATAAGCTTTCCAGAGATCATCCCCTCACTCCAACAAGGGCTCTGGTGAAGTCAGTCCTTCAAAGCCCACAAAGGGCTTTTTCTGTGGCTACAAGTTCATAACTAGGGCCCTACCAAATTAACTGTCCATTTTGGTCAATTTCACAGTCAAAGGATTTTTAAAATAGTAAATTTCATTATTTCAGCTATTTAAATCTGAAATTTCACGGTGTTGTAATTGTAGGGGTCCTGACCCAAAAAGGAGTTGTGGGGAGTCGCAAGGTTGTTGTAGGGGCGGTTGCGGTACTGCTACCTTTACTTCTGCGCTGCTGCTGGTGGCGGTGCTGCCTTCAGAGTTGGGCAGCTGGAGAGCGGCGGCTGCTGGCATGGTATGATATTGCCACCCTTACTTCTCCGCTGCTGTCTGGAAGGTGGGCCCTCAGTCAGCAGCCGCCACTCTCCAGCTGCCCAGCTCTGCAGGCAGCAGTGCAGAAGTAAGAGTGGCATGGTCTGGCATTGCCACCCGTACTTCTGTGCTGCTGCTGGCAGGGTGCTGCCTTCAGAGCTGGGTGCCTAACCAACAGTTGCTAGCCTCCGGCTGCCCAGTTCTGAAGGCACCGCGGAAGTAAGGGCGGCAATACCACAATCGCCCCCCTGTCCCCCAATAACCTTACAACTCCCCTGCAACTCCCTTTTGGGTCAGGACCCCCAGTTTGAAAAACGCTGGTCTCCTCCATGAAATAAGTATAGTATAAGGTAAAAGCACACAAAAGACCAGATTTCTGGTCCGTGACGTGTTTTTTCATGGCTGTGTGTTTATTCATAACAGCTTCAGCCCAGAACAAGTACATCCGTGAATGGGTTAGTCTGTCCTTTTACAGCCTGGCCCTTTGATCTTCAGATTCTGGAAACAGATAAGCAGTAGACAATCATCCTCTCCTCAGGAGATAGCTCTAGAGGGCTTTTGCATAACTAGAGTTGAGAATTTGCATTTTCCTCCCCTAGAGATTCCCCCACTTGACACTGTCTGTCCAAAAGCTCATTCTGGGCTCATTATTCAGTATAGTCCTTGGAAGTTCCAACTCATATCCCATCTCCCCTCTAGCAAGGTCACATACACTCCTCGATAACACGTAACCTTTATGTTTGATACAGTGGACTCGAAAGATACTTAGTTCAATGGGATTTTTCCAGGCTATAGCAGGAAATAGTCATATCTGTCATAGTAGCATCTCCTGGGTCCTAGCCCCAGGGGACATTTCTTGCTGGGGCTGGAGTGGGCCGATTTGTCTTGAGTGTGTTCTCTTGGTTGTATCTGATTGGAGGCAGCGCTGGCGACCTGCTTCCCAGGATGCACCTTCCCTCACTTAAATCTGATGATCTCTTTCTCCTTCCACCTAGGGAACGTCTCAGGAGCTGGAGGCAGCCGTGGAGGAGGAGGAAGATGCAGGACACATGCAGGTCGGCTCCCCCCTTTGGATGCATGTCAGATTAGCAGTGGGGGCTCTGCTGGTGTCCCCATGTATGTGGGGAGGGTTCAGTAGTGGGGAATCATCAGCCCTGCTAGCAGCCGCTGTGTGCACATGGGGGAGAGTGGAATTGAGCATCTCAGTGGTGTCTTGGCTGACCATCTAGCTCATGTCTCTCTACCCCACAAAGGCAGATCCGGAGCAGGAGGAGCCGGAGCCCAGGCTCCGAGACACCCCAGAGGACATCTCCTTTGAAGCTGCTGCCAACACCATTGCTTTCCACCCCAGCCAGGACATCCTTGCAGCCGGCGATGTGGATGGCGATGTCTATGTGTGAGTTGGATCTATCTGAGAGAAGAGCACTGTGTAGATAATCAGCAACAGGCCCTAGCACCAGGCAGTGCAACCAGGGAGCTGCAAGGAAACCCCCGGGGTCAGCACTGCCCAGGAGGCAGAGAGAGAGGGGCCCCTATGGGGTGTATACTATGGGTAGGAGTCTGTGACCCCATGGCCCATCCAGCCCCACCCCACCACTGTCGATAGGAGCCAGGCTCAGCTGCTGGAGGTGACGGAGCTGGGAGAAGCCTGGGGTTTGGGAAGAGGCTTCCTGTGGAGAGTGATGTGTGTTTAGAGGTGTTTTTTTCCATGCTCCAAGGCTAGGTTGGCTTGAAGAAGCCACTTATCTCTGCAGAGGAAGATGGGGGCTGGGCAAAGCTGCTTCCAGTATCGGAGCATTGGCATTTGGGATGCTGTAGCTGGGGACACATCATCCTTCCTCCGCCAAGACTTAGACTGGGAACAGGTTCTTGGCTGGCACTGCTCCATTTCATCACTTGACGGTGCCACAAATCTGTCTTGCACTCACACAGGTGTAGCGCAAAGTCTCTGCCTCTCGCTGGACCTGCCATCTCTCCCAGCTGCAATGGTGCCTCTCTAGTGACCTGCCTTGGAAGGCATTAGATTAGATTTCTAGGGAACCTGCCCGGCATTCATGGTCCCTCACAATACCATTGGTTTGGAGATTGGTCTCCTACTAGCTCTGGGGAGTCTCCAGTTCCTGATAGTGAGCGCTGGGAAGCAGGGGTCTCCCTTTGTGGGAGCTGACTCTCAATGCTGAGGTGCCACCTGTTCCTTTCCCATCACACAGCTGGGGCTCCTGCTCCACCGGGATCTTTTTTCTTCCATGTGAATCCATCTCCTGAAACCTCTGACTCCTGTTTCCCTTCCACCTCTGGGGGCTGGCGGTGCCCCAGCAATCTGGACATGGCACATCCCCCCCTTCTCCAGTCCTTACCATGAAAGCCCCTTCTGGACACAGACCTCCCCATTCAAGGCACCAGGAGCCCCTAATCTTGGATCTGAATGCTCCTTCCATGCCCAAAAAGTGTGCTCCTCACCTGAAAGGACAAGACAGGGAGCAGCTCCCCACTGATGTCGCCTTAACACACATGCTTCTGTTTCAGATATTCGTACTCTTGCCTGGAGGGTGGGAACCGGGAGCTCTGGTCCTCAGGACATCACCTGAAATCCTGCCGGGAAGTGTCCTTTTCCCACGACGGACACAGTGAGTGCACCTCCCTTCGACTTTCTCACACCATTGTAGCGACCTGTGCAGACTCGCTGGGTGGAGGTCAAGCTAGCAAGGAGGATGCCTTTCTCTGTCTTCCGGGGAGAAGCCTCTCTCCTTGCACCCTGGAAGGGGGGCTGCTGAGCCTCTCTGGGTCTCAGCCATGCAGCAGTGTGAGGAGTTTGCTGGAGTTTGCTTAGAAGCCTGAGCAGGCCTAGCTGTGCTTGGCTCAGGAAATGTGCTGAGCTCCCAGCCTGTGGATGAGATCCCCCTGCAATCAGCTGTGCCTGGGAGTGAGGGGTCCAGAGAGACTGGGATGTATGGGGGCAGTGTGGAGAGCCAGGGCTGGGGCTGCTTGACTGTTGCACAGTGACTGCTCAGAGCCATGCAGTCAGTCCGTACTGTGAAGACTAGAGATCCGAGAGGTGTGGCAGGGGCAGGGCTCCCAGCTGCCCTTTCTCCTCCCTCACCAGACTGCCAAGGGTTTCCTCCCTGTAGCTCAAAAGTCCCATTCTGCCACAATGTTTCTGCGCCCTAGCATACTGTGTTACGCTGCTCCAGGGCAGGGCTAGGATCCTGGCCGGCTTCATGGCCACAGAGCCCAGGAGTAACAGTGATCCTGGGGGAATCCTGCTGGTGAGGGATAAGCACAGGACATGGGCACTGGAGTTGGGTAACTTGGTGTCACTCCTGCTGCTCTGGTTGCTGGATGGGCTGGGGGTGCTGAATGTATACTGTGTGTCTTGTCCTCAGAGCTCTTCACCGTGTCTAAGGATAAATCCATCCACATCCTGAACGTGGAGGAGGGCCGGCTGGTGACACGCTTCTCCAAGGCTCACAGGTATGTGTCTATAGGGGATTCCTGGCCCCATGCAGCCCTGCCCTGCCCTGCCCAGCGAGGGCATCCTGGGAACTGGCTGCCTAAGCTCCCTAGAGCAGGAGAGTGGTTCCTCCCTGAGTGTCCTTTGGCTCAGTGTTTCCACTAGAGCTGGCTGCTCCCCGTGGCAGGGAGCTGATCTCCTGTGCACTCTCTCTTGCCCATCATGTCCATCCCTGATGCTGAGTGCTGCTTGGTGCTGGCTGGGCCATGTGTGGGATGGGGAGCAGGGAAATCTGCCCTAAGGCTGCCATGCCTGGTGGGGCTGTCAAAGATTCAGATGGGAGGCTGGGGCAAAGAGCAGGCCAAATTACCAAAACCCTGGAGCCAGCCATGGGGCCAGGACTGTAGTGACAGCCCGCTGCGTCCAGGTGGCCACTGGTCACCCTCTACCGACCCCACTGGCTGAGTTGGGCTGCAGGAACTAGCTCTGGAGCAGTGGTTCTCATTTACTGGCGACCCCTTTCACATAGCAAGGCTCTGAGTGCAACCCCTCCCTTATAAATTAAAAACACTTTTTAATATATTTAACACCATTATAAATGCTGGAGGCAAAGCAGGGTTTGGAATGGACAGCTCGCAATCCCCCATATAATAACCTCGCGACCCCCTGAGTGGTCCCAACCCCCAGTTTGAGAACCCCTGCTCTGGAGGGAGCTGGTTTCCTCCTCCCCCACACATGCTGATAGGAGGCGCTGCCTTCTCCAGATGGCCCCCTTGAGAGGGTCGAGAGCTCCCGGGGAGCTCTCTGCTGCCTGAAAATGTTCCCTCACCCTAGGAACACCCAGCATGCTGGGGGTGCCAAACTTCCCCCTCCCCCAGATTCCACCTGTGCTTGGTACCATGGCTAGAGCTGCCATGTAGGCAGGCCTCCATGGCAGGGCCTTTGAATGGCAGATGGCTCTCTGAGGTGCCTCTGGTCCCTGCCACAGCGTGGAGCATCTCACAGGGCTGCCTCAGGTAGAAAGGTTCTCTCAGTCCCCAATGTTCCTGGTGACTGGGGCAGGGGTCTTCACAGCTCAGCCCTGAACAGCCTGCTGGTGATAGACGAGCACCTCTTTGCCACGGGGGACGATGGCGGGATGCTGAAGGTGTGGGACCTCCGCAAAGGCACAGCCATCATGGAGATGCGGCAGCACGAGGAGTACATCAGCAGCATGGCCATAGACGAGAACAAGAAGCTCCTGCTCACCACAAGGTGACGTTGGGGTCCTCAGCCACGTGCACCGGGGACGCCTGTGGGCACATCAGGCAGCAAAGCCTGCTCCGGGGGGCCTGAGAGCACCTCCCCTAGGGGAAGAGCAGGTTTGTTCGCACCTTGTTGGTTCTGCTTGTCTAATGCAGATGGCACAGTTGTCTTCGCCCTTGAAGGAGCGGGTAAGTGCTATTATCACCATGGCCCCGACCCTTTGTAATCACTGGAGTTTGTTGTGCTTCTCATCCTGGACAATCCCAAATGGGGGGATCACTTATATCCTCTCTCTGAAGGGTGCAGCCACCTTTGGGGGGTATAAAGGTAACACTTGCCAGTTTAGGACAGGAAGTGAGGAATCCCGTGTCTGAGTGAGTGCAATGTACCACTTTGATTCCCACAGCGGCGATGGAACCATGGGTGTCTTCAACATCAAGAGACGGCGCTTTGAGCTGCTCTCAGAGCCTCAGAGTGGAGACCTGACGTCTGTCGCGCTGATGAAGGTAGGCGCTCACGGGCCACCTGTGTGACTGTCCTTCATGTGGGGGTAGCAATTCAGAGCCAGGCTTCCCTGCCTCAGCACTGAGCTGTCCCAGACGTGGGCAGTGGTGAGCGCTCCAGTTCCCTTTAATATTCAGCCATGAGCTCGAAGGACCCTGCGGAGTTCAACACGTGGACTCCCTTGACTAAGAGGAAAGGAGCCCATTCTGTCACACTCCCTGTGCTATCGGCCCCTGACCTTAGCACTCCCTGCTAGAGAGCCCGTGTGGGGAGGGGAGGGTCCTGTCCTGAGCTTCTGCTTTTTCAGCTCCGCCTCATTCACTTCTTGTCCAGAGAGGGAAGAAAGTGGCGTGCGGCTCTAGCGAGGGGACCATTTATCTCTTCAACTGGGACGGTTTTGGTGCCACTAGCGACCGCTTTGCAGTAAAGGCTGAGTCCATCGACTGCATGGTCCCAGTCACGGAGAACGTCTTGTGCACAGGTTCCATCGATGGAGTCATCAGGTTAGAGAGTCCAGTGCCGGCTCCCAGCAGGGAGGCTGGGAAAAGCGGGCTGCCTGCCTTGCTTCTGCTAGCAGGGCTGAGAGGACGTGATGGACTTCTGCTCAGAGGCTCTACAGGGTGTGAATAGCAGGGAGAGTGGGGGGAGAAGGGCCAAGGGGTTAGGAGTATTGGGGTGGAATTGAGCAAAGGGAAAATACACCTCTACCCCAATATAACGCTGTCCTCGGGAGCAAAAAAATCTTACCGTGTTATAAGTGAAACCGCGTTATATCGAACTTGCTTTGATCCGCCAGAGTGCGCAGCCCCGCCCCCCTGGAGCACTGCTTTACCGCATTGTATTCAAATTCGTGTTATATTGAGTTGCGTTATATTGGGGTAGAGGTGTATTTGTCAAAGGCAAATGCAGTCGTGGAATAATATGCAAAGGCAAGAGGGCACATTACAAGCAGACAGGGCAAAGCCCTGGCAGAAGTACTGAAAGGGAATCCCCTGCCCTGATGCTGGGGAATGGACTTCAGACAGCCTACTGGGTTGGATCCCTCTGGGTGCCTCCATGAAAGGGCTGTTGGTGGGAAATCTTGGGAGCTGTGCTGTTAACACCATGAAGGCAGTTAAACTGGAAGGAATCAAAACCCCAGACTGGCCTCGCTGTGCGTTCAGGGCTGTCCCTACTGTGCGTTTCATTCTGGGTGCTTCTGTTCCCAGTGCATTTCCCTTCCTGGGTTCTGGCGTTCAGCACTGTGCGGCTGTTGCTGCTGGATTTGGATTCCCAGGGGATGTTTACATTAATTCCTGACAGTGAAGTGAGAATTTATCTCCTTGGAGCTGGATCTACTGAGCTCTCTTACTAAGCCCTGAATTTGGGGCTTAAACCACTTGGCACTTTCCCTCTTCTAAGCTCTCAGCATCCCAGAAGACCCCCGTCTGGTAGGTGGGTAGTGATGGGGTAGCATACAAGGTTACTGGACAGTTGGCCCTGTATTATAGTCTTCTAATCTCTGAGTGCCCCAGAACACCTCCTCTTGGTGGGCGGGTTGGCTGGTGTACCATGCATAGTTACTGCGGGAGCTGGCCCTCCATTAATCAAGCTTCTGTTCTTGTCTCAGGGCAGTGAATATCTTACCTAATCGGGTGATAGGCAGTGTTGGACAGCACCTGGGGGAGCCCATTGAACAGCTGGCCAAGTCCCACACTGGTCAGCTGCTGGCCAGCTGTGGCCACGACCAGAAGGTGAAGTTCTGGGACATCTCATCACTCTGCTCCATGGTGGTGGATGATTACCGGAAGAGGAAGAAGAGTGGGCAGCTCAAGGCCCTGAGTAGCAAAGCCTTGGGCGGCAGAGAGGACTTCTTTGCCGACCTGAGAGAAGAGGCAGAGGCACCGAAGGAGGAGCAGGAGGAGGAGAGCCACAGCGATGACAGTGACTGACAAAAGCCCAGTGGCCTCTGGGAGATTCCATCGCCAGGAAGCTCTGTGGGGACATGGACTATGAAGCCAGCAGATTCTACAGCCGTGGGAAGGATGTGTCCTCGCTGTGTTGTGGAAGCAGCTGGAGGCCAAGCTTATTTTCCCATAGAGGACTGGCTCGTCTGGGAGTGTTCCTGCAGGCCAGAGTGCTAGCAGGGCCCTTGGTGCAGCTGAGCTGATGAGACGCAACGTCCCTCTCTCTGTCCTCATTAAAGGCCAATGCAGGTCTTATGGGGAGAGGGACTGGAACCAGCTGGGATGACCAGACTTTGTTTGGAAAGAAGCATCGCTCCTGATGGGAAAGGAGTTTCTCCAGTTTTCTCTCTCCAGGAGGAAACTACATACCTCAGCCCCCTCTCCACCCTCTGTCCCAGCCCCTCCCTTGTGAGCTCTCACGAGCACCAGATGCCTTATGGGACCAGGGCTGCGCCCTGAATTCCTTCCCCACCCCTGCTGGTTGGCAGGAGCCTGGAGGTGAATGTGGTGGTCTGTGGTCCAGGAGCTCTCTCCAAACTCCTTTGTGCACCAAAGACTCCCTGCAGCGAACAGTGTGAATTCCAGTCCCCTCTGCATGGAGCACTGGGCCAGGGCCCTAGAGCATCTGGCTGTGCTGGTCTAAAGCAGGTGCCTGAGCTCTGGGTGCTGCCTATGGGATGACACAGCACAGGGTTCCCCGTTGCTCCTGTGTCACCAGAGATGCCGAAAGCCACTTTCTCAGAAGTGCTGCTTAGGCACCTGTAGTAACAAGATGTGGGACAGGGAGGGGAGTGGGAAGAAGAATCCCCCTGGCTGCCAGCCATGTTTCACACCGACCCCCTCCCTGGCCTCTTGAAGCTTACAAACTACTGAGCTCAGAGCCCCTTTGCTGGTCCAGGCGATATGGGCACTGCTGCCAGCTGTATTTCTGTCAGGCCAGGCTCTCCTCAGCCACCCTCACAACTTCTCCTCTCTTTAAAAGTGTCCTCAAGAAAAAAACCCAGCCAGTTGCACCAGCTTCTCTCCAAGCTGAGAAGAATCATGTAGACAAGAAACTTGGACAAGCCACAGTGCAGGGCCCAGGTGCTGCCTGTCTGAGGAGAGTGACTGATTCCCATTATGAATTTGTATGTGAATAAACCATCAGGAAGCCTGTGTCCCGAGCTGGTCGGGGTGTAAGTGATAATCCAGTAGAGTTTGCTGTTAGAACATACTGGCAGTACTAGTCTAACGGTGAGAGTGTGTGTGACTGACAGTCACACTGCTGCTGCTACGGCATCTGCTGACCAGGAGAGTGTGTGCTGTTTTCTGCATGTGTCTCCCCTGGGAATCAGGGAAGCAGATTTGCAGAGATTGGGGGGCAGGAGTTTTGTTGTGCAGTCGGAAGGCGTGGGGACAGGGATGTGGCCCAGTAAGTTACCACAAGGCCTTTCACCTCTGGCCTCTAAGATTCAGATTTGACCTACAGGCTGGGGGAACGCCCAAAAGAAACAACAGAAATTATCTTGGCTCTCCTGACTGAGGGGGCTGGCCTGACATTTCTTACTCAGGTTGACAGCCTGTGGGGCTGGTTGTCACAGGAAGGAGGAGGGAGGTAGCCTGGGGGCGGCGTGCAGTGGGGGGAGAAGCCACATGGGAGGAGGACTGCAGTGGGCCCAGGTGTCTGGCTGTTGCACCCCCCCTCCCCCAAATTCAGTGTCAGCTTCCATTCCTGCACACAGAGCCACTGCAGGCCTCCATTCAGGATACTGGTTTTCCCAGCACTCTTTTGGCTAGTGCCAGGCTGTCCGCGTTACCAAAGAGCAGCTTGGGGGGGGCGGGTCACCCTAGAGCCCAGACCAGGGACCTAGTGTGGCCCTGGAGACAGGAGCTGAGATTTTCCACATGTGCATCTGACCTGTGTGAGCGGGTCGGGTTGCCTATGCCCCTGTGTGCATCTGGAAACCTAAGAAGCGGGGCCTCATGCTCTGGGGCTGCCCCATCTGTACGAAAGACGAGGGCAACTGTGGGGCCCATTTAGCCCTAAGAACGGTTTCTGCCCTTGGCTGGGGAGGTGTGAAGGGGAGAGCTGGAAGCCTGTAGGTTATGTTTCTTGCCCTAAGAATAGAGCAGCTGCAGGCGAGCTAGTGCTGTTGCTGTGGGGAAGGCAGCTCTCTGCTGGTCTTGAGATGTCCGAGGCAGCCTTGTGACACCAGGTTCCGTCTCGAGACAGGAAATGCAGCCTCCTGGCTTCTCACCACCAGGAATAATGAGAGCCTCTTGTGGAGAGGCTGGGGTTGGCTGGCCTGTGCCCCTCTAGGGATAGCCCTGCCCTTCTAAGCGGCCTGGAAGGGAACAGTTCAGGCAGTGAGCCAGACCTTGAGTTCAGGGAGTTTCTTTTTACCTGTGTCACTTTTTAAATAGGCAGAAAGCAGCACAGGGACTGATTTGGGCTGGCACTGGAGTAGATCCCTTTGCATGGCATTTGTGCTGCAGGAGCTGGGAGCTGAGCACCGGGGATGTGGGGAACAGACGGATACTTGCCAAGCTCTTCACTATGTGTAGGAGGCAAGGAAGAGAAGGTGCCGTTGTCTAGGACAGTGGTTCTCAAACTTTTGTCCTGGTGACCCCTTTCAAACAGCAAGCCTCTGAGTGTGACCCTCCTTATAAATTAAAAACACTTATTATATATTTAACACCATTATAAATGCTGGATGCAAAGCAGGGTTTGTGGTGGAGGCTGACAGCTCGTGACCCCTCCATGTAATAACCTCACGACCCCCTGAGGGGTCCCGACCCCCAGTTTGAGAACCCCTGGACTAGGATACAAGAGGGAGTTCATGCAGTTGAGGTTATAGGAAGGCTGTGAAGACAGATCCTCTGAGCTGGGCATGCTGCGGTGCTCACAGACCTTCAAACCTGGTTAGGAGGAGCCCCACGCCCGCCTGCCTTCCCTCCTCTGCTTCTTCCTCCCCCTCCCCCCCGACACCAAGCTGCCATTAGACCTCCAGCTTCCCAGCCCAGCCTGCCTGCCTGCCCTCACCAGCCCCAGCAGAATTGTTGGTAATTTGAAAAAGTCTGGTTCAGGGTGAACAAAATGTTTTTGTTTTTGTTTGTTTGTTGAGTATTTGTAAATGCCTAGAGTCAAAAAATGGCCAGTGGCGGAGGCGCTGCTGTCCCTGCCACCCTTAAACATGTTAGCCCAGTGGATAGACACTCAGCTAGGATGGGATGAGCCTATGGGGAAGGATGGCTGAGGTCTTCTCTGTGGCCTCTTTCTAGGTGGAGACAATCGGAAATATCAGCCAGAGAATCCTATTCACGGCAAATGACACCAAGCTGGACCAGCTGGCTCCTCCCTAAAGAAAATTCCCTGCCTGGGATCACATGGTGTGACACACTGATCAACCCTGGGGCTGAGATTGTACCTGCACACAGGGACCCACCTGACCGCTGTGCCATCCTGTAGCTCCAGGGCTGACCCTGCTGGCAGGCCCTCCCACTGCAATCAGCTCAGCCCAGCCAAAGCCCTGGTGGGCCTGTCCTACCTAACATCCAAGCCTTGGTGGATGGCAAAACTGGTTCTAGAGCAGCTTTTTAACTGTGGCATTCACATAATGTGTGAACCTCGAAGTCCTTCACTTAACTTTTAAACTCTTGCCTTCTATGTGCTTGTCTCTCTGCAGTGAGTACATGGCACCATCCCCCACCCTCTGGGCTGGGGTGGGGTGGGGAGGGAGCCTGCTGGCAGACTGATCCCCCGTATTTGTTCCTGCTCAGGACATTCAGTGTTTCATTCCAGACTTTCATAATAAAACACATTTGGCTGCCTTTAGGGCACTGTGGGGGTTGTGTGCTGTGAACTCCTGCCTCTGCTCTGTTCTAGGTGGAAGGGACAGGTGGGCTCTAGGGCCTCTATGGGTTCGTCTCTCATGCTGCTCTGCAAGGGCCTGGTCCCTCAGCCTGGGGTAGGTGCTGTTTGGGAACCCCTTCTTCGGCAGGGTTAATGCTGGTGCAGCGTGCTGGCTTGGCAGCTGTGCAAGGTGAAGGCCAGTGGTCCTCATGTGGACAACACCAGGTAGGAAGTGGCATGGTCCGCAATGTCCTATGGCAGGAGTGGGCAAACTACGGCCCGCGGGCTGGATCTGGCCTGCAGGATTGCCACGCACATGGTGCTGCGGGCCCTGCGCCGCTCCTGGCACCATGTTCCTTAGGCCCCTAGGGGAGGGGGAGCAGAGGGCTCCGCATGCTGCCCTTGCCTGTGGGTTCCTCCCCCCGCAGCTCTGGCCAATGGGAGCTGTGGAGGGGAGGTACCCATGGGCGAGGGCAGGGTGTGGAGCCCTCTGCCACCCCCTTCCCCAGGGATGTGGTGCCAGCTGCTTCTGAGAGTGGTGTGGGGCCAGGGCAGGCAGGGAGCCTGCCTTGGCCCCAGTGCGCACCACTGTCACCCTGGAGCCACTCCAGCTAAGCGGCGCCAGGCTGAACCCCTCCTTCACCTCGCCCCCCAACCCTCTGCCCTGAGCCCCCTCCTGCACCCCAACCCCCTTCCCTAAGCCCCCCACACACCCTGCACCCCTTCTCTGCCCCAACCCCTTGCCCTGAGCCCCTTCCTGCACACTGCACCTCCTCCCACACTTCCTCCTGCACCCCAAGCCCCTGCCCTACCCCTACATTCATGGCCATGCATGCAATTTCCCCACCTACATGTGGCCCAAGGGCCAAAAAGTTTGTCCACCCCTGTCCTATGGCCTCCCATGGTTGGAAAACACTCACAGGAACAAGGGGCAGGGCCATCTCCGGTTGGTAACACCTTGTAAAAAATGTTGCATTTTTGGGAGGTCAACCCAGGCTTTCTATTGGGCAGCCTCAATAACTAGCCTGACCCAGAGCAGCTAACAGCCAAGGCACACTTCCACATAACTGCTGGAGAACTGGCTCCACTCTGCCAGATGCCTGTTGGTCCCCCTAACTGGCTTTGATTTCTCCTCTCATAAATTAGGGTGTGACAGCAGCACCTCCATGGCATCTCTCAAAGCACTGCTCGAAGGCAAAGTGTGGCCTCAGGCTGTAGTGAGGGAAACCGAGGCAGAGCTTAAGGCCAATGCTTTCAAATGGCAGTGTCCAAACCATGTCCCTCCAGCCATACAGTTTTACAAAGGCTAACCCCACCCCCCAATTCAGCTCCCTAGGACCTCAGCCCTGCTGCCAACACTTTGCTAGGGAATGAGGGGTGGGTTCCCAGCCATGGCCAGGAAGCTGGAGGAGCGCAAGGGGCAGCGAGCAGAAGCCGTTGCACCTGAGCTGAAGCTCCCATCTCTGAGCACTAGGCCCTTGCCCATCATTGTGCCTGAGATATATATACCTCCCCCTCATGTAATTCCTTTGGCTTACCCCCACCCTTGCCAGCCTGGTGAGCATCAGCTCCCCTGTTCCAGTCGTCTGCACTGCATGAGGGGAGGCCTGCTGGGGCAGAGATTCAGAGAGGAGCCTGAATGAAGAATGCCCCCCCAGTGTCCCAGAATGGTATCAGCTCCAGCTTCCTGCTGCCTAGAGCTTCTGATGGAACTAACAGGGTGGGGGGGGGGGGTGAGGGGAGTTGTTGCTCCTCTTTTCCTGCTTGGCCCCTCCCTGTCACCACCCTGGAACAAGGGCAGGGCTGTGGAATACTCCGCTCCCCTCTGTCCCATGGATGGAGGGGTGTGTCCAGCCCACTGATTTCTCAACATGTGTTTTGGGTTTAAGCTGCTGTCAAGCAGGGGTCCTGCAGCCCCATCTCTCTCAACCTGGCACCAGTAGGGATGTTCTAAGGAACAGAAAAAAAACAGAATTCCCTTTTTGCCTCTTCTCTCTGCCTTCCCTCATGTGCATTGAACGTGATACCCTCCCCCCAGCCCATGCCCCATAGGGCACCCAGCTCCTCATCTGCCTTAGCTTCCTATGGCCATCCTCATTAGTGTAGAATTGCTTCTTGGTTCTGTGCATGGAAGTGTTTTGCCTCGTGCCAAGTACCCTGTGCCCCTTTCCTGCTGCTGCTTCTGGGAGGCAGAGGCAGCAGAGCAAGGTGGGGGCAGACCATGAAGCTCAGAGTTGGGGGCAGGATCCTAGTAGATGGAGGCACAGTTCGCTGGTTAGAATGGCCTTCACTCAGAAGGTTAGAATCATACCCACCCTCTCTCCCCAGCCCAGTGCCTCCTAGTGGCCACACACAGCAGAATAGCTCATCTGAGCCAGCACTCCCGGGGTTTCCTTGGCTTTGTTCCAGGTACCCTGGCAGCATTGCACTGGCCAGAGAGGCAGAACCTGGCTCTGGTTCCTGGCTTTAAGCCATGGTGATGGTCCCACAGCTTCTGGCCTCAGCATCTGCCTTTCCTGAGGAGGCTTAGGGAGCATGAATTGCTATTTAACAACACTGATTGATGTAAGCCAGTGGTCCCCAACCTTTTTCATGACAGGCACCAGATGACGAGCCACAGATGTCCGTTGCAGCAGATGAGCATCCACCAAAATTCCGCTGCCAAGCGGCAATGTCATTAGGCGTCGCTGCTGAAATGCCAACAAATAGCATCATCCAGAGGCGTCACCGCCGAAATACCGCCAAAAATTGGAAGCGACGCCTCTGCATGACGCAGCATGTCGGCAGCATTTTGGCAGATGCTCATCCGCCGGCCAGTACGCAGGTGTATTTAAGATGCCCCAGCAGGCGCCCCGGCGCCCACGGGCACCGCGTTGGGGACCCTGCTGTAGGCACTGTGAGCAGTGGCTGTGGGGGGGAGGGGTCAAAGGCTGTCTCATCCTCACTTTCCTCTGTGCAGTCGATCTTTCCTAGCCTGCCATTAGGCGAGAGATGCTGCCTGTCTCTGGAATACCTAGCTGTGGGATACAGAAAAAGGCTGCACCCTATATAATATCACAGGCATAACAGCTTATGTGAGGCATTTACCACTTTCTCGGCTGCTTTCAGGAGTGGATTTAATAAAAATGATGTTTTGTCAGAAGTGGGATTCGAACCCACGCCTCCAGGGGAGACTGCGACCTGAACGCAGCGCCTTAGACCGCTCGGCCATCCTGACAGCTGTGGTGAAAAAAAACCCTCCTGACGGGTTGCTGTGCTTACTTGCCAGACCTACTCCTTCCAGGCACTTGTAATGCTTTGCTTTTACCCAGCTGCACTCCCTGCTATTTCCTCTCCTTCCTTCTGCTGCATGCACTGGGTTCGTGGTAAGCTGCCACCCTGTGGCTATTTTGATCCATGCAGTTAAACTGACTGCCATCTCCTTGCAGCCCTGTGACTCCAGGCAAAGCTGTACCACTTTGTTTAACCTACTGCCGGTGCCCTCACTTGTAGCACAAAAGACAGCCAGGCCTCACCCCAACAGCTGGCAGGAGACAGGCACACTGGCATTTGGGAAGAGCCCCCTGGCTGGCTAATCAGACCAAGAGTTTGAAACCAGAAGAGAGGATTTTGGGTCAGGCTGTCAAAGGTATTTAGGCAGCACAGCAGCTTAGGCACTTTTGAAAAATCCCATGAGGCACCTAAGTACCTTTAAAGATCCAGCTTTCAGCACCTCGCCACTTCAGACTCAACCACAGTGGCCTTGCTTCACTGACTGATCTTCTGTGAGCCAGCCCTTTTGCACCCATTGCAACAAGACGCTGATAATTACCTGGTCTGTTCATTCCCTCTGGAGCACCTGGTACTGGCCACTATTGGAAGATAGGACACTGGGCCAGATGGACCTTTGGTGTGACCCAGTGTGGCCATTCTTATGTTCTTATGACTTGGAGCATTTAAGAGTTTGTTCATTCACCATTTCTCTTTATTGCAGCCCCTTGGGCCTGTGAACTCTTCAGAACAAGCACCTAGTTTGCCAGTCCATTTTACCCATTGTGCAGCACCTGGGCTTACTCTGCACTCCAGAAATCACTGACAGCTAAACTCTAAGCACATAGGCTGCAAGAGCAAGGAACTTGCCCTTCTGCTATACCTCACTTGGGGTCCTACGTGTGGAAGCCGCAGCACATGCAGCTGGGGCTTTTAACATTTTAGCAGTGATCAATCAAAATGTTGTGAGCAGAGGAGGCACCTGCCCCTTTATGTAAAGGCTGCTCTTAGAGCAGAGGTTCTTAAATGGGGGGTCATGACCCCTTAGGGGGTCACCAGTTATCAGCTCCATGGGGCTAAGAGCCCAAAGCCTGGTCCTGTGTGAGGCTGACAGACCCAAGACCCTGTTAAATTAACCCCCTATTTTTAATGTATAAGGGGGTCACACTGAGGCTTGCTGTGTGAAAAGGGTCACCCCTACAAGGAGTTTGAGAACCACTCTTGAGGGTAACAAAGGGAAGGAAAAGTCAGCAGCAATAAACCAGTTATTGGGGGGAAAAAACCTCTTTGCTTTTTATAAATTAGCAACAAAGATGCTACCACTTGCAGAGAGACTACAGCTTGCTGATGGTATGTAGCAGTAGCTCTCAGCCTATTAAACCTGGTTGAGAGGGGATGTGAGCATAGCAAGACTTTAAAACGCTGGCATGTTTATTACTGTAAAAGTCAGAGGACCCTGTCATGGATCCACAGGCCCAGTGTTCTTTCAGAGAGCCCCTTCAGTATGGCAGCCCCCTCTAGGTCACACTCTCACTTGGGGAGGCCTCTTGGCTTCTGTCTCCTACGATCAAACCTCAGAGCTTTCAGCTCCCCCGCTTCATGCCATCAGCTCCCTGCAAGTGAGGCCCCCTGGGTTGTGCACCCCCAGAGGGAGCAATGCACCCCTTCCCTGCTGCAGGAGTGACTCTTAGCTGGAACACAGCACAGAATGCCCTTAGTTACCAGCAAACAGAAAGTTACAGAATAGGCCATGTGGGTTAGTGCTCAGCCCTCTGCCCCCTTCTTTAGTCTCAGTCCAGCAGCTTCTCTCCTGCCTCTAGCAGCCCAACCTTAACAAGTGCACCTGGCCCTCAGTCCTTTGTACTCCAGTTAGTCACACCACACAGACTTCTTATAGAGGGTGGGCCATCCCCAGCCCTTTGTTGCTAAGTGCCAAGGGTATGGACAACTGGAATAGCCATTGTCTTCTGGGCCTCTCCCTGGGCATAGGGCCCCCAGGCAGCTCAGTATTGATCATGGTTGTACCACTGAAGCTACAAACCCACTAGAGTTTGTCGGTATAGGTTATGTCACGAAGGGCTGTGAGTAAACAGGCCCTGGAGGGATGTTAGTTACAGTAACCTAAACACCAGTATGGACATTGATATAGCAGGGGGAGCATGTCTCCTGCCAACATAATTACTCCTACCCACCTGAGCAGGGGTGGCTAGGAGCAATTAAGTTGATGGGAGAGTTCTCTCCTGGCAGCACAGAGTGGCTGAGCTACACCATTGGCTACACTACAGAGCTTACATAGCCTGACTCTCTGCAGAGTAAACTACCTCCCCCTGCCACACCCCACCCCCAGTTAAATATGTACTGCATAGGGGAAACTGAGGCACACACAGTCAAAATATGAAGCAGCAAAGAATCCTGTGGCACCTTGAAAACTCATGCTGCAAAATGTCTGTTAGTCTATAAGGTGCCACAGGATTCTTTGCTGCTTTTACAGATCCAGACTAACACGGCTACCCCTCTGATACATACATAAAATATGAAAAAATCCCCACTGCATCTCAGCCCCAAGCAAGAACAGGTGCTAGGTGCTGTACCCAACATATACAAAAAGGACAGTCCCTCTGCCCAGGTGACAGTCTAACTCAGACATGGGCAAACTACAGCCCACGGGACCATGCTGCCCAGCCCTTGAGTTGCCAGCTAGGGAGCATAATGCCTGGCCCCTCACCCCCTGCTACGGGGCTGCACTCTGGCCCACCGCTCCCAGGAGTGCAGCTGGTTCTGGCCTGGTGTTGCAGCTGTGAGCTCCTGCTGCTGGTGAGGGGTGTCAGGTAAGGGAGTGGGGGGGCAGTCAGAGGAGGCGGCAGCAGAGGTTGTGGGGTGCAGGGGACTGTCAGGGGATGGGGAACAGGTTGGGAGTGAGATTCCCAGGGGACCTGTCAGTGGGTGGGGATGTGGATAGGGGTCAGGAGGGCAGTCAGCAGACAGGGCGTTTAGACAAGGGGGTGGGATCCCAGGGGGTAGTCAGAGGACAAGGAGCAGAAGGTGGTTGGATGGGGTGGGAGTCCTGGGGGAGGGAGGGCTGTGAGGGGACAGGGGGCAGAGCAGTCAGGGGACAGGGAGCAGGAGGTTTGGATAGGGGCGGTCAAGGGACAAGGAGCAGGGGGGTTGGATGGGTCAGTGGTTCCAATACAATAGGCACAGTCGGGGGGTGGGAAGTGGGAGGGGGCAGGGGCCAGGCTGCTTTCGGGAGGCACAGATCGTGCAACCCCGCTGTAGCCCTTGGGCCAAAAAAAGTTTGCCCACCCCAGTCTAACTGGACACAGGGTGGGAGGAAAAACAGATTAAGTAATGCACTCACATAGCAAGTCAGTAGATGGAGGACTTGAATGCCATTCCCAAATCTCAGTTCCATGCCCCAGGAGCTATGCCACACTGCCTTCCGATAGCACTTATTTAAACTAAACAGCCATCCCTCAACCTTCATTAAAACAACATACCTGGCCTTTTGCATAAGGGATTAAAAACCCCAACCTTCCACTATATAGATGACTGCTCCTGCATTAGCTGTAGCTTTCCTGATTGGGGGAGAGAGAGAGAAGGGGGAGGGGAGCCACTTTGGTGGCTTTTCCATGATGTACAAAGCCTGTGTGCCCTCTGCTGCAGCCCATCTTTAACACACCAGGCCTTGCACACTGTCCCAAGCTGCTCTGGCCTGGACACAGCCCTCTCTCTCCACTCCTGCCCTAGGCCTAAGTATAGGATGGATTTCTACTCCCTCCCTTTCCAGAAAGGAGTGACAGACAGGTGAGTGGCAGTACAAGGGCTCAGTGTGGTTACCTGGTATCAGCCTGTCCAAAGTCAGGCCCCATTAAAAAAAGGTGTCAAGTTTTTTTGTTTTTAAAGTGTTTAAGAAGTTTTCACATTAAGAATAAATGTACTTCCTTAAAAACAGCTTGGTGTAACTGCAGGCAGTTACTCTGGGCATAGGCAGTGGAGAGGAAGCAAAGCACAGTAGCCAGTTAATGCAGTCTGGCTTGCTGGGAATATTGCAGTACAGGCAGGGAACTGCAGCATGGAACCCCCACCCCCACATCTCCGCCACTACCATGAGTTGACAGCAGGAAGCCAGAGAACTTAAGTGCCCACAGTGGAGCACAGGAGAGGAAGACAGGTGAAGCTGTCCTGAACTGACAGAACTCCCAAGGAAGGGGCAGTTGGTTTCTCAAGAGGATGTGAGCAGCCACCATGAGGCAGGTGCTTCACTCCTAACTGAGCCTTTGCTATCACCCCCAAAACCCTCTCAAAAATCCTGCAAGCTCCAGCTCAGGAGCAGAGCCTCTGCCACCCCTCCCCAAGTTCTTTAAGGCCAGGGCAGCTCACCAGCAGACAGACCCTGGAGATGCTCAGTAGTGGGGGTGAGGCTGAGCACCTGCCACTGCTCCCTGAAGCATTTATGCTTCCACTTTACCTTCAGCAGTGGCTGGCCTTGAACACAGCTGCCCCCTGCCAGCAACTTTCCCTACACCCCAGCATCTCCTCCCTAACCCTGCCTGCCCCAAGCATTAGCTAATGGAGAGATGAGGTTGAGCTTTTCAAGGCCCAAACGCCATGTGAGGACAGGCCAGTGCTGGAGATAAAGCAGTGGGAAGAGCAGAGCTCACGCTGCTGGGGGCAGGACTAGGCAGCCAGAGGATACTCTAGAACAGCACCTCACTGGCCTGGCTTTGGGGAAGGAAGAGTGTAGCTGCTGACAAGGAAGCCCACCAGCCCTTCTGCTCCAGCAGGATGGTGACTCAGCATTCTAGCAGTGGAGAAGGACCCCCTCCCTGAGCCCAAGCCAACACTGGTGACAGAGGCAGGATCCATTCCACATATGGGGGGCCCAAAAGGCTGTTGGCACCATACCCCAGAGAAGACAGGACACAGCAGTTGCCTTTCAGGCTACTTTAATAGAACCTCCCAACCCTTCAGTCAGAGTCTGAATGACCATTCATACACAGCCGCACGGACTATCAATGCCACTGGGGACCAGAGGACCCCAAATGCCATTTCTTTACAGTCCCTTGCTCATAAATACCTTGGTGCCTCAGAGAGGTGGTCACCATTTCCTCATTAAAAACAGCTCCCATCAGCATGCTGGCCGTGACCCTCCCCTACTTAGGCACTAGCAGGATTCACGAAAGGCCTCTGCTCACAACTCAGCCCAGGAGGGATGCTTCCAACAGAGAACATTGGATTCTTCCAAACAGCGCCTAGGCCAGTGGAACAGGCAGCATTGCAGGTGGTATTTCCCACCCAGCACTTGTCCCATGCTCTTCCTTGCTTCACAGGACAGTTGTCTGACCTCACTGGCCAAGGCCACAATAAGAGACTCAACCAAGCTTTTAAAACAAAGTAAACAACCTTGAACAGAATGAGTCAAACAATAAAAAGCCAAGAGAACAAGATTTAGGCCCAGGAACTTAAACAGAGCAGCCCTTCCCCCAGATGGGGGTGGGGGAAGCAGAGGTTTGCTCAGTGCACCTGCAGGGCTTGCTACCAATATAGCTCTGTGCTGTACATGCCAGGGACAGTCATTAATTGCCCAGTCTAATAGCAGGGAGTTCCCCAGGCCCTCTCCAAAGAGCACTGAACATCCCCCTCTCTACCATGCTGGCAGGTGTATTTCAATACAAATAAAACCCAAACAGAACAAAAGAAAAAATCTTCGAGCCTGGTCAGATTCACCCAGCTGCCCAGCATGCATCCTCTATGACCTATGCAGATGGGGTCCTTCATTGCCTGGCCAGTTTAGCCTGTCCTTCTATGATGGTATGTGGGAATCCCCATGACACCCACCTCCCCCCATCTCACTTGGTTAACCCACCTGGGCACAGACAGAGCAGAGAACAAAAAAACACTTAAAAAAACCTAACACAAATCTGTGTCAAACTAACATCTGAGAGAAAACACAAAAACAGACAGACAGGGACCAGAAGCAGCCTCCGCTCAGTGTCCACGTCCTGTAAAACCAGCTTACAAAACGTCAGCACATCAGCCCTACCCCTCCTCCCTGCAAGGGGCCCGCGACAGGAACGCAAAGCCAGTGCACCAAGCCCCAGAGGGGCAGCGCATGGCTCTGTGGAAACATCCAGCCTACACCACCGGGCACCCTGTTGGGGAAGGAAAAGAGAATTAGAGCCATATGCAATACAGAGCTAAACAGTCAGAGAGACAGCCCACCCCTCCCCTTTCCCCATGCATGAACACTCCTCCCCTTCCCAAACAGAACTTTTACCCAGCCTTTCCTGCAGTTCACAGCTCCTCCTTCAACTTCAGCTCACATCAATACACTCCAGCCACTGGAGTGCTAGCACAGGAAGCGCATAACCCAGAGAGTCACTCCACTGGGTAGCATTTCACCTACCCTCCAGCAGGAGGTGTTCCACATTCCTTTGATTCCTGCTCCCTTCCCCACCCTTGCAATCCCAAAGGCAACAGGAGATACTAGCATCCCCTAACCTGGAGAGCAGGAAAAGCCTCAAGCAAGGAGAGGTTTCCAAGATTAAAATTATTTCAAGGTTTAATTTAATCTTCCTCCTCACTGGCTTATTTCATTTCCCCCTCAGCCAGACTCTGGGCCATTCATGCGTGGTCTCTGACTCTACCGGAAGAGTCTCATACATAAGGACAAAGCTTCAATGGCAGGGGTGGGCATGCAGAAGAGGACCATCTATCAACCCCTGGCGTTCCACTGGAAAGAACATAGAAATGTTTCTATGGTTCTTTCCTAAACCTACATAAAAAGGTCAAGACACGAGGCTGAATTTGGTCCAATAGCATCCTCATAACTGAGACACTGGGTTTTTAAATGCCCTAGCTGTTGAGGCTGAGGGGAACAGATCCCAAGACCTCTGCAGAGCCATGCAAGGACTCACCCAAAGTTTTGAGCAGCTGCAGCGCTATGGCATTCTTGGCCTTGTCATGTCCACTCAAGCCAGACTTATCAGGTTTGATCCACATAAACCCACTGAAGGGGGATGGGTAACCTGGAATCACCACCTGATACCAGAACCGCAGCCAGCCGTCAGGGTTCGCTTGGACACATTTAGTCAGAAACACAGGGATTCCCAGCTGCTGCTTCTTGCACAGTGCGTTCAGGTAGTCTAACACGCAGAATGCCTGTGGCAAAGGGCACGTCACAGCACCACGAGGCGTCTGGCTCGGAGTGCCACTCTTGCAGCCACCAGGCTGCAAACTTTCTGGAAAGGTTCTCTCTGAGCTGGCACGGAGTTTCTGCTTCATGTCTACTTTCAGCCAATCCACTTCAATTTCCTCTCCATATGGGCCCAAGTTACCTACGCACAAGAGGAAGCAAGTCTCAGTTTCAGAGCATTGGTGCTCCTGGTGCTGAGAATGGGGACAGCAAATGCAAGATACAGGCAAGAAAGCAAGAGGTAGTAAGAATGCACACAGATTCCTCCACACACAAAGGTACTGGACATAAGACAGTGAGATACTACTGATAATTCTCTGCAGTTCTGGGTTGGGTTTACACTGACAATGGCTACAGGTTACCAGATATAGGCCTAAACTAGAGAAAACCCCACCCCCAAACCCATCTAGCTGAGGGACGAGCCACAGCTCTGCTATCATTTTCAAGCTCTCCTTTCTGCCCTGGTGATTTATACCCCAGGATAGCTGGGGCAATCAACTGTCACAAACAAAAGCAACAACCAAATGGACATGGAAAGGGACAAGATGGCAACCAGTGTTGCCATTTTAAGGTGATACCAGCCTGTCAGGACAAGAGAGACTTCAGTAGACCAAAAGATACATGCACCCACTACTCCCAGACTAGTGCTCAGAGAAGCCACTGCCACTTGTGGGATCTGCAATGCCCCTTCCATTCTGACTCCTCTTGCCCTGGCCCGCTCCTCCCCACAGAGGTTGATTACCTTCCACTAGAGTTTTCTTGGCCATGGCTGCGGCTCGGTGGGAGTTGTATTTCAGAACTGCAAGCTGTCCCCCCTTCCGGGAGGGGCTGGGATACAGGGAAATGTTCAGGACTCCCACGGTCACCTCCTGCAACAGTGTCCACAGCTGGCCCTGCTCCACTGAGGACGCCAGGCCATCCACACACAGCTCACACTTCTCAGTGCTCCTGCAAACCATGATGGGGCAGCCCTTCTGCACCTCAAAGCTGTTCAGAACAGCAATAGCTATTTGCGCACTGCGCCGATTGCTGTACTTGGCGTAGGCAAAGCCACGGTTGAGCCCGCTGAAGGTCATCATGAGGCGGAACTCGTACAGCTTGCCAACGCTTTGGAAGAGAGGAATTAGTTTGTTTTCATAGATGTCCTGAGGGAGTTTTCCAATGAATACCTCTGAGCCGGATGGAGGGGGCTCCCCGATCCAGCCTGCAGATACACAACGAAAGCCAAGCAGTAAGATCGTGAGAGACATCCAGTCTGCAACAACTGCGCTTCCCTGAAACTCAGTGCAACAAGAGGCTGTGCCACGGGGGGGGCAAAGTGAACCAGGCCTCAGCTTACCCCTTATCTGCAGAAGGATCCTGGGTAGGCAATGAGCCTTGGACACCAGCTCTGCACACTGGATGGGCTGGAGCAGATCCAAAAGGGTAAGAAGTAAGGCTGTCCTGCTAGTGGGAGAGGACGGGGGAACCCTCTCAGGGGCAATAAAACGTAAAAGGTTTTTTTTTAGTTTGTTTTTTAAATTATAAGTTTTACTTTTATAAGTAAAGCTGTTTAAAATGAAATCTGATTAAATAATTGCTTAAAACATTTAAATAAAGTTAAATCCAGGAGCTGCTATCCAAAACTTGGCATTAAAGGCTGCTTTTCTGTAGGAAGAAAGAGGTCTTCCCCCAAACCTAATTTTGCTTTATAAATATGGCACAATAGGTCATGTACTGTGTTAAATGTTTTATTTTAAAAAAATATGCTGTTGTGTTTAATTAAATTCCAGTTACCATCCTAATGGAGCCTGACAAATCATGAGCAAAAAGTTAATTATCTAGAAGTAAACCATGTATCAGTCACCATTTTCTAACATACTAAAAAAACATACAATTAAGACTCTGAAAATATAAAGCTCTAAAGTTGCTTAAATATGTGTAGCAAAAAGATGCACCAAATCTAGTGTCAAGACTCTAGTCGTAAAGCAACATGTTTTAATGGGTACACTAACCAATAAGACAGCACCTTTCTTTAGAAAAGAACTGAAGCACAAATGGAAAAATTAATTAAAATCAGTATTTAAACAGAGGCTTTCACTTGGTGATTTGAAGATCAGTGATCTTCAAAGGCCTCGATTTAAAGCAATCCACCCTGCTCCCTTCACAGCACATCCTCACTCTCGGCCACCCACCAGGCTGCTACGAGGGAACCCAGCTGCTGGGTTGGGTGCCCAGGTGTTTTAGTCTCTGGAGCCTGAACAGACTCCCCCACCCCAAAGACTGGAACAGTTGTCCCATGGCATGCTCTCAAGGCACAGACCCTCTGTCTAGTACCCCTCCCGCCCCGAGAACCTTGGGCTCAGTGCTGACCCTTCAGATCCACTCCTCCCCCCTCCCCACCCCATCTTAAAAATATATCCTCCTCCAGAACTCCACTTGAATTTGGTAGGGCCCTACTCATGCTTTTATGGTCCATTTTGGTAAATTCCATGGTCATGGGATTTGGAAAAAAAACAAAACCCACAAACCTTAAATTGCATGGGTTCAGATATTTAAATCTGAAACGTCATGATGTCATAAGCATAGGAGTTCTGACCCAAAATGGAATCATGGGGGGATCGCAAGGCTATTGTAGGGGGTTGCAGTATTGCCACTCTTACTTCTGTGCTGCTGCTGGAGAGCAACAGCTGCTGGCTGGGAGCCCAGCTCTGAAGTCAGTGCTAGTGCCAACAGCATAAAAGAGCTGCGTTCCTAGCTGGCTGCTGCTGAGCTTCCTGCAGCTGGGAGAGGGTCCCCAGAGGTTGGTCTCTCCCAGCCCCAGGAGTGGCCCATGCAGGGGACAAGGAAGTCCCATCTGTCCCTCCCAAGACCAGCCAGGACTAGCAGCTGGAGTCTGGTGCATGGTAGAAGCCCCAGCTGAGGCCCCCCCCAGCCCTGGGCCAGGGTTCAGAAGTTAAGGGGGCATTGGGTTGGCTGTGTGGGGGGCAGGGTGACCACAATGCCCCTCCAACCTCAGCACCCTGGGTGGTTGCCCATATAACCCACCAGCCCTGCCCCCACATATAAGGCCAGCCCTGCCCCCACAAACCCCTCATACCATGGCAACCTCACTTCTGCGCCGCTGCTGCTGGCAGTGGCACTTCCTTCCAAGCTGGGTACCCACTGCTCTCTGACTGACCAGCTCTGAAGGCAGCACAGAAGTAAGGGTGGCAATACCACGACCCCTCCCACCCCCACAATGGACAGATTTCACAGGGGAGACCAGATTTCATGGTCCATGATGCATATTTCATGCTTGTGAATTTGGTAGGGCCCCCCGAGCATGAGCCTTTTCGGTACCTCTGAGGGCTCAAGTGGTAGGTGTGAATGCTTGACACATACAGACTTTGCACAGAAGTCTAACACGTTCTTGATCTTTAATAGAGAAAATTATTCAAATGTATAGTGACCTAAGACCTAAGTCAACCTCTATTAGGCCAACTTATAACCACTGTAGTAATTTCTGTGGTGGTACATGTCTACAATACTCTCCTCGGGTTGGTGGTGCACATCCTCACCAGAAGCACTTCCACCAACGTAAAAGGGGCAGTGTGGGCAGCTGAGACCCTAGTCTCAATTTTGCTGACAGCTCCCTGAGGGAGCCTGAGGCCTCCCCCACCCCAATTGCCTCCCCATTCCTTGCCAGGAGCAGGGGAAAACCACCCAGGGTTTCTCACCTCCCTGTTCCTGGCTCCAGAGCCATAAAAATTGACAAGCTAGCCAACATTCCCAGACAGGAGTAGGGTCCAGCTGCCCATCTCTCCAGGGGAGAGAGAGGCAGTTGGGCTTTAACTGCCCAGCTTTCTTGTCAATTGACAAGAGCCAACAGCTTATGTAAGGAACGCAGCGTCTACACAGACACTGTCGCCCTAACTACACCAACCTAAACCCCACACCTCTCGTGGCAGTGGAGCACTCACATCGGCGAGACAAGGCTGTGGTGTAGACACTGACATAATTAGGTCGATGTAAGCTGCCCAACGTCGACCTCACTGTTGAGCATACCATGCCTCAGATTACAGATCATTTAGAAAACCGCTTAGCTGCAACACCCCTCACTAGCTCACCCCGCCCTTGGCAGACCAACTCTGTTCAGGTAGCTAAGCAGGGTCCCTGGCCTCATCAGACTTCTACACACTGAACTGCTTCTCCTGCAGGGAGACTTCCAGCCCAGCTTACCTTCTCTGACCTCGACTGATCCACACCCTCCTGCAGACATATCGCCTGTACATTTGTGCCCCTTTCCTAGTTTATATATACCACCAACACCTCTTCTTTGTTCTGCATTTGACAACTTTCAACTCCTGCCATTCCCCCATCCCTTCAGAGAGAGAGAGAGAAGCACACCCAGGCCTTGTCTACATTACAGAGTTCGGTCAACATAAGCTGCCTTGCATCAACCTAGTTGTGCGTGTCTATGTGTAAACTGGTCTCCCACCAATGCAAGGTCTCCATTACACCAACATAGTAATATCAGCTCCCCGAGCAGCACTGAGCCATGATTGACACACAGAGGTTGACAGTGTGAGTGTAGACCTTGCATTACCTATGTAGACCCTAACAGTCCTCCAACAGCTGTCCCACAATGCCTGACACATTCAACTGTCAACTCCACTGCCCAGGACTCAGAGACCAGAAGCCACTCCCACCTTTGAAGTCCCACAAACTTTTGAAGTGCCTTTTCCTGACTGTCCAGCTTGGCAAGCACACCTAGCAGATCTCCATTGCTGTATGCAGCTGCCCGGCTGGTCATACACTCCAGCCACGCTCCAGCCTGGAGTGGACAGGAGATATCGGAACTCCTGTGCCTGTGGGGAGAAAAGGCTGTGTAGGCACAGCTTCAATCCAGCTGTAGAAACATGGACACCTATGAGCAGGTAGCACAGGACAAGCAGAATGACAGGGATCAGCAGCAGTGCCACATGAAAGCAAAGGAACTGAGTCAGGCATGTCAGAAGCCAGGGAGGCCAATGGTCAATCTGGTTTTATCTGTAGCCAGACACGACTTGTACCTGCTGATATTAGGGGAGGGGTGGGGGTGGGTTGGGGGTTGACATAACCATCCCATGCGTCACCTCTGGGAGGAACCTTGCAGCCCCATGTCCCTGGGCTGCAGCCAATCCCACAGCTCCTGGAGGGCTGGGGCCACAGGTATGGGAAGCATGTGCCTCTGAGCTGGGCCCATCGCCTCTGGAAACTCACAGCACCACAGTGTCTTCCGAGAGCTCCTGTACCCTTATGGACACCTCAGCAGGGGGAGGGGGTTGCGGGCAATGCCCCAAACTCAGGGTGAGCAGACGAAGCGCCCAATATCTTCCCCAGCAACACCCGCCCCCCATCCAGGGTCACCTTCTCCCACTGCACCTCTCTCCTCCCCCGCCCACCCCAGGCATATTTCATGCTCACTCAGCCTCTGTCCCCAGCAGCTGGACCCAGGCTGGTAACAGAGAGGCTGAGATGGAGCTGCTTCTCCCACTGGCTGAAGGTGGCCGCTCAGGGTAGCTGCAGAGCAATGGCTGCCTGAGCAAGCGCCTGGCTGGGGAAGCAGCAGCAGCCCACCTCCTCCACTCCCACCCTGGCCCAGCTGCCAGGGACAAAGGCCAATCTGGAAATATGCTGGGAGGGTGGGGGAAGGGGCAGCGCACCTCTTACTTGCCCCCCCTCCCAGCAGCCAGGTCTGGGCCGCTGCTGCCTCCACAGCTGGGCTTTCCAAGGCAGCAGCTATGCTGCACAGAAGCAGCGACCCAGAGTGGCCACCTTCACCCGGAGTGCAAAGTGGCTCCATCCTGCCCCCTCTGCTCCCTGCCTGGGCCCAGCTGCCAGGGAGAGGGGCTGAGTGAGCCAGAAACATGCCAAGGAGAGGCACAGCAGCAGGACAGACCCCCTTGTCCCACTAGCAGGACAAGCAGAGCAAGCGCAGCTCGGCACCAGGGCCATCCTTACTCATACGCAAACTACATAGCTGTGTAGGGCACCAGGAAATTTGGGGCAATTTGGTGCCCCAAATTTCCTGGTGCCCTACACAGCCGTGTGCTGCTCCAGCAGCCAGCCCGATCCCCTGGCCAGGAAAGCTGCCCCCACTCCCACTCCACCCCTTCCCTATAGCCCCGCCCCCACGGCTTCCCACTTTGCTCCGCCCCAGCCCTGCCCCCACTCCACCCCTTCCACTGAACTACATGCCAGGGGCCTGGCATACCCTGCACTCACTGGGCAGCAGGAAGTGGAGTGACCCTGCCCCAGCCTGCTCCAAGCCATGCCACTGGTGAGTGCGGGGGGTAGTTCCTCCCTGCCCCCAAAGTCTGGGAGCCCAGGGAGCTGAGCGGACCAGGCGGAGACCAGGTCACTCCACTTCCCACCACCCTGTGAGTGCGGGGTCAAGCCCATCCTGCAGTCACCAGGTGACAGGAAGTGGAATGATCTAGCCCCAACCTGCTCTGCTGGTTCATGATGGGGGCGGTTTCCCCCCTGCCCCCAAAGACCTTGGGCGCAGGTCCCCCACGGAGGCCTGTGGATAAATGTAAAGTAATGCACATTGGAAAAAATAACCCCAACTATACATACAATATCATGGGGGCTAATTTAGCTACAACAAATCAGGAAAAATATTGTGGATAGTTCTCTGAAGATGTCCATGCAGTGTGCAGCGGCAGTCAAAAAAGCAAACAGGAGATTAGGAATCGTTAAAAAAGGGATAGAGAATAAGACTGAGAATATCTTATTGCCCTTATATAAATCAATGATATGCCCACATCTTGAATACTGCGTACAGATGTGGTCTCATCTCAAAAAAAGATATACTAGCACTAGAAAAGGTTCAGAAAAGAGCAACTAAAATAATTTAGGGGTTTGGAACAGGTCCCATATGAGGAGAGATTAAAGAGGCTAGGGCTTTTCAACTTGGAAAAGAGGAGACTAAGGGGGGATATGATAGAGGTATATAAAATGATGAGTGGTGTGGAGAAAGTGGATAAGGAAAAGTTATTTACTTGTTTCCATAATACAAGAACTAGGGGCTACCAAATGAAATTAATGGGCAGCAGATTTAAAACAAATAAAAGGAAGTTCTTCACACAGCACACAGTCAACCTGTGGAACTCCTTGCCTGAGGAGGTTGTGAAGGCTAGGACTATAACAGCGTTTAAAAGAGACCTGGATACATTCATGGAGGTTAAGTCCATTAACGGCTATTAGCCAGGATGGGTAAGGAATGGTGTCCCTAGCCTCTGTCAGAGGGTGGAGATAGATGGCAGGAGAGAGATCACTTGATCATTACCTGTTAGGTTCACTCCCTCTGGGGCACCTGGCATTGGCCACTGTCAGTAGACAGGATACTGGGCTAGATGGACCTTTAGTCTGACCCAGTACGGCCGTTCTTATGTAAATCACACAGTTCCTCATCAGGAAACTTATCTAGGTTTCCCATTCATTGCTACCCACTACAGAGCTGTGAACAGATTCAGCAGTTTGGAACCAGTAAAGTGACTGTATTTCTATGCCTAAAGCAACTGAAAAAGCTGTCTACATACCTGGGGGAGGGCCTCCATACTTCCTCTGACCATTGACCTGCACCAGTTGGATGCCAGTCTCCTTCACCCAGGCCAACAGGGCTGTTTTATTGTTCTGATTGACGGCATCACTCCACATCTGTCAAGGAACCAGACAGACACTTTATCCAAAGTCCCAGTGGTTATTTCTGACTTCACAGATGAGGCCTTCAAAGGAAGCGCATTAGCAGTGACCCATTCCACCAGTAGACACCCATTTACAACCCTCCTCCAAAAAGCCACCACCAACTAGTATGTAAAACTTTAGACTGTGCTTTCTTATTCTCCAGGGTCAGAGAACATGTGACAAGACTCCTTACATCACAGAGACCTCCAGTGGCTCTACTCAGTCAAGGTTCACCTACTTGGTCTGGTTAAATGGAGCCATGGTAGATCCTGTGTTGCAGGGAGCCTCATCAGCTCACTCCCACCCAGTCCATGGTGATGAGGACCTATGAAGCTCCCAGATTGCAAAAGGTTTTGAAGAGCAAAACCTCAGTATTAGAGAAAAACTAAAGAGTGATACATAAAAAGGTGCAGCAAGCAGTCAGACTGCCACCAACTCAGACTGATGCTAAGACAGGACATACATCTGGAACAGGATGCCAGAGAGAATACCATACTGCTGTGAGACTCACTCGTGCCAATTAGAAGCTGCATTTTATAAGACTTAAGTTGCAACTCAGCTGTAGAGAACAGACTGGAGAAGTATTGGTAAAGTGGCAGCTCTCATACCCCACCCAAAGAGACATCAGCATCTTTCCTGGGTATGGAGACCATAAAACAAGGAGTTCTTAAAACCTTTCCTACATGGGACCATTGCATCAGTTTCACTCAAGTTTTTTTTTTTAACTACTTTAATTAAACTGGTGCAAACCCCTGTGTAGAGGCTCTTATTCTGGTTTCAAAACAAGCATGTTTTGATTTAGCTTAAGGTGATCAGAAGTCAGTTTAACTTGCATTGAAATAAGTGCATCCACACAGGGGTCTGCACTAGTTTAACTAGACTGGGTTAGCAGTCACCCTTTACATTAACACAGTGCAGCTTTCCAATGTAGGCAAGCATTTTTGAGACTGCCCTCAAGCCTCAACATTAGTTTCTACAGCTAGTAGATATTTAGTTGTACTGTTTTTCTAAAACAGAAAAAAATCCTTCCAGAAGGTAGAGATTAGAGAGCAAGAAAGTGATTGGCCCTAAACTCCCTGGTTCTCTAAACCAGCAACAATGCTCCCTGCACACAGAATCCAACATGCCAGGGCACTCACAGGGGCTTAACACAACATGAAAAGGCAGAGATGGCCATAATCCATGTTAAGATTAAGTCACCCTCCCCGTCCCCCTTTAAAGATAGGCTCCCTCCCCAGTTTGGGTTGTCATTATTGGGCTCTAAAAGAGTGTCTTGTGAAGATGGTTTTTCGCCATTAATCTGGGAATGCAGCACCCTGCCACCAAAGCTAAGCAACTTGCATCTCTTGAGGAGAAACACGGTCTGGCTGCAACAGCCAGCTGAACGGAGTGGTAGCTGAGCAGTTCCGGAAATGGGTGTCAGCCAGAACAGGCAATGGGTGTGCGAGAACTATTAACATACAACAGATAGTGCCAGGGCAGCCTAAACAGACTGACATTTACAAATAATGAAAACCAACATTTGTAGCTAAATCCTGGGGAGAGTTAAATTAATTTATCTTTGATTGTTTGCAGGGCCGGTGCAAGGATATTTTGCACCCTAGGCAAAACTTCCACCTTGCACCCCCCTGCCCCCCATAACATTGGTCCATTGAGGGGCAAATCCCAACAAGCCTTTATAGACGCCAGGGGCCAGCTGTGCCCAAGGTTCCCCCCTTCCTGCCCCCTGAAGAGTGCACAGCCTCCCTGTGAGCCCTCCCAACCCCACCGGCCCCCACCCCAAGTCCACTCACTGGCTTTGCTGGACTTGGGCCGCTGCAGCGCCTTCTGGGGGCTCCTGCAGCACATGCATGTGGGCAGAAGCCCCCATGTGCCCCCCAGCTCCCCCCTTGCCACGCTCGGGCTCTGCAGCTCCCGGGAGTGAGAGCCATCGCTGCCCCTCCCGGAGCAGGCTCAGGGCCCTGCGCCCGGCAGCGGCTCACATGCCCGGGAGCCACAAAGCCTGAGCGTTGCAAGGGGGGAGCTGGGTGGCACACGGGGGCCTCTGCCCGCATGCATCTGCTGTAGCCTGCATGAGTCCCCCAGGGAGGCACCAGACCGCAGCCTGGGCAGGAGGCGCAGCTGCTCCCCGCTAGCAGTGCTGCCGCCTTTGCAGGGCTCCTGCCCGCCTTCGCCGGCTCCTCAATGGCTGGGGCTTGCTGCTGCTGCAAGCAGGACACTCTGGCTCTCTGGTGCCTCCGGAAGGCAGCTTCTCCCTGCCCCTCCCCGCCGAGCTAAGGCACCGCTTTTTGGTGCCCCCAGGGCCGTCCTTAGGATTTATGGGGCCCTAAGCAGTATTATTAAACTGGTGCCCATATGCCTGACAGCAGCCTGAGGCTTTGGCTACACTTGCATTTCAAAGCGCTGCCGCGGCAGCGCTGCCGCGGCAGCGCTTTGAAGCGCTAAGTGTAATCAAAGCACCAGCGCTGGGAGAAAACTCTCCCAGCGCTGTCCGTACTCCACTTCCCTGTGGGGAATAACGGACAGCGCTGGGAGCGCGGCTCCCAGCGCTGGGGCTTTGACTACACTGGCGCTTTGTAGCGCCGCAATTTGCAGCGCTGCAGAGGGTGTGTTTTCACACCCTGCTGCAGCGCTGCAAATTTGTAAGTGTAGCCAAGCCCTGAGCTTGCAGCCCGGCAGGGGCGGAGGGACAAGGCAGAAACAACCAGACACCCAGCCCATGGTGGCGGAGAGTCATAGTTCCCCACAGAGACCCCTGTATCCTCTCCCTCACGCAGAACAGACATGCAGAAGGTACCTAATTAAAAGCACTAAACTTGGGAATAAAAAAATGTCAATCACAGGTTTTTTTATATGCCCTGAAGTTTGTCAGACATTTATTTACAAAAACTTTGTAGTAAGGGTGAGTCAGCTGTCTTGCTAAATACAACATTCAATATTATGGAATGCATGATGCAGCTCTTCTTTGTTTTGCATTTTCTTAATCAGTATCTAAGCTGATTTTATATTTTAAATGTACTCTTAAATGTACTCATTCCAGATTACTGCATATTTAACTCACTGAAACAGACATTTTAAATTGATCAGTCGCAGAGATTTAGTGTGTTCATAACAATGTTCATTGCTTTTAGAAAAAGGGAACACTAATTTACTGTGTGATCTCCATACCAATACACGTTTATGACATTTCACCAACTTTAAAAAATATGTTTCCAAAGAGATAGGCATAACAAAGGATTTTATATCTTACTAAGGTACTGATTTTGCTTAAAACGAGTTCATCCAATAGTCAGAAGTAGAGGAAGGGAAACTCTTGTCCAGCTATCTAGAAGCAGAGGGCTTTTGCTTCCTTCAGTGGGGGTGGGGAGGAGAAAAGGGGGTGAAGAGAGAAATGGATAGACAGAAAGGACAGGA
Source organism: Mauremys mutica (assembly GCF_020497125.1). Classification (NCBI taxonomy): domain Eukaryota; kingdom Metazoa; phylum Chordata; order Testudines; family Geoemydidae; genus Mauremys; species Mauremys mutica. The sequence continues at coordinate 74,193,756 of NC_059079.1, read as the reverse complement.
AGACTTTGGAAGTAAGTTTTTTTTTTTTTTTACACTACAGTAATTAAAATGTGTATTTAAGATAAGGGTGGTCTTTTGAATAATTTATTTAAAAAGCCATATGTCCGAAGATCCCAGCACGTAAGGCTAAAGATGCTTGTGCATCTAAAACTCTATGCAATGATTTTTTTAGAGATGTGATTTTATAATCTTCACCAACTCACTAATTTACTAAGGTCCTGTAGACTGACATGTGCATAACTGTAATGTTTACTCACAACTGTCTGTCAGTACTTTTAGAAACCGACAGTAGATACCTGGGGGTTGGTAAATACCTGTTAAATGCCTTCATTACCCCTTGAATGGCTCTTTAACAGTTTGAGTGTTGTGCTAATAGCTCTGGCAGGCTGGAGACTTTTTCCCTCTTTTAACTACTACATCCCCTTCCCAGGAAGCCTCAGAGCCTGCAGGAAGGGTCAGAACAGGGACAGGAACACCAGTAGGGTGGCCACTAAGACCCAGTGGTGCCCCAAGTTTTCTGGTGCCCTACCCAGCTGCCTATGCCTAAGGACAGCCCTGGGCGCCCCTAACCACTTGCTGCCCTAGGCCACTATCTAGTTCACCTAGTGATTGCACCGCCCCTGATTGTTGGGAGGCTCCAAGCCTTTGAGGGATCGGTACCACAGGCACCGATTTCCAGACCCCCACACTCCCCCAAGACCCCACCCCACCTCTTCCTGGCGTTCCACCCACTCCCTTGCTCCTCCTCAGGGGACGGGTATCGCCTGTCACCTCCTCGCTGGTCTCCCACCTCGGGGCTCACACAACCTCCAGGCTCCTCCATGCTGACAAGGGCGCCACCCTTGCCTCTTAGGACCCACGGGTGCGGTTGGGGTGGAGGGGGGAGAAGAGGTCGCAGAGGGGGGGAATCCAAGTTCATTAATGCTTCCGGACCCTGGGGCAGATTCATTTCCGCAAAGCACCTGTTTAGGGGAGTCTCCAGGGAGGGAATTCGGCCCCATGGCAAGACCCGAAGCAAAACGGGCCGGAACCGGCCGCAAGGCTCCGCCGGGCCCCTGAGCCTGGTACTCCCCATCCAGGGCCAGTTTGCGAAGCCGATGCCGGTTCTGAGGCTTCCAAGCGGGGCAGTACCGGGGAGCACTCGAGCGACTACCCCAAAGCAGCGATGGCAACAACCCCGCACATCCCTCCTAGCCGGGCAGCCCCGCCCTGCCCCCTGCCGGAGGAGCCGCTCAGAGCGAAGTTCGCTCCGCGGCCAGCAGACGGGACGGGACGGGCCCCCTGGGGCAGGGAAGCGCTGAGCCCCGCTCCAGGAGCCCTGTGCCGGCGGAAGGCGCCGCACCAGCCAAAGGGGCTGCGCTGCCCGAGGATGCTGCAGGCTCCTCGCGCCCTCGGGTGGGAAGCAAGAGGCGGCCGGAGCTACCCAGGGCTCCCAGGACCACGTGTTCGGCACCAGAGCCCAGGTCCCCTCGCTCGCGCCGCCGTGCACCTAGGCGGGCCCCTGCAGGGGAAGGCCGGGGCAAAGCCCCGGGGTGCTCACCTGCGCCTCCAGCACGCCCTCCATTCTGCACCAGCCAAACCCTTCGCAGGGGCGGCTGCGCCCACCGCCCCTTTATACCCGCCCCAGGCCTGGAAGCTTCCAGTGGCCCCGCTCCGGGCTCGCTCATTGGGCGCTGGTTGGGCGCACCCCGCCCCCTGGCTGCAGGGTGGGGCTGGCCTCGCTCCGGCACCCAGGGCGAAGCGGCTGAGTCGAAGTTGCCTCTCGTGGCATCGCTACAAAGTTACAGCCCAAGGGGGCCTGCGGAGGGGGGCGCTGCTGGCAGCAGCTCCCGCGCCAGGTCTGCCGGCAGGGGACACGCGGGCAGTCTCCCCACGGAAGGGGTGGGAGCCCCAGTTGAACCCCGCACCTGCAGCAGCTAGGCGGATAGCACCTGCCTCTTCTTCCTATTCCAGAGCACTGAAGGAGGGTTATGCAGAGAAACCCCCCTCCCTCCCCATTAACTCTCTTACTGTGCCGACACTCACACTAATGAGAAAGACCACGAGAAGTAATGGCTGCAGAAACCCCCAACTACTAGCCCAGTGCCCTGGCAGCCAGAGGCCCAGCTACTGCCGAACCTTGAGGGCTTGATGTTGGCAAGATGCAGAATAACATAAGGGAACGGAAGAGGAATGGAGACTGCTCAAGAACCAGCGCTGTCTTAACGACAATGAAATGTTCCTGCATTTGCTAGCAGGGTCAGAGAAAGGCAACATGTTCTGGTGCGGTTTGTGCACTGCCGTGTGTGTCATGCTCCCCCCTTTCTCTAGCCCAGTCCTTTCAGATGCCGTTGCTGCAGCAGTCAAGTTGTTTTTTGCAGACACTTACACCTACTTATTCACAACCAGCTTCTCCAGAAAAGAAAGCAGGCACCAGAGCCAGTCAAACCCACCCAGTTCTGATTTGTCAGGGAAAGTGGCTCATGGAGAAGATACATTTCTTCATTACTTTTCTCTCAGAAATAATATAGCCTCTTCCAGCCCTATCCAACACAACACAGCCCCAGCACAGCTTTGGTTTGTTCAGAAGAAGCTTTAAAGGAAAACTGCAACCATCAGTTGTAGCACCTTGAAATTAAGTATTATTAAATCAGAGGTGCCCTTTGAAGTCAGTGGCAGTTTTGTGACAAAGAAAAATAGTAGGGTTGGATCCTGTTCTATTTGTTTAGGAACCTTAGTCCTTAGCTCACTCTCTGTAACACCACTAGTTATCTCAGCGAAAACTCCCATATACTGATACTCTAATAAGAATTACATCCGACTTGCATCCGAAGAAGTGGGTATTCACCCACGAAAGCTCATGCTGCAAAACGTCTGTTAGTCTATAAGGTGCCACAGGATTCTTTGCTGCTTCTACAGAACCAGACTAACACGGCTACCCCTCTGATATCTAATAAGAATGAAGCTGTTCCTGACAGTATGACTTTAATAATTCACCACCCATTTAAATGCATGAGAAAGTAGCAACTCTGCAATTTTCTTTCTTGGTCATTGGAAAGCAGTTCCTACATTTAAAAAAATGTGCTAAGTGTAATCACTCTTACCTTTAAAGAAAAATAGGAGCTGCTTTCTCATTAATTTAAGCAATATCTGGCTTTTGAGTTTTACTTTTAAGTATACAATCATGACAGTCTGCTGAAGATGCAACAGTTGTTTTAAAGTGATTTAGGTTACATTTCAATGCATGAAACTTTCTAATCTTTCAAAAAAAATTCTAATATTAGATATTAGATAATATTCCAAAAATATTTTCAATATTTCCAAAAAGCCCAGATCATTAGGTATATCCAACTTCCATTAAATTCTGACAGGATTTGGACAAATTTTAAAATTCCAGCCTTGGACAAAAACGTGCAATTAGCATTAGGGTTTGAAACAGAAGAAGGGGAGTAGTTAAGACTTAACATTGTAGCTGTTTTACAGAATAATCTTGAGAGAAAGGATTTGGGACAAAGATTAGGTGAATGGTCTCAGAAGTAAATAATTTCACATTCTACAAGCCTGAAAGGATGCACAGGGGGCGGAAATGTCTAACATTTAGACAGGCTATAGCAGGGGTGGACTAACTTTTTGGCCTGAGGGCCACAACTGGACATAGAAATTGTATGGCAGACTGTGAATGCTCACAAAATTGGGGTTTGGGTGCAGGATGGGGTTCGGGCTCTGGTTGGGGGTGTGGGCTCTGGGGTGGGGCCAGAAATGAGTTCAGGGTGCAGGAGTGGGTTCTGGGCTGAGGGAGTGGGGTGAAAGAGGGGGGTGCAGGCTCCAGCTGGGGGTGCAGGCTTGGGTGGGGCTGGGGATGAGAGGTTTTGGGTGCAGGAGGGTGCTCCGGGCTGGGATTGAGGAGTTTGGAGGGCAGGGAGGGTCGGAGCATGGGGAGAAGCTCAGGGGTGCAGGCTCCAAGCGGCACTTACTTCAAGCGGCTCCCAGAAGCAGCGGCATGTCCCTGCTCCGGCTCCTACATGGAGGTGCAGCCAGGCAGCTCTGCACACTGCCCTGTCCACAGGCATCCCCTGCAGCTCCAATTGGAGCAAAGGAGGGGGCTATTGGAGAGTGTATGAGCCGGAGTGGGGCCATGCCATGGCTTCCAGGAGCCGCATGGTGTGATCCCTGACCCTGCACCCCAGCTGAAGCACCTGAGAGAGGCAAGCCCCAGACCCAGCTCCCCAGCAGGACCTTGCAGGCTGGCTTAAAATGGTTCACGGGCTGTAGTTTGCCCACCTCTGGGCTATATTATAGTTCTTATGGCACCGAAATAGTTGAGGAAGAAGAGCTGATAAACCCTACTTACTATTAAACTTAGCCCAATAGGCAGCAGCCAAAGCAAAAGTGTCCAAAAAGATATTGAGGTTTATGCAGGGGAGTGCATTGTGATAGCTCAAGGAGATTATCAAGTGATACAAAGCACTGGGTAAAGACTTTCTGGAGTAATTTGGGCAGCACAGAGCATCTAAAATAATGAGACAGATAAAACTGGGATTATTTAGTTCTGAGAAAAGGCAATTGAGAGGGCTCTGACTGTAATACATCAGCTAGCTAAGGGTTATCCTCCAATTAAACTGAATGTGTCTGAGGTCACTGGGTAAACCAGAACTAGGGGGCACAAATTTAAAGGATCCCATGTAAACCAAATTTAAGTAGGGATTATTTTACAGACTGGTGAAGAGACAACAATGGAGGTGATGTAATCAAGCCTAATGCATTTAAACCACAATGGGAGGAGTCTATGGATTTTTTGTACATTAAAGGGGGGATTAGGAGCAACCTGCTGCCCTTCACAGGGAATTTAGTTGATTATTATGGCTAGTTTTACAGGGAATTAGGAGTGACTGGCACAAAGTTAAATTACTTGTACAATATTTAAGGAATTAGATAAGACTACAGTTGGCAGGGACATCCTGGCTACCTCCTGCTTCTGCACACCACCAAACTCAGGTCTTTATTGTTCTTTTTCTTTAATGTTTCCAATGGGAGTTTCCGGATAAGGCTTTTCACTGCACACTGCAAAATACCACCCCCAGTGCGCTTTTTAAAAGGTCCCTGGAACTCAAGGAATGGAACAGCAGCAGCAGCGACATTTAACACCCGGCCCTTGTCCTGGGGGAGTGTGGGGGAAGAGTAACAGAGGCCCTGACATCCTGGCAATCCCAGAAGACAGTCACACAAGAGGCAGGTGTGGGACTGTCAGAAGGTTTATTAAGCTTGCTTAGAATGTTTTACACTTTGAGACGAGGTCCCTTCCCTCCAGGCAGAGAAGTGACACTGTGCAGAATGTTTATTCAAACAGAAAGGAACATGAAGCTGTGACCAAGAGCCTCAGTGTCTGCCAATGGCCCAGGGCACCACAGCTCTGCCCAGTAACAGTAATGATTACAGACACACAGCTGGCATTCTCCAGAGTGTCTCAGGAAACATCCTCTCCAGCTCTCTCACTGGCTACGCCCAGGAGCACAGTGTTCTTTAAAAGGCAAAGCAGCATTTCTGATCCCTCTGGGAAAAAGAAATTCATGATAAAATAATAAATACAGCTTCAAAGACCCCTGTGCCCCCACTGACATGTCATGAGTAAGAACTCTGGCATTTAGAGAGGAAATCTCTACAAGTCTTCCCCCGTATCAGTTGAAATCCAATAAACTAGCAGGTGTGGCTGGCTGGAAGGCTAGGGATGGCACGTTCGCCTCTTGATTTCCTCAATGAGGTTTTCCCTACGAACATCAACCTGAAAAACAAATAAAAAATGAATTAATAGAACCACTCCTCTCCTATAATCCAGCCTCCTCCTGGAACCATTCTTCTCCAGTCCATCCAAGAATACCCCAAATCGCACGCACTGCCCTGTCTGACAAAAGAGCACCTAGTTGTCCTCCCACAGATCAAGCCAAAGTATTCAGAACTTCATTTTTGAAGTAATGTTTCTAATACACACACACACACACCCTCTTTCTCTGCAAAACAACTCCTAGGTAAGTGGCTCTCCAGCTTGATTCGTCTCTAGCACAGGGTCCAATCTAAACAGTTTTTAATAACTCCTTTCTCTATGGCATCCTTAAGAACCGGTTGCCCAGCACACAGAAAATGCTGCTATCCACCTTCTCATGCAAAGAAGAACAACCATATCCAACACCTTCACAGGCTCTCCATGCCTGTAGGAGTCAGTTCAAAGTTGCCCTTGTTTCTGAACCATCCCTCTGTAGACTTGCTCCAGCCTATATGTGCTAAGTATTGTCACCAATTCACAGACCTTATCTCCACACCCCTCCCTGTCCTCATCTAGCATCTGCCTCCCCTCTGTCCCCCCACTCAGTTTAGCCATTGTCCGTGGGCAAGCCTTCTCCTCTGCAGTACCTGCCACATCAAACAGCCTTTCTGTGTCTCACTGACTCTTCAAGTCAGATGAATGTGACTAGCTTCTTTGATATCTTCTGCCTCCTGAGATGCAGTATATGGGAAGGTGTCCATACTAATACAGCTGCCTTATATCCACTCTTGGGGTATAAAGGAGAAATTCAGCAATGGTACCCAACAATCATTCATGTGGCTGAGAGATTACTGACACCTCAATCTCTCTTCCTACATCCATTCCCACATACTGGGGTGCCTTTGGTCCATTTCATTTTTGGCAAGACAAAGCCTGTTAATGTCTATCTTCAGCCCATCCCTTATATGCAAAGGCATCCTCACCTCTTCCCTGGTAGCTACGACTCGCAGCTTGACAACTCCATCCTTCAGCTCCTGCTCTCCTACGATGGCAACGAGAGGGATTCCGTTGTCTTCACAATACTGCAGCTGGTTCAGCAGCTTGGGGTTCTTCTTATACAGCATCTCTGCCTAGAGGGGACCCACAGTACAGCAATACATTTGATACCTGCTGATTTCTCCAGGCACCCACTTGCCATTCCTGTTTTTGGATTTCCCCGTCTAGTTTGCATTTGAGGCAGCAGGACCAGATCTCTCAGTCACCAGGCAGGGGACAGGGCTCCCCCTTCTGAAGAGCAACCTAATCAGAATGCTTCCAAAACTGAAACAGCTTACCCAGCATTAGCAAAGTGTGCCATGGGCACAGGTGGAGCTCTTAAACTCTGCACTGCTTTGCTGAAGCATAGGGAGCCTCTCCTACCAGTTCCAGTGGTGGTCTGGCAGCTGAGGCTAGAGAGCAAAAGATGCAATATTCCCCAGCTAGGCAAGGCATCAGGGGTGTGGCACGAGGCACAGAGCTCTTTTTCTTAGCTCTGCTGGCATCAGAAGGGCAACTGATGCATGCCACGCTAGAGAGTGCCCTTTGCCCTGTAGAAGAGGTTAGCAATATTCCCAACTTGGAAACCAAGCTGGAGCCAAGTGAGAGCTTGTGTAAAGGATTTCTAGTACTGCACAACCCAGGGAAAGCAGGAAGTCTGGAAACCATGTGCTGCTGCTGTCAGGATGTAGCATGTACAGCTTTCCTTAAAGGGGTGCCAATCTCCCTTCCCAGCGACTGGCAGCTCTGGCCCTGCCTCATGTACGGCAGAGTGAGTGCCTAATTGTAGGAATGGTGAGGCTGGATAGAAGAGAATAGGCAGCAAGGTCACATTCAAGTAGGCAGGGCTTGCTGCTCACGTGGCATGTCTCCCCAGAGTGTCTCCCTCCTCCCCACGTATGGTGTTAGGGTAACAAGAACACGAGGATGGCTCTAGTCCATGCCCAGCACCGGGAATGGAAGGGCTGGAGCCAACCAGTTTCCTTCCTCTCCTTCATTCAGACTCTGCCCAGCCATACCTTGATCCCAGAATCCCACAGCTCAGAGATGAGCTTCAGTCTCTCTTCAAGGAGTTTCTTCTGTGCAGCCGCTACAAGAACCTGTGTCTCTGTAGTCCGGATCTTTTCTTCTGAAGCCTGGATGCAGGGACAGAGTCTTGTGAGAGTTGTTGATGACATAGAGAAACACCCTGCCACTCATGAGCTGAGACACTTCTCACCCACCCAGACCCTTTCTATCAGGAACCACCACCACTTCACACAGAGCACTTTGCTTGCATGGATTCAATGAGGACTGGGAAGCCAGTAGCTTAGACAGTGGAAGAACAAGCCAGCAGCAACGCAGTGGAAGAGCCCCTGGGAACCCCAACAAGCCAAATCCCCAGAGTTCTACATTCTACATCCTTGGGGATCCAATTTGTTTTAAAATGCAGTTTCTAGCTTCCCCCGCTCCAGTGCCACAGGGTTGGAGTTTCCGCTGGAGATGGGCAATTCAATGGACGCTTCCCTCCAGAGGCCTTCCCAGTGTAACAGATGTACTCTCACTGACCTAGCCTAACAAAAAAACATCACCAGCTCCATAGCAGCAGCAGGAAAGGTGGGACCCAGACTGAGCCAGGTACCACTAAGTAAGCAATGCCAAGCTCAAACGAACACACTGTCTCCCCCTTCTGCCCCACTGGAGGCCAGGAGCTTCACCATCTTTGTGCTCTTCCTTCCCTTCTGCCAGTTACTCAAAGTGGCATTTTCCTGGCTCTACTTTGCCTGACAGCCCGCCTGTAAAGCTCACCTGTTAAGGAGAAGCACTGGGCTTGTGCCCCCAGCTGGAGAGGAGATGGTGGCCTAAATAGATTTGTTTTCTTAACATGAGAAAATCAGATCTTGTCTGGTCTGAATTTGCAGGAGGACTCTATGGCTGACGAGAGAGCTAGGGTCATGAAATCACAAGAAACTGAAACATAAACAATTGAGCAGGGAAGGGATTTACAGTCAGGTTGCTTTAGACTGGGTGGTCTGCCCCTTTATGGGCCAGGCAGCCCTGTTATGAGGCAGAGCCCCTTAAAGAACAGGTATTTGGACTTGGGAGAGGGAATGATCAGCTCCAGCTGGGAAGGGTCAGGTGCTTCCCATACAAACTGAAAGAGCTCAGAGGAGGAGAGAAGCTACAGGAAGCATGTTGGCTATTGTGGCAAGGGACCTCTCCCAGGGCGATGGTCCTTAGGACGAAAAGCCTTGGTTTGTGTTAGTTTGTAAGTAGTGTGTTTGAACAATAAATGAAACCCTGAGGAAAATGGTCCAAACCAGCCTCTGGGATGGTGCCAATCCTGCCAGGGCTGTGGAGATAAGTTAAAATAGCCAGTAGGCTACTGGCTTAGCTCCTGACAAAAGACTTGGCAGAAAAGTTCCCAGGAGCAGACATCCCTCCAGCCCAGCAGAAAGGGGCTGGGGAGCTGAGGAAGGAACAAGAGCAGAGGTCAGAGGTAGCACTACAGCGATGGGGTGAGGCACCTTCACAATTCTGCAATGACAGACACTGCTTTCCCCAGTTAGAATGTAAGCTCCTGCCTCCCTGCTCAGTGTATTAAAACCCATGAACACTCCATGTGGTAGCTGTCATTCTGACAACCCTATGCTGTACAACGTTTTCTTTTGGTCAGTAAGCACTTTGGGGCAGGGGGCTGTTTTTTCCATCTTCCTAGGTGTTAAAGCAGCATCTGAACCTGGATCTTTTGTTGCTAGATGGAGCTTCAGAGACTGCGGAGTCACTACTGTGCTGATCTAATATTTACCTGCCTAAAACTGGTTGATCATGTAGAGCGACAGCAATCTGACTTAGGCAACTAAGTGGCTGACCAACACAGGTTGTGAGCCTGCATGCTCCCCTGCCTTGCAGCTTTTGATCAGCCCTGTGTCAGCAGGGAGGAAGGGCAGGTGCCAGTCTGTCCTCCCCAGGATCAAAGGAGAAGTAGCAGCCAGGTGGCACTCACCTCCACTTTCTGCTCCATGATAGAGAAGATTCGCTCGATTCCGATGCTGACTCCCACACAGGGCACCTTCCGCCCCTTGGGGTCAAACATCCCCACCAGCCCGTCATAGCGGCCGCCTCCAGCCACACTGCCCACACTGACCGGCTCCTCCTTGTGGGGGTTCTGAGGCTGAAGCAGGATGGCCTCGTAGATCACCCCAGTGTAATAATCCAGACCCCGCGCTAGGCTCAGGTCGAAGGAGATCTGCGGGACAGGAGGGGAATCCTATTACCAGGCACAACAAATGACTCAGTCAGGCCTGGTCAGTGTCCCTCCACCACTCACCTTATCTGCGATGCCAAACAGGGTCAGGTACTCAAACAGCAGCTTCATGTCTCCCAGCCCCTCCCGGGCCAGCTTGTTCTGGGACAACTTAGGATCCTGGAGCAGCTGCTCAATCAGACCCAGACCGCCTGCAGAAATGACACACAACTTAAATATAAAAGGCAGGGAGGGCCAAGCTCCCATGGACTCGCTCCACTCAGCCTGGCTCACAGCCACCTGCTCACTCCTCCAGCTTCATGCATCTCTATCTCCCTCCGAGAGGATATCGACCATGCATCCTACCTGGGACACCCAGGCTGCAAGTCAGCTAAACATCTGGGGACCCCTGGCATGCACACGCACACCTCTCTTCCCCCCCGCCCCATGCAGAGACCAAGGAAGTTGGAATAGCTGCTGGGAACGTGAAGCGACCCACATGGATTCTCATCTGACCTGGGTGAGGTTGGACAGGGAACCAAGTCTCACATCTCCCTAGAACTCACCATGCAGTTGAACATATTCCCCGATGCGATCCGCAGCCTCTGGCGAGAGCCCCTTCTCTCCAACCATCTCGCTCTTCACATCCTCCCATGTTGCCTGGGGAGGGGGGGGATGAGAATGTTAATCACAGCTCCCCAGGCTGAACCCACTGCTCCTGGAAGTTGTTCTCAGTGGAGCGCTCATCACCATCTCTCCCTGTCTGCCACTGTTCTGCTTCATATAAATAGAGCAGCAAAGAGGAATTGGGAAATCATACTCTAAAGCAGCTTGATGCCTCAGAATTCCAGGATCTAGTCAATTTCTCTCAGGTGAAACAGAACAATGTGGTGCAAGGTATAAAAGAAGATACAGTAAAACTGGTTATAAGAAGAGGAAGTGAGAACACAACTAGAAAAGGCTAAGAGAAAGAAAGAGGGGGAAAAGGTACTGCAGAGGAGACAACAGGGAACACTTTGCAGACAACCCTACCCCACAGCACCAAGGTTGGTAAGTATTTATCTCCCCTCTTTTAACAGAGGGGAAACCGAAGCACATAGTGGTTAAGTGGCTTTTCCAAAGTCACAGCTAGAGTCAGCTTCAGAGCTGTGATTAGTCGGGGTACCTGGGCTCCTGGTCCTGGGATCCCACCACTACAAAGAAAGAGGCAGCGATGAAGACTAACAGATTGGCTACTTTTGTTAGTGACTCAATTGTCTGTGGAATAACGATGCAGGGTGCCAGCATTTACAAATGAATAGCCAATTACATATTTTAGTAGCTCACTAGACCAGGCCATTCACTCCCCTCCTAACTACTATATTTCTTGGGAGTGCTACACTACACAGCATATCCAATGAGCATACCCAACACACACTACCCACTTACCTATGGATCTCCTCAGGGCATTGTTACTCTGATAACATTACCCCTTACCCTGCCTTAAAATCATCTTGTAAATCCACCCCGGGACAACAGCTCTAATGGAATTCATCAAGCAAGAACATGGAGCAAAGCTATCACAGAACTCAGGGGTGACATAGCAAACAAAGCTTTTGTTTTGCTCCAAGGCCTGGGTCACAGCAGTAAAAACATCTGAGCCCACGCAGGACCTGTCCGCTCTACAGCTTCTGCCGCTGCACTGGTTACGAATTGCAGGTCCCATGTTTGCCAGTGCAGATACAGGCTTCCAGGTCACGTCTACACTAAGAAAAAAGGTGTCATTTTTAGAAGGAGACCACTAACACACTGTAAAAACTCTTGTGTAGACAGGGCAAAATGACCAGCTATACCAAGGTAAAACTACACCTTGCCCTTTCTACACTAGTGTTTACAGTGTTATGATCTCATTGTAGAAGCTTTTTCCCCCTAGTGTAGACGAGGCCTGAGTATGCAGCCAGCAGCCTGAAATAGCTCAGGCCTTGTTTCCACTTAAAAATGAGATTGTCCTAGCTACACTGCTCAAGGCTGTGAAAAATTGTGTGACCTCAGCAATATAGTTAGGTTGACCTAAACTTTGGTGTAGATGTAACTAAGTTGATGGAAGAATTCTTCTGACAACCTAGCTACCACCTCTGAGAGAGAGATTAACTACAGCCATGGAAAAATCCCTTCCATCGAAGTAGGAAGCATCTGCACTACGGCAGCACAGGTGCAGTGCCACATGCTCAGAGAGAGACAAACTACATCTGGCATTTTGGGGTTAATGATGAACCACAAAATGCTAGCATTAACTCTTTCACTACTGAGCATTCAAACCTAAGCATCCAGCTAGTAGCCTTTATTGAATGTTGTTAGAATCACTAAAGGAGGCCTCCACAGGAAGAAGAATGCAAGTGTTAGAAGTACCTTCTAGAGCAGTGGTTTTCAAACTGGGGTATGTGTACCCCTAGGGGTACAGGAGCTCTCATCAGGGGGTATGTGAGAAAAATCCTGTAATGGCAGACAATGCATTTTATTTAGGAAGACTTGGCAATCTAGTCATAGGTATATTATTACCCTCAAATGGGGGTATACAGTAGGCTACATTATTTGGAAAGGGGTACGCAGTCTAAAATGTTTGAAAACCACTGGTCTAGAGCAATGGGGGAAGGAGGGCTGCTGCTGCAGGCTTTGTTTTGTTTACAACTACTCAATATAGTTAGTTTACTAACCACTCTGCCTTTTCCTGTGTGTCCCAAGAGATTTCACCAAAGCAGCTGTGTACATTTTTCTCCCCCAAATTCCTCTGAATTAGTAAACGTTCCAGCAAGTTTCCAAGTGTCCTACTGACACCCTTTGCTAGCCCACATAGGGATGCGCAACTCCCAGTGACACCAAGGGTAGTGCTTGCTGTGCGCTTGCAGGGGTGGGCCCTGTGTATAAATCTCTCACTGTTAATACTTTCAAACAAAGGAAGATAATTGAAGTACAGCAGACATCTCAGCTGCAAGGATGGCTCTCAGCGCTGTGAGTAGAGGCAGAGCCAGATTAAGGCACAGACACTATAGGCCCCGGCACAAGGGTTCCCCGCTCCTGCAGTCGGGTGAGCACATCAGAATCTCAGCTTTCATAAAAAAAGTTCGTAGCCCTCATACAGTAGAACCTCAGAGTTATGAACTGACTAGTCAACCACACACTTCATTTGGAACCGGAAGTACACAATCAGGAGGCAGCAGAGACACCTCCCCCACCCCCAAAAAGAAGCAAATATAGTACAGTGCTGTGTTAAATGTAAAATAATAAAGGGGAAGCAGCATTTTTCTTCTTCATAGTAAAGTTTCAAACTTGTATTAAGGCAATGCTCAGCTGTAAACTTTGAAAGAACAACCATAATGTTCTGTTCAGAGTTACGAACAGTTCAAGGTTACAAACAACCTCCATCCCGAGGTGTTCATAACTCTGAGGTTCTACTGTATTTGCAAAGAAAAGCTCAAGACACACAGTGTAACTGGTGTAGCTATATCTGCCTGAGTCTGCAGAGAGTCTGAAACAGTAGCTCTTGAAGGGGGAACTGTCCTATGCATCTCAATTGAGTATTAACGTCAAGACCCAATGCATGGCGTAAGGGGTGGTCAATGCCATCCCAGCACAGGACTGTGTGTATGGCAGGAGGAGAAGATTACAGTGGGTGCAATCCACCCTCTCAAGCAACTACATGTCAGCTACCAGGTTAAGTACTGTGGAAGCTCCCTGCTGTCATTGCTGCCCCTGTCAGAGAGAGCTGGGCCCCTCTTGCTGCTCTATGGGAGGAGAGGGAAGAAGGGGACCCTATGCTAATGTCTGTGCCTCTCTGGGAGGGGAGAGGGCCCCCCACCATCAGGGCTCCATGTGTGTGTTTGTGTGGAACCACGGCACAAGGAGGTCACAGGGCCCCTTCTCTGTCATGGTGTCCCTAGGGCCCTAGGTTGCCTTACCCTGGCTCTTTAACTCTTTAACTCTGTTTACAGATTTTCCAGTGGTCTGGTTTTTGGCTCCTACTCTTTATAACATTCTTTTAAGATTTCCCCCTTCAGTTAGCACAGATGAGCAAAGTCATTTACAGCCTTAACTCCAGCTTTGTAACGTCTGCCTGGGAATTACAGTCAAGACTCAGCGGCAAAGAAAACTGTCTAGAGAGGCAGCTGAAGGCCAACCCACCTTTTGACCTCATTCATCTTCAGGAACCAAAGTGGAGGTGAGAATTGCTGCTATTGTTCCTCCTGGAATCAAAGCTATTGACCAGTGCAGTGTGCTGGTTTGTTATCTTTAACTTTGGCTACAATAGAGAATTGCACCATTACAGCTCATCCACACTAGCCAGCCTGGTTGTCATAAGCCTGTCCACCACAAGAAAGGTGCAGATTCCACGCACTGTGGGTACCAATCCCTGCACTCCCAGCTTCTTCAGGCTGGTCTCTCTTTTCTTCTTCTGTACTTTCATTTGACTGGAACATGGAGATGGTTTCACCACTACCCCACCTCCCTAAGCACCCACAGTGCAGCTCCTTCCTTCCTCACAGGACACACATGTTGCTAGGGCAAGGGATGCTTTGAAGTGACAAGTCCGCATATGACCCCAGCCTCCCACAGACACTACAGCCAGCAATGCCCAGCCTCCACAGACTGTGTGTCTCCTGCTTTGATGCTGGCTGGAGCATTGTCGAGCAGTAGAGCACTTGCTCACAGGGTGATATTTACAGAGCCATTGACAGGACAATGCCTCTACATCCTAGTCATTTGCAAATTCACCTGACAGAACTCAGCCCTCATTCACCTGAGGCTTGCAGGATCCTGGCTTCTATACTCCTCCTGCAGCAGTCTGCCACTATGCCAGATACCAAGGCTTTAGCAAGGTTCCATCTAGACTATACTACAGATCTGGAGAACAGCTGGGCTGTAATGAGGTCCCCAGCATAACAGTGGATGTTGATGGCCCCAAAAACATTGAATTAGAAAAAAGCTTTTGAACGTTCTGATGCAGCATGGATTCCAGATGGCAACCAGGAGTGGGGTGGTGGGATCCCTGCTCCAGGCACACAGGAGCTTCACTAATCCAGGTTAATAACCAGCAGCTCATCCTTTAAGTCTTGTGATGGTGAATTAAGAGACTTGCAGAATCCCATGGATTTAGGCTGACTTGCACTGTAAATCTGTTTGCTCAGGACCCATTGGGGATGTTAAAGGAAATAGGGTGTTTCGTGGAGACCTAGTTACACTATCTAGGTGCTTAACCCCTAATGTCCAACGCATGGGGGAAGAAAAGAACTAATTCAACATTTACTAGCATTCTCTAACCAGATTCCACTGCCCTTAGTCTGTCTGAGCAGTCTGTGTTGACTGGGAGGGCTGTGAAACCCACAAAGCAGCAGTAACAGGCAACGTCAGCCCTTACCTTGTCTAGTTTGTCCACAGTGGAGCAAATCGTTCGGAACTTGCTGTCTGGTACCCCACAAACTGCAAACATCCCATCAAGGATACGCCGGTCGTTGACCTGGAAGGAAGCAGAGTCACTCAATGGGAACCCAATGGAAATATCCCAATTACAACAGAATCTTCAGCTTCACTCCTCTCAGACTTTGGGGGTAGAGAAGAGGGGCTGGCTACCACCCTGACCCCACCTAGCCAGCTACCCCTACCACCATCAGCTCCCAGAAGTCCCAGGGGCTTAGCTGCTCCTGCTACGAAACAGTGGACAAGTGTAAACTGGATGACAATTTAGCTGGACTTTCAAAAGCCTCTGACAAAGGACCTCACAGGAGACTATTCAGGAAAGAGAGGCACGGATGAGAATTAAAGTCCCATCATGGAACAGAAACTGGGCAAGACAGAAAACAAAGAGGAGGAGGAAATGTTCAGTTTTCAGCATGGCAAAGGTTAACAGCAGGTGTCCCAAGTTTCTGTATAAGGACCAGAGTCTAATGAACACTTCAACAAGCAGCAAGGTGGCAACGTGACAATTATTACAGTTAGCCCAGTCTGAGGAGCCAAGGTAGGTGCGTGGGGGGCAGAACAGCAGACAAAGCTCAAATAATTCCAATGCAAGGTAATGCACAGCAGAGAAAATCATCTGAATTACTCAGGCACGGCTGGGTTTCAAACTAACTACCACCACTCACGGGGAAAAAACCTGTGCACCAATGAAAACTGAGCAGCAGTGGTCAATAATGAAAACAGATGCAAAAGGAACGGGACAGGAAATACTGGAAATATTCAATCCATTAAATGCCTCAATGGCATGCCCTCACCTGGAATACTAATAACAGTTCTGGTCACCTTCTCTCAATGGAGAAAGGTAATAACTGAGATATACCAATCTCCTAGAACTGGAAGGGACCTTGAAAGGTCATCGAGTCCAGCCCCCTGCCTTCACTAGCAGGACCAATTTTTTCCCCCAGATCCCTAAGTGGCCCCCTCAAGGATTAAACTCACAACCTGGGTTTAACAGGCCAATGCTCAAACCACTGAGCTATCCCTCCTCCCCTAAAAGCACAAAGTGTGGGTGCAGAAAGAAGGGAGAGCAGAGATTCAAAGTCAGGAAAGTCTTCCAGATGGGAAGAGACTTGAACAATTGAAATGAGTCTACAACAGAGATTAATTCACTGACAAAAAGTTTCATTAACACAGAGTTAAGATTGCTGGATAGTAACTTGTGGCCTTGCAAAATGCTGACTCCAGCAAAACTTAGACTTTTGAAAAGAATCAGGAAATACAGAGATAAGGCAAATACCCAGACCCCCTTCATTCTGCCCCCCTGCAGCTGGCAACAGCCCCTTGGAATTAGCTGCATGCACTCCAGCTGCTTTCACTGCCTTAGATTTCACTGCATTGAATGGTGGAGGGATTAGCTGAAGCAGATTGGAAGAGCCATGATTGAGATATGAAGCTATTGTGGGGTGGGAGGGTGCCCCTCTAAGGGTATGTGAGAGCCCCTCTCCCTTACCTGCGCATGTGATCAAAGGAAAGAGGTGCATGTCTATCTTGGGAGATACTCATGCAATGTAACACTGAAATGAGGTGTAGCAGGGTGCAGGAGTCTTCTTGCCCCGGGGATTGTCAGCAGTTAGGCGGAAGTAAGATGAACCTTGTCTGTGGGTTCAATGAAGGGTAAGGGAAAGTACAGTAGAAAGCTGTAGTATTAGATGGCATTGTGTGCCTAAAAATGAAGGCGGATGTAAAGTTTAGCAGCAGTAGTGTTCTTTCTGTGGAGCTGTGTGGGGCAAACGTAGGCAGCTCCTTTTCAGTACAATGCAAAGGCAGAGGGCAAGTATGTGTTATGGCACATGGGCACTCTGCTCCAAGAAGGCAGAGATATGGTTGTATGGGCGTGTACCATAACACACTATTTCATGGTTTTCACAAGCTTGAATTTTGCTGAGCACTCAGCAACCTTAACTCTGCTTTAACCAAATTTCTTGTCAGTGAATTTCCTGTTGTTTTTTTTAAACAGAAAAATGTTATTGGTAGGAGTTAGTGTTCTTTATGGGGCAGCTGTAATTATCATATAGATTTGCAGTTGAGATGCTCTCCATCAGATCTCAAAGCACTTTACCAAGAAAGGAAACAGCATTATCCCTATTGGGACACTGAGGAACAGAGTGATGCTGGGACGTGGGCAACGTCACTGAGCAGCCTGTGGCAGCAGCAAAAATAGAACCCTGGTTTATTGAGTCCAAGTCCATTATTCTAACCACTAGACCACTTGGTGGCTGTCATTCCTGTGTGCTCTTGCCATATACTTTGTGAGGCTTAGGAATAGTTAGGCATATGTCTAACTGAAAAGCTAA
This sequence comes from Mauremys mutica, assembly GCF_020497125.1. Taxonomy (NCBI): domain Eukaryota; kingdom Metazoa; phylum Chordata; order Testudines; family Geoemydidae; genus Mauremys; species Mauremys mutica. The sequence continues at coordinate 74,175,974 of NC_059079.1, read as the reverse complement.
GCTCTCTCACAAATGTTGTTCTCAATTTCACTCCCCCAAAGGGACAGTGGGTTCCATACTGGGTCAGATGTCCAGCATTAGGGACCTCTGTGACAGGATCAGAGCCCAGGTTTGATCCATAGATCTGTGCACAAAAAATGCTGTTAAAAATCTCTCAATTTTGAGAAAAGCTGGGGTTTTTTTGGGGGGGGGGCTGCTGTATCTCCAGAACCCCTTGATCAAATGACCCCACATTTGGACCAATAACTCTACCCCATGAAGCACACCAAAAGTCAAGGCATACCCATGTAACTATGTAGACTTTAGAGCACACAGAGCAGGGGTGGGCAAACATTTTGGCCTGAGGGCCACATCGGGGTTCTGAAACTGTATGTAGGGCTGGGTAGGGAAGGCTGTGCCTCCCCGAACAGTTTGGCCCCCACCCACATCCGCCTCCTCCCACTTCCCACCCCCTGACTGCCCCCCTCAGAACTCCCAACCCATCCTACCCCTCCTGCTCCCTGTCCCCTGACTGCCCTGACCCCCATCCACACCCCTGCCCCCTGACAGGCTCCCAGGACTCCCATGCCTATCCAACCCTCCCTGTTCCTCATCCCCTGACCGCCCCCCCCGACCTCCGCCCCATCCAACTGCCCTCTGCTCCCTGTCCCCTGACTGCCCCCCGGAACCCCCTACCCCTTATCCAACCCCCCCGCTCCATGCCACTTTACCATGCCACTCAGGCTGGCCGCTCTCACAGCCATGCTGCCCAGACCGCTGCCAGCACAGCGAGCTGAGGCTGCAGGGGAGAGGGGACAGCAGGGGAGGGGCTGGGGGCTAGCCTCCCCGTCCGGGAGCTCAAAGGCCAAGCAGGTGGCCTGTGGGCCACAGTTTGCCCACCTCTGACACAGAATCATCATTTAAACAGAAAGCTGTTCTTAACTTAAACTAGCAAGGCACCAGCTCTGTATATAAAAGAGTAAATGACAGAGAACTAATCTTTAATGAAGGATAGAGAGAAGGCAAATCGGGCACTTCTAGTCACTTTCTCTCAGAATACACAACAGCAGGACATCCAATTACATCAAAAACTCAAGGGATTTTTAAATTGCACAATGCATAATTAAGCTGTGGAACTCATCGCTACAAGATGTAACTAGGCCAACCATTTAGCCGGCTTAAAAAGGCAATCAGATGTTTATATGGAGAATGGGCACACCTGCAGTTACACAACGGAGGGAACAAATTTTTGGAGGATTCTAAATCCTCCTATGTCAGGGCATAAACCAATCACTGACTGATGAAGGTCAGGGCAAGCAGCTTTCCCTGTGGGCAGGTTATTCCATATCTATCTATCACGGGGATTCTTGCCCCTTCCTCAGAAGCACCAGCTGCTGCCACTGTCAGAGAAGATACTGGATTAGATGGACCTTGGGTCCAACAACACAGATAGCCCCCATCATAACCAGATATCCCACTAGGAAATCCCAGAAACAAGTCTGCAGCCAGGGCTGACTTCCACCCCTCCAACTGATCCACAGAGCCCAGCAGTCTCTCGCTAGGTCTACGAACTCACAGGGGGCCTTAGCTGCCTCCAAGGTTCTCCCGACACCACTACTCCCATTGCTGTCTCGGGGCACTTGGTCCCTTTCTAACACCCTAGCTACCTCTAATTTCCTCAGGTCCCATTGCCCCCATTTGTTCAGGGTAGACTATAAGAGAGGCTGCGTCTGCACAGCAGTACGTGCTGCGTGCTACCACACATGGGCCGGGGGTTGGTCTCTTGTTGCGCAGCAGGAGCTCAGCCCAGGGACAGATTCCTGGAGGAGGTGATGGATTCTCAAAAGGGAGCAGGGATGAAGGTCATCAGTACGAGGGTGAAGGTGTGGAGCTTGCAGACTCAAGGTGCAACACGCAGGACCTCACCATGAGAATCATAAGCCCTGGAGGAGGAGATGAATACTACCGGACCCTTCTTTTTAGCACTGGGTGCCCAACATAGCAGTCGCCCTGCTGCCTGAGCTGGGTTTGAGAGCTGCTGTCTGACTCCACCCACCAAAACATGACAAGTTCTACACCTCCTGGAGCAAAGCACATTAGACATGTAACAGAAATGAGGCTTAACACCCTTTACTACAACAGGCAGAGAAGTTGGGTGACCCTGTCCGCCCCAGAACTCCCTTCTGAAGAGCAGCTTGAGATGGTGGTTGCCAGGTGACAACCAGTGTCAAGCCTGGTAGTTTCTCTAGCATAAACAATGCAGAGAGAGGAGATGCCACAGACACTGCGGGTTCTGGATCAATCTGCACTGTGCATTACAGAGGGTGCAGGTGCTGCTGGGCTGAGACCAGGAACAAGCAGAAAGCAAGGAGAATGCTCTTCACTTCACATCATCGTGTATTGAAACTGGCACCTGACTCTGGTTTTACCTTAATGAGGAAGTCTCCAATCTGCAGCCCGCTCAGGATCTCATGCACAATCTTCAGACACTCAGCATCGGGAATCATGGGGTCAAACTGTCCGGCGATGTCAAAATCCTGGGGCACAAGCACAGGCAGTGAAAATGTGGGAAATGTAACAACTAGGGGAGCCCAGTAGCAACCAGGGTCCCCAGATATCCAGCTCCCCATGTGGCACCCTGTCCCCAGACACAAAACGGGAGTTCTCTTCCTCCCTGTCCACTTCCTTGTGCTTTGAGCCAGCACTGTAGTCACACATATAGGTCCACCTTGACTGAGTTCCTGGGGAACCCTGGACCCAGACACACAGCTCCCTGCGGCATGGAGAGCATTCAGGCTGCCGGTACTCACACACTGGTAGAACTCCCTGTAGCGGCCCCTCGTCATGGCTGGATTATCCCGTCTGTAAACTTTGGCAATGTGGTAACGCTTAATGTTGGTGATTTTGTTCATTGCCAAATAACGAGCAAAGGGCACCTGAGCACAAAGGGTTAAGGGTGGAATGCAAGAAGACTCTCCTGTGGCTCGGAAGGTCCAGGACAAGGGGTTTGGTGTGGACAGGATCACCCAACTTCTCTGCATTTAGTAGCAAAGGGTGTTATGCCTCATTTCTATTATGTGTCTAACCAGCCCAATTATCACTCTGCAGGCAGAAGTCTGGTTAACCCCTCCCCTGTTATCCAGGCTCAGTAAGGTACACACCCTTCTCCAGGAGTAACAGCTAAGAGCATTCATGCTCACCGCCTCAATCACTGAAGCCAAAGGGAAGAAAAGGAGACAGCCCTGCAGCAATTACTACTATCAGACATTCTGCTTCATGAAGGCATCACAGCTTCATTAACCCCCATAAGAACGGCCATACTGGGCCAGACCAATGGTCCATCTAACCCAGCCTCCTGTCTTCTGACAATGGCCAGCAGCGGATGTGTCAGAGGGAATGAACAGAACAGGGCAATTTATCAAGTGATCCATCCCCCATCATCCAGTCCCAGCTTCTGATAGTCAGAGGTTTAAGGACACTCAGAGCACGGGATTGTGTCCCTGACCATCTTGGCTAATAGGCACTGATGGACCTGTCCTCCATGAACTTATCTAATTCCTTTTTGAACCCAAGCATAGTTTTGGCCTTAATAACATCTCATGGCAATGAATTCCACAGATTGACTGAGCGTTGCGTAAAGACGTACTGCCTTATGTTTGTTTTAAACCTGCTGCCTATTAATTTCATTGGATGATCCCCGGTTCTTGTGTTATATGAAAGGGAGAATAATAGTTACAACAGCTGAGTACAGTGAGTCACAGCGAGTCTGGCATAGCCGGGAACAGAACCCAGGTCTCTATTCCCAGACCTGTGCTCTTCCCACTGGGCCCTGTTGCATGACTGCCCCACCACTGAGGACCTCCCCATCTCCCTCTTGAGGCCTCCACATGATACTGCCCATCAGTGAATGTACTGTGTAGGATGAAATCGGCATGCCAGGAGCAGGAACTGTGGCAGGATACAGTGAGGTCATAGCGAAGAGACAGCAGCTCTCCCCCCTGGTCTTTCAGGTCATAGATGAGCTTCGAGTCCTCCCCATACTTTCCTGTCAGAGTTTCCTAGATGAAACAGAGAGATGACATCTCAGGTGAGTAGGGACAAAGCCTAGGAGCACAAAGCTGCAACAAGAGGCTCAGTGAGGAAGCAAGGAGATGCCCCGTGTCCACGTGATAAGCCAAGGGTGCAACCTTTAAACCACAGCTTTACTAAAGAAGGCTCTCACTTTTAATGGGAGCTGCTCACACTGAGGCCTTAGTCAGGGCAGCTACCATACTTTAAAATGCACCCAAAGATTTCAAGGGGCAAACAGCTACAGGCCTGGGGATCATGTTCAATTCACGGGTCAGTGCCTTAACCAGCACAGCCACCCCCTCCCAGATGTCACCTCACAGCTCCTGCACTCACCTTCAGCTCAAACACAGGGGTGTCGATGACCTCAGCTCCATGGCGCTTGAAGGTGCCGATAATGATGTCGAAGACTTTCTCCCGGATGGCCATCTGCTTGGGGTTGTAGTCCCGGGTGCCCTGAGACCCCAAATCAAAGGGAAGTGGGTGAGAAGAAGAGCAGAGAACCATGGCCTGAGCTAGTGGAATGATTCTGCCCAGATGAACATTAACATGGATGGGTACATTCTGCTTCTTCCATGCACAAAGAAAGGAAGTGGTGGACTAGGTGTGTTATGTGTCTAAAATACTTACAAAGCCAGAAAGACAGGGATACACAACAGGGAACAGCATCAATACACCTGGTGAAAGGGAATTAACCAAAAGCAAAAGCTCCAGCCCAGAGAAGAAAAAGATGGTCCAAGGATCTCTTAAAATGTAGGTGAAAGCCACAAGATGCCGCCCAGAAGGGACCTGGCTACTTATACAGCTGCTGGGTAACACACAGCTAATGGGAGCCAGAAGGTGGAGAATCCAGCATGGATCCAATTACTTCTACAGAACCAATAGCATGCTTGGCCCTATATAGACACGTATAAAGGCAAGGTCCCTGCCTTGAAGAGCTCACAGTTTAGAGAGGCACCAAAGAAAGGAAGATTTTTCTGAGTCAGTGTCTGGTAAAATAACCCAACTAAAGGATAAGGCTGAGATGACAGAGGAGCTTTCAAAATTTAGGAGTAAAGCATCAGGCTTATAGGTGTTTTAATCTAAGAATTCCTTTAGACAGAGAAATTGGACATTTCAGCAAGACCAGAGGGTCTGATACTTGTCTCCTGAGTGCACCTTTGCTATGTGAAGGGGATGAGATTTCTCATTCCATTTCTTCTTTGTTAGAATCACTGAATCATTCTGATCATCCTCTCCAGACAGCCAAAAACCACTATGGCTGACTATTAATAAATTCAGACCTTATTCTCACATGGCAGTTCCCGGCTTTGCCTCTTCTACTGATAGTCATATGTGATGTCAGGGAGAGAAAGGGGGCACACAGTATTAAATAACGTATGATTCTGTGGGCCAGAAAAGGAAGATCGGCTTTTAATGTTATGTTTACTGCACTGAGATGTCATTCAGGCAGAGAAACTGGGAGGCAGCAGCTAAGATTTTTTCAGATCTTGAGAAGCTGGGAATTGTCTCAAATTTTAAATAACTAGAGACTTTCTTCCACTTTTGCGGTCTTACTAGTTACTTTTTTATTTTAGCTAAAATTTGGAGCACAGGAGCAAGATGGATCAAGGGATCAGGTTATCCAGCCTTTCACCTACTAGTCATGGATTCAAATGCAGCCCACATTCATTACCATCCACAGGTTGCTTAGTGGTCTTTGTGGAATGAGTTGAGGGGTCTCTGTCTAGTGCCTAGTGGACAGATGTCCACATCACACACACTACTATCACAAATGGCATTAATTACCCCCTTTCTGCTGTTCTCAGCAGAGGCCAAAAAATGACAAGGCCCAAGATTGAACTCCCATGGCCATAAGGACGGGCCCTTCTAGAAGAAGGCAGACACAAATGCAGGTGGCATGCCCTGCTGCTAGCCATCCCAGACATTGCATCTCACCTGACACCAAAAATCTCTAGAAAAAGACATTTCCATTTTTTTTAATTAAAAGTTTCTAGTGACTGCCTGTGATGTCTTTAGCCCTGGCCACACCAGCAATTTTTTGCAATTATCCTGCCATTGGTCTAGCACCAGCGTGGCACCCCTGAGGCTAGAACGCGCAGCAGTGCTAATGTAGGCTAGCTGCCAGCTTTTACAGTGATAAAGACACTCTGCACTAGTGCTCCAGCTGCTGCCAAGGCCACTGCTACTGTAACAACAGGAGACTGCCTGAAGATTGTGCCATGTGTACAGTGGCACAGCCTTTGAGCCTACAGATCTATTCAGCCATTTACACCACATTTATCACTGTTATTTGAGCAAACCATAGCTCTAAGCCGGCAGTTCTCAAACTGTGGGTCGGGACCCCAAAGTGGGTTGCGATCCCATTTTAATGGGGTCGCCAGGGCTGGCTCAGACTTGTTGGGGCCTGGGGCTGAAGCCCAAGCCCCACTGCCCGGGACCGAAGCCAAAGCCCAAGGACTTCAGGCCTGGGTGGCAGGGTTCAGGTTACAGCAGGCCTGCACAACTCATAAAGCGGCGAGGGCCACATTCCTCCAAAGAAAACAGCTAAGGGCCGAAACCTCCCGGCCCCGCAGAAACACCCCGCCCCAGGGCCGCCCAGCCCTGCAGAAACAAACCCTCCTTCCCCAGCACCGCCCCACCAAAACAGCTGGGGGCCAAAAAGGAAGGTTGGGGGTGGGGAGGTGATACTTTATTTTATATCAACCAGGGGCTCCCAGCTGAAGAGGTGGCTGGGAGCCCTCAGGGGCAAATTAAAGGGCCCGGGGCTCCGGCGGCTGGGGGAATCCAGCAGGGCCAGCTCTAGGTTTTTTGCTGTCCCAAGCAAAAAAAAAATTTGCTTGCCCCCTGTCCCAGCCCTGGGCTCCCCCCTGCTGCCCCAGTCCTGGACTCTCCCCCCTACCCACACCCCTGCCGCCCCAGCGCTGGGTTTCCCCCTTTCATCCCCACCAGTGCCCTCCCCTCACCCCGCTGCTGCCCCAGCCCTGGGCTCCCCTCCACCAGTGCCCCCCCCCACCTCCTGCCGCCCCAGCCCTGGGTCACTGGTAACTCGCTCCCAGGGTGGGTCATTCAGCAGGAATTTTGGATGTGCACAAAACACAGACAGGATTGGTTCCCATATGGTTACAGAGCTGCAGTAAAGTGGAACAATTTTCAGCTTGTGTGATTGGAGGATATCTGGATGCATATTATAAGACTGTCCTCCATAAATGAGGAAAAGTTGAGGTGCCTTTATTATTCTTTTGTTCCACTCTTTCTTTCTATGGGGAATTTGCCAATGCAATATCACTGTCTTCCTTTTAAACAAACAAAAAGGCAATGGCTGTTGAAAATAGTAATTCCAGTCCTAATAAGCATTTCTTGCTCAATTTTATCCTACTTTTTCTACAGCAAGTTACAGTGGATCAGTATATTTGATTTGGGAGAAATGAAGTAACAGCTGCCCAAACTGAGCTTGAGCACTCCTGAATTTTGAGGTGTTCAAATCTGGAAGGTAGGTGCTGCGGGGGGGGGGGGGGGAGGCTGTGGGCTCCACTGGGGAGCATGGCAGCAACATGTCTGGAGCTGCATGGAGCCAGATACGCTGGTCTGAGTGGCATGGTAAGGGGGCTGGGGGTGGGAGAAGGTGTAGGGGGCTCCGGGGGGCAGTCAAGGGACAGGGAGCAGGGGGGTTGGATGGGGCGGAGGTTCGGGGGGGCAGTCAGGGGACAGGCAGCAGTTGGATAGGCATGGGAGTCTCAGGTGTTCATCAGGGGACAGGTAGGGGGTGAGGTTGTGAGGGGAAGTTGGGGGGATCTCAGGAGGGGGCAGTTGGGGACAAGGAGAAGGGAGGCTTAGATAGGGGCTGGAGTCCCAAGGGGCAGTTAGGGGCAGGGGTCTCAGGAGGGGGCAATCGGGGGACAAGGAGCAGCAGCATTTAGATAGGGGGTGGGGTCCTGGGAGAGGGGTATCAGGGGACAAGGACCAGCGGTGTTTGAAAGGGGTGGGGGTTCTGGGGGGCAGTTAGGGCAGGGGTCCGTGGAGGGGGCAATCAGCAGCCGTGGACCGGGATTCAAAGGGCTCTGGGCTCCCCGCGGCTGCGGGCAACCCAGAGCCCTTTGATTCCCGGCCACGGCTGGGATTTAAAGGGCTCTGCACTCCCCGTGGCTGCGGGCAGCCCAGAGCTTTCTGACTCGCTGCCGCGGCTGGGATTTAAAGGGCTCTGGGCTGCCCGCAGAGCGCCGTGTGCGGGGGATTCAGAATCCCCCCGCGGGTCGCACAGTGAGGCTCCGCGGGCCGCATTGTTGTGCAGGCCTGGGTTACAGGCTCCCTGCCTGGGCTGGAGCTCTTGGGCTTTGACTTTGGCTCACCTGCCCAGGACAGTAGGGCTCAGGCTTTGGCCCTGCCACCTGGGGCAGCTGGCCTCAGGATTTGGTCCCCGCTCCTCGGATCGTGTAATAATTTTTGTTGTCAGAAGGGGGTCGCAGTGCAATGAAGTTTGAGAACCCCTGCCCTAAGCAATGCTAACTTCCCCCATTTACTTGAATTGAGTGCTAATGGAAGCTACCTTATTACCTTTGAAACTGGGGACATATTTAAAGGAACCTGAAACAGACAGAATTCCTGAGCTTCTGTAAAATTCTAAAGAGAAAAACATCTACAGCAGATTAAAACTGACTGACCTATGTCCTATTTGGCCAGCCTCAGCATGCTCAGGGCCCCACAAGACAAAGAAAATGACAGTCCCTATTCCAGGAACTGTACTTTAAGAACTGTCAGTTACTGCCCCAGCAGCAAGATCCATCATCAAGCAGATATCTAACATCAGCTACAAGGCTGGGAAACCTGAGCTGTTAGCTTCCTGGTTCCTTCACCAGATGTGGCAACCACTGTAAATGGTCTGGCTGCTCCAGGGAAAATGCCACATAACATCCTTGCACCCTGCCGGTACTCATTACTTGAGGGAGGAGCTGGCTTTTGCAGGGGGTGTGAGGTTTGAGGCTCACAGCTGTGATTGCCCTGGAAGAGCAATATTTTAAAGAAAAGTTTTCTAGCTCTTCTCCTGGTGAATAGCCTTGAAGACGTAACTGATGCAAACTGGTCACCAGGGTTACTTATTACCACCATGCCCCAAAGATCACAGGTTAGTCACAGTCCTCTCACAGCCACTCTGGGGGCCTTTGGGTTCCCTTCATTTTTCAGAAGACCCCAGATCAGTTCACAGCTAGATGGGCACCATTGCCCAGGCAACCGCTGATGGAGCTTAGATGGCCACAAGTGCCCTTCGAGACAGATGCCTTCAGTTATCAGCTCCTCTGCTGAGCAGCCAGCATGATCTCTGGTCAAAAAGGAGCAAGTCAATAGAGAGAGGCAGCATGGTCTACGGTTTTTCAATCTGTGGGTCAGGACCCAAAACTGGGTTGCCAGAGTGTTTCAAAGGGTCACATGGCAGCTCCTGTGGTGCCTGTCCCATGGGGCTGGCTGGGTTTGCTTCCCTGCCCCAGGCAGTGCAGCCTCTGGGGTCCCAGCGCCACTCAGGTTTGGCCCAGCTGTCATAATAACTGGAGTCCGGATAGGCCAAATTTGAATGAGTGGCACGGCAATCCCGTGAATTAGGTCACAACTCCACTCACCCAAATTTGGTCCAGTCAGGGAGCAGGGCCAAACCTGAGCGGTGCTGCAACCCTGGAGTTTGCAACACCCAGAGCAGAGAACCACGCCCAGCTAGCCCCACAGCACAGGAGCTGCAGGAACTGCCACTGTGGGGAGAGTGCCGGGCAGGACCCAACCCTCCTGGAATCCAACCAAAATCACCCCAGGGCCTCCACCCCCAGACTATTTACTGCGTTGTGACAAGCCATAAACATTTACAAATGGGTCCTGAGCCCAAAAAGATTGAGAACCACTGACTTAGGGAGACTATACAGGCTACATGCAGGGCAAGGTGGCAGCATTACCTGCCATATGGAGTGTCCCTTGCAATACACATGCTCACTCGGTCTGCTGTCAGTTACATCAGCTCTTCTGGGGTTTATGAAAACCAGGATAAAACCCCGCACTTTGTTAACTGTCAGGAGGAAGCCCTGAAGTCTAGGACATTCATCTATCTTCAAGTCACAAGGTTAAATTATTTATTTATCAGCACTGGAGACAGTTTCTCTTTAATGCATAGTAAAGTGTGGTCATAGTAGGCAAGACAGTGAGGGATTTCTGGAAAGGTAGGGCTGGAATACACACAAAGTTGCACTGTTTAAACTAATGATGGGTTTCTAAACTGACGCATGTTCTGTTTGCAGATGGGAGTTGCTGGTGGCCAGGTATTTCACAGACTTGGCTGAGGACACTAGGGAATCTTTGAAAGTGCCCCTCCCAGTGCAGTTACCAGGCTGTTCTGTGAAGTCTAGCTGCTTTGACTTGGGACAGCCCATGAGAACATGCCACAATACAATCTGGATCACCAGAGAAACTGTCCCCTGCAGATCTTCTGTCTTAGAGAACAATTATTTGGATTGTGCCAGTGTATTTGGCACTATATAAACAAAAGAGCAGGACTTTGCCCCAAACAGCTCACAAAGGATTACAGGAATTACTCTCCCAGATCAGGTCAGTAATTGGTGCTTTAAAAAGTACAAGAAACCCCAAAATGGACAACTATGGTATGGAATAACTTGTCCACAGAGGACATTCTTCCTAATTCTAGTCAGTTTGTGGTTGGCTTATGTCCCAAAGCTTGAGGATTTAAATCTACGTTATTTTGGGGGTATTTTTGTTGTTGTTTTTGGATGCAACATGTGGATATTCTCATTACCCATGAGAATGGCCACACTTTTTTTTGACTCCTACTAGAGAAAAAGAGAACGGGAGACAAAAACAGAGCAGGGTGATGGAATAAGGAAGATAAGCTTGTGGCTGATATTAAAACAATTGTTTTTTAATGCACCGAGTCTATGATCTTTTGGCCCTTCATTCATTTTGAAGGCCAAGACTATAACAGGGTTCAAAAAAGAGCTAGATAAATTAATGAAGGATTTGTCCATCAATGGCTATTAGCCAGGATGGGCAGGGATGGTGTCCTTAGCCTCTGTTTTGCCAGAAGCTGGGAATGTGCGACAGTGAATGGATCTCTTGATGATTTACCTGTTCTGTTCATTCCCTCTGGGGCACTTGGCATTGGCCACTGTCAGAAGACAGGATACTGGGCTAGATTGACCTTTGGTCTGACCCAGTATGGCCGTTCTCATGTTCTTATATGTTCTTAATCTATCCACATAATACTGTTTAAGTGTATAGTCCTTTTAAAAAACATATATTCTAAAGAGAAGCATGTGAAGGCCTGGGGGCCACACAGATCATGCACACAAGGCTCTTATGGAAGATGACCCGCAGATAAGGTAAAAGGAAGGAAGATACACAAGACCTTTTCTACACTGAGATTTCTCCTAAAGTTCCAGTGCCATCACCCTCAGCACAATTCCACCAGACATCAGGTGACAGAGATTGTACGTGATTTTACCCCTGTGTTACATTCACAAAATGGTTAGACAACATGGTTCTTACACTGCTAGCGGTGAGCCAGAGCCCTGTCTACACTAACACTCCCAGTGATGCCACCACTTGTAGAAACTTTTAAGAACTTGCACATAAACACAGCTAGAGGAAGAAGTTAGCTTTGCATCTTCAGTGGAGTGAGGAGAGTATAAATAGACGGGGGTTGGGTAAGGGGTTCAAGATGAATTTATTTAACTGCAGGTTTTTCAGACGGGCAGGTACTCAATTGGCAGAGCCTGCAGTGACTGCAGAAAGTGGAGTGAAAGCATGCTTTCCTGGGCCTCCCGTTCTCACTGCTCCAGGCCTGGCTGTTTACACACCTGAGTCTCAGGTTTCCATGCCACTTGGTACCTTTGTAAGCACACACACAGCCTTTGTCAGACAACTGTGGCTGGAGCCTTTGAGGTTCAGATGCCCCTACCTTCAAGCCCTGCACCCTGGTAACATACTGGCCCTGGGCCAGGCTATACTGCAGCTCATTCCTTCAGGCAGATGCATCTGATGCACTGTAGGGACCAAGACAGGCTGTCCACCACGAGAGAGAGAGGAGAAGTGAAGAGGGGCTGCCTGTCACAGCCTCAGAGTCCAGGGCAGGGGACTTACCTTTGGGGTCTTGAGGACAAACTTGTGTTTCCCCTCATCTGTGCCCAGCTGCGCCTTCAGCTCCAGCAGCTTCGCCACCTGCTCAGCCACCTGGGTACAGAGACAAGGCGGCAGATGAACAGCACAACCCAGGGGAGGCAGCTGGGCTTCCCAGCCCCGGACACCCCGCTTCCACGCCCCCCTCCCCGGGCACGCTCCGGGCATCCACCCCGGCCCGGCTCGGGCATCCTGCTTCCCCGGCCCCGGCAGGCCCGAGCCCCAAGCCAACCCCCCCGGAGAGGCGCGTAGGGGCGGGAGGGGGCGCTACAGCCCGGCCAGGGAGCCGCGGGGACGGGCCGGGCTCACCTCTTCCGGACTGGCCTTCCCCTGCTTCAGCCGCCGCACCGTGTCCGCCTGGCGCCGCAGCGCCTCCTCCAGCTCCGCCGCTTCGTCAGCCATGGTCACCGCAGCGCCCGTCAGCCCGGCCGCCGCACTCCCGTCTCCCACCCACCCCGGAACCTCACTGCACTGAGCATGCGCGGAGGAGCTGGGCATGCGTAGTAGCCGCGTCCGAGGCCGCTGCCCACACTTTGCCCTTCCCTGCTCTCAGAGCGTGCTTACTGGTCAGCGTGACAGACAGAACTGGGGAGCCGGTGACCGGGATATGGGCACAGCAGCGAGACCGTCAGCAGTTACAGTTACGCATGTCTTAAGTGCCTTGCTGCATCAAGGCCTCAGTTAAAAGCTTGAGTGACATCCCTGACTCCTCACCCAGACTGCTGATCCAGACTCCAGGGTGATCTGCCTGATGCTACACAGAGATGGGTCCAGGAGGTCTGAAAAATACTGTTTGCACCTCTAAGTCAGTGGATCTCAACCTTTCCAGATTATTATACCCCTTTCAGGAATCTGATTGTCTTGCCTACCCCCAAGTCTCACCACACTGAAAAAACTACTTGCTTACAAAATCAGACATAAAAATACAAAAGTGCCACAGCTCACTCTTACTGATAAATCGCTTACTTTCTAATTTTTATCATATAATTTTAAAATAAATTAATTGGAATATAAATATTGTGCTTACATTTCAGTATATACAGCAGTATAAACAAGTAATTGTTTGTATGAAATTTTAGTTTGTACTGACTTCACTAGTGCTTTTTATGTAGCCTGTTGCAAAACTAGGCAAATATCTAGATTAATTGATGTACTCACTGGAAGACCTCTGGTTGAGAACCACTGCTCTAAGTTTCAGAGGAGCAGCCGTGTTAGTCTGTATCCGCAAAAAGAACAGGAGTCCTTGTGGCACCTTAGAGACTAACACATTTATTTCAGCATGAGCTTTCGTGAGCTACAGCTCACTTCTTCGGATGCAGTTCCATTCTATGCATCCGAAGAAGTGAGCTGTAGCTCACGAAGCTCATGCTGAAATAAATGTGTTAGTCTCTAAGGTGCCACAAGGACTCCTGTTCTTACTGCTCTAAGTGACTCTCTCTCATCCACACTTTTTTTCTCTCTCTTGTGGGAGAGGGAATGGTATAGTTTGTACTACATCTTCTTTCCCTGGTTTGTCTAGTTGTGCAGATGATTTTGTCAGTTAATAATTGTTACCATTTCTTTATTGTTATTAAAATTATAACATATTAAGGGAACTACTGAACTCTAAAGTCGAGTTCAGTATAGATTCAGACTTTCATATTAACAAGTTGGTATTTTCATTAGCTACACGTTAGTTACTTTTACTTTTACCATGGCTTGATTTTTATAATTGTTTTTATATTAGCTGCTGTTGTTCCTAACAAAATCATCATGTACATATTTCAATACAGTAACTCCTCACTTAACGTCTTCCCGCTTAACATTGTTTTGAAGTTACGTCGCTGCTCCATTAGGGAACATACTCGTTTAAAGTTGTGCAATGCTCCCTTATAACATCATTTGGCCGACTTTACAAGGGAGCATGGCACAAGTTCCTCTTCTCCACCTCCTCCCCTTCCCTTCCTCCCTCCCTCCCTCCCAGAGCTTCCCCCGCCACCAAACAGCTGTTTGGCGGAGCTTAGGAGTTTCTGCGAGGGAGGAAGGGATGGAGCAGGGAAGCTTCCCCCCACCCCCGCCCCCGTAGCCAGGGCCACCCAGAACACTGGGGCTTTAGGGGCTACAGGGCCCTGGGCTAAGGGGGCCCCGGGGCCCTGGCCTGCAGCTCTAAAGCCCCTTTCAGAATGTGGCCCTGCGAGCACGTGCCGGAGGACTCAGGAGGAGCAGGGGCAGCCGCACAGCCAGCGGCTGGAGAGAAGCAGCGCTTTCCCCTTCAAAGCCAGCTGGAGAGAAGCGGCGCTTTGAAGGGGAAAGTGCCACTTCTCTCCGGCTGCTGGCTGCCTCTGCTCTTCCTGAGTTCTCCGGCCCGTGCTCTCAGGGCCGCATTCCGAAAGGGGCTTTAGAGCTTTAGGCCAGGGCCTCAGTGTCCCCTTAGCCCAGGGCCCTGCAGCCCCTAAAGCCCCTGCATTCTGGGTGGCCCTGCCTTCTGGGTGGGGAAGCTCCCAGAATCACGGCTCCCAGAATCGCGGCCATGAGGGTAGTACCGTGCTGCGCAGAGTCACCTGCACACACCCTGCACCAAACAGGAACTGCCACAGGTAAGTGCTCTGCACCTCCTGCCTGCCCCAGCCCTGAGCCTCCTCCCGCACCCTAACTCCCTCCCAGACCCTGCACCCCCACCCTGAGCGACCTCCCACACCCTAACTTCCTCCCAGACCCTGCACCCTCAGCCCTGAGCCCCAGGGGTAAACCAGGGTCATCTCCCCACCACAGTACAGTACAGTACTGCACAGTATATAATGCCTTTTGTCTGCCCTCCAAAAATTTCCTTGGAACCTAACCCCTCACATTTACATTAAATCTTATGGGAAAATTGGATTCATTTAACATTGTTTCACTTAAAGTGGCATTTTTCAGGAACATAACTATAATGTTAAGTGAGGAGTTACTGTATTATACAGTTGGCTGGCATGGTGTTTCTAAATATTAATTACAGAAATTCAAAATTGAAGATCATAGCTAGGTTAAACCTCTTAGGCTGACTGCTGTTATAATACTTCTGTTATTATTGTGAATGTGTAATTCTCCATACTAAATTTACCTTATTTGTCTGCAAGTTTCCTTCCTTGTACAGCACAGGTTCATTCCGGTCACATTATGACTCCCATGCTAGATGCTTTGCTGCATTGGCTTTATGTCAACGACCACTGTCTTTACTTTGCCAACAGTGAATGACCTTTGTCACCAGTTATTTTACTTCTCCCACAAACAGTTCAGTACTTTGCCACTGTGTCACATGTAACCCCGTGGTGTTGAACTTACTCCCCTGAATAATCGCTAAAGGCATTATTGTATCTAACTTTACACCCCGCCCTCAGGCCCACTTCTAACACTGCCCTACAGCCAAAATGCTTCTGAAATAAATGTAGTCAAACTTTACTAATTCTGGGTCACTGAGAACGAAAATGATGCTTAAAATTGTTGATTGGCTCTAGTTTTCAAGTTATGCTATTGGGTTAGTATATACGACCCTTGACTTGGGAATAGCGGAAGATAAGTGAGTTATAAAGGGAAGGGATCTCAATTTAAACCAGAAATGACTAAAATACATCTTTGACTGGATCTATGAATAAATCTATGACTGGGTTTGGACAGTACTTGCTTTTTAGGCAAAACAATGAATGATGCAATCTGAAGCTGGTATTGCGTCATACATGATATGAATTGCATCATGTTATTCCTAGAAGTCATGGATGATGCAATCATAACGAAGCTTACATCACTCTGCTGAACAAATTGCCCTATATCAGCTCTAGAAATCATACAGTGTCGTGCTCCCTTATTTGTCAGTGTTTGATTTTGCAAAGGGACACATTTCTGTTTAGCCAAAGTGAGCAGAGATGCCTCGTACTTGTGTGAACAGTGCAGATAACTTCTGCTATGTTTGTGGTGAAGTGACTTTTGCATCACAAAAGCGCAGTATAACCACTATGGTTAAGAAAGCCTATCACCTTTATTTTGGCTGCAAAATTGGAGATCAGGACAAGAGGTGGGCCCCACACATATGCTGCAACACTTGTGCAACAAATCTTTGCCAGTGGTTGAACAGGAAAAAGAAATCTATGCCTTTTGCAGTGCCAATGATTTGGAGAGAGCCACCAGATCATACCAGCAATTGTTACTTCTGCATGGTGCCTCCAGTTGGGAAAGGTGTGTCAAAGAAGAAAAAGTGGACTGTGCATTATCCAAACATTCCATCAGCTATACGCCCAGTACCCCACGGAGAAGGACTGCTGGTTCCTGATGCACCAGAATCATTCTCACTTGAGTCAGACGAGGAAGAGGATGAAACTTCTGGTCCTGAACCATTAATGTCATAGGACCCACATTTTCTCCCATCCTTCTCCTCTGAACCACACCTCATAACACTAGGTGAACTGAATGACCTTGTCAGGGATTTGGAACTACCCAAGAGTAAGGCAGAGCTGTTGGGCTCCAGACTACAGCAGTGGAATCTCCTGGCAGGTGATGTTAGGGTTTCCATGTTCCGTGACCGTCAAAAGGATCTTGTCCCATTCTTCTTCATGGAAGGTGATCTTGTGGCCTGCAACAACATCAATGGTGTGATGGCAGCCCTCAACATCGTTCACGATCCAGATGAGTGGAGACTGTTCATTGATTCACCGAAGACGAGTCTTAAAGCTGTTTTACTGCATAATGGCAATGTTTTGCCATCAATTCCAGTTGATCATGCAGATCATGAAGGAAACCTATGACAACATGAAACAACTTTTGAGATGCATAAACTATGACCAACATCAGTGGCAGCTCTGTGGCGATTTGAAGGTTGTTGCCCTCTTGCTTGGTCTGCAGACTGGATACACAAAGTACTGCTGTTTTCTCTGCAAATGGGATAGTCGTGCAAGAGATTCCCACTACATCAAGAAAGATTGGCCACTCCGACAGTCATTGGAGCCTGGGAGGAAAAGTGTTCAGCATCCACCACTTGTTGAATCAAGGAAGATTTTGTTACCACCCTTACACATCAAGCTGGGTCTGATGAAGAACTTTGTCAAGGCCATTGACAAAACACAAACAGCTTTCAAGTACCTCCGTGGAAAATTTCCAATGTTAAGTGAAGCTAAGATAAAGGAAGGTGTCTTTGTTGGTCCTCAAATTCGTGAACTTCTTCGAGATGATGCATTTGACCATGCACTGCGTGGCAAGGAAAAGACGGCATGGAAAGCCTTCCAGTTAGTGGCAATAAATTTTCTCGGAAACAACAAGGCAGACAACAACAGGTTGTTGGTGGAAAACCTCCTCAAAGCATACAAAAGCCTTGGTTGCAACATGTCACTAAAGATACATTTTTTGCACTCTCATCTAGATTTTTTTCCACCGAACTGCGCAGCAGTGAGCGACGAGCACGGCGAGCGATTTCACCAGGACATTGCAACAATGGAGAAACGCTATCAGGGCAAATGGAGCCCATCAATGCTTGCAGACTATTGCTGGACAGTGACAAGAGATGCTCCATTTAATGAATACAAGAGACAAGCCAAGAAGCGCCAAGTAGACACTGAATAGGACTAAACTATGTACATAATAGTTTGTCTTTTGTTTCATAATAAATTTTAGTTATATAACCCTTTTGCTGATTTTTAAAGTGTTACATAAACAGGACAGGTGAAATATTATCATGTAAAGCAACCATAAACACATGAAAAGACCTAGGTTTACAATTTATGATTAAAACTCTACTATCTACACAATATACATAGACATAAAATGTAAAAACTGAAATATCTTAGAAACAGTAGCCAGTTGTTTTAATTGTCATATTTGAATTCAGCACATCAAAATACATAATAAATACCACATTTTATCTCTGAAGCAGACGACATCTCAAAAATTGTAGACCAGTGTAACATAATGTCTATTGAACACTGCTACCTGGTAACAGTTAAGCAGCTGGGAACCGATATGTCTAGCAGTGATCATGACTTTCTTAGCCTCTGTGCTAAAAACCTACTAACACAGCTATTTTGTGTAAATTAAAAAAAACCATTTGTACTATTTACTATGTCATCCTTTCCTTTTTAAATCCACCTCTCTGTTTTGTTTTGTCTTTTTACTATGACCTGAATTCTACAAAGGCTTATGCATGTGCTTAATTTTAACCATGATTAGTGCCATTGAAGTCCCCACTATGAGAAAGCAATCTGAGTGTAACTGATGCTGCCTGAGTATGCAGACAGCCTGAAACTATGAATCAGAAGTACAAACTGCTCCATACTTATACTGTGTGGTTAACTCTAAAACACAAAGCTCTGTGGGGACTCCCAAGTCCCCTGACACTACCCCATCCAGGTACTATGACCCTGTTTACTCCTCGGTTTTTAGTAACTTGCACCGCTCTACACTAGGAGTTTGCACTGTTGCAGAAAAATCACTGTTGCTAGAGTGGTGGCTACAACTGTCACTGAAGACAAGCCCTGTGTGCGTGGTTGGCCCTTTCTCTTGCCAGTCCATCCTGGCTCTTCTGAGTCCATGTGAATAGTGCAACACACACTCTCTCTCTCTCTCTCTCTCTCTCTCTCCAGGGAGCACAGATCTGGGGAGGTCTTAGTCTCCTCAGTCTCCAATGGTGTGGCCTCCACCAGCTCAGCTAATGTGTATGGTATAGATAGCTCCTTCCATTACCACTCAAAGCAGGGGCAATGGAGTATTGCAAGCTGGGCGAGAGGCACAGGGGTGTGTTTAGAGTCACACATGTTGGGATTCCCTCCATGACCTCTTTGCACTCGGCTTTCCAAGAACTGAGTTTGACTCAAGACTTTGTCATTCAGGTATCTTTATTTGACACAGAGCAATGCTACAGTGCATTGATCAGACTCAAACACAGGAGATGGATACAGGTACATCACAGATCCAAAGTTACACAGAAACAAGTCCATCGATACCAGACAAACCAGTGTGGAACATCAGAGGACAAAGGCCTTTGCTGATTGCTCTTCTCTCACCCTTGTGAAGAGGAGACATCCAAATGAATTCCTCCCAACAGCTGAACTTGCAACTTAAAGCAAAAGGGGGGAAGGAATAAAAGGTCCTAACAAGGAGAAACTGTATCTTTTATGCTGCTTGAACTCTGAGGGGCAAAGATTACTAAGCATAAGATCCCCAGTGCTTGCCCTGGGTTAGCCCTAAAGGACACATAGAGCTTGTTTATTGTGTCAACTTCTATTAATTCTTGAAACTTAAGATAGAAACTCATTTGTGTGCATATACGTTTACCTGCTTTAACCTTGTAAATAACTAATTTCCTTTTCCTAGTTAATACATCTTTAGATAGTTTATTATAGGATTGGCTACAAGCATTGTCTTTGGTGTGAGATCTGAGATACAACTGACCTGGAGTAAGATGACTGGTCCTTTGGGACTGGGAGTAACCAGAATATTGCTGTGATCTTTGGTGCAAGGGCCCATCTATCACAAAGGTATGCATATCTGGATGGCAAGATAGATTGGAGTATCCAAGGGGACTGTCTGTGACTCCATGGTAAGATTGTTATAGTGACCCAGAAGTTCACATTTGTTACTGGGTTAGTGAACTCTTTTATAGAACATGCCCCAAATTGGTTGTACCTGCACTAATTTTGACAGTTTTCCCAGAGGCTGGCACTCTTGGTCATGAGCCACTCTAGACAGTGTGACAGGATACTAGTGGGCAGCTGGAAGAGATGGACTGAGACAGGCTCTGTCCTGGGGGGAGAAAGCCACACTGGAGTGGAGCTAGCTCCTGTGGGGGTCTCTGGGGTAAGGGGCTCAGGGAAGCAGCCCCAGGGCTGTAGCTCCAAGAAAGGAGCAGAGCTGACTGAGACTGGGAAATGGCTAGGAGCAGGAGTGCCAAAGGCTCCTGGGAGGGGCAGGCCCTGAGGTTAAGGAATGAGTGAAGACTGTTTTTGTGTTGTTTGCTAATCTCTGTTAAGGAAAAGCAACAAAGAATCCTGTGGCACCTTATAGACTAACAGACGTTTTGCAGCATGAGCTTTCGTGGGTGAATACCCACTTCTTCAGATGCAAGTCTTCTTCACTTGCATCTGAAGAAGTGGGTATTCACCCACGAAAGCTCATGCTGCAAAACGTCTGTTAGTCTATAAGGTGCCACAGGATTCTTTGTTGCTTTTACAGATCCAGACTAACACGGCTACCCCTCTGATATCTGTTAAGGAAATAAACCTCCTTGAAAAAGACATGCCAGCACATGCTTTGGAGTGGGGGAGAAGCCAGCCCTGGTGACAATGACCCTCAACAAACTGGAGAATTGGTCTCAATTCAACAAGATGAAATTCAGTAAGTAAAATATTTTGCACTTCTCTTTAGGAAGGACAAATTAAATGCACAATTACAATGTGGGAGGGGAGGAAATGGCTCAGTGGTAATACTGCTGAAAAGGTTGTGGGGGTCATAGTGGTTCACAAATTAAGTGAGAGTCACCAATGTAATAAAGCTGTGAAAAAGCCTAATATTCTGGGGGTGTATTTACAGGAGTGTCATATGTAAGACATGGGAAGTAACTGTCCTGCTCTCCTTGGCATTGGTGAGGCCTCAACTGGAGCACAGTGTCCAATTCTTGGTGTCACAATTTAGGATAGATTTGGACAAACTGGAGAGAGTCCAGAGGACAGCAACACAAATCATAAAATGTTTAGAAAACCTGACCTACCAAGAAAGGTTAAAAAAACTGGGGCATGTTTAGTTTTGAGAAAAGACGACTGACGGGAGACTTATCAATTTTGACTATGAAGGGCTGGTATGAAGAAATCTGAATAGTTGTTCTCCATATCTATTGTCAAGAAGAAAAAAAAAAGAAAAACCCACACAAATTTTGAATAAAAAACGAATGTTGCAATACAAACAGGAAGTGCTATACCAGAAATACAGTGAGATGTGACTGCTGAAGCTGAGCAACTATTCATATTTTAAATTGTTATTGTTATTAAAAGCATCAGTTAAATAGCAGTGACATCCATTTGCACAATGTTAATGAAGATAAATGAGGAAGTGCTAAGAGTAATAACATTTTGAAAAGTACATAATTTACAGTGGATTACAAGAAAAAGCCAGTGCAGTTCAGGCTATTAGCCATTCACAAATTTGTCTTAACTGCAGTTCTATGAGGCTATATACAAACATATAAACTAAGAAGGGATTCTTGCAAACACTGACAGTTATCATATTTGGAGGGGAGGTGGTTGTATGTAAAATATTTAACTGACTCAAGTCTCCTTTACCAGCTCAGTACATTATATCGGACAGGAAAGCGCTGCCTTGTCCAGGCAGTGAAATGCATTCTGCATTTAAGAGCACAGCCCTAGGAAGCCGGGGCTAAGAACTACGTCCTGCGAGGGAGGGGGAAAAAACCCCTTGCTCCCCCAACCCCCATTATGTGCAGCCACTGCAGATGGCTCACCCCATCTGTGTTAACTCCGGTACCCTCTGCACAGCCCGATCCCGATGATTGGCCCCCGGCCGCTGTCTCGCAATGCCCCAACCCCAGCTCCAACCCCTCAGCCCCCTTCTCCTGCCTCCAGCTGTTTGCCTCTCCCGTGCATTCAGCTGGGTCTCTGCACGGGGTCTCTCTGTCCCCTCCCAGCAGGAACAGACTGGCACCCCAAGGCAGGGCAGAGCCAGGGGCCGGGCAGCGGCTTCAGCCGCTGTTACTGAGCATGCTCAGTCCCTACAAGCCGCTCCGGACCGGCACAGTGACAAACTCTGACTGGCTCAGATTGTAACATAAAACTGTCAGTGTCACCAGAGAACCGGGAATGGGGGCGGGACTTCCGGGGGCTAGGCTCCACAGAGAGGCCGGTCGCTGGGAAGCGGGAGGACTTCCGGGAAAAGGTTCCTCCTCCTCCCGGAAAGAGGAGCGAACAGGAAATGACAAGAGGACTTCCGGCGCCAAGGCTGGGAGGGGGGGGAGCAGGAGGACTAAGAGACCTACCGGAAGGAAGTACATCGCCTACCGAGCCAAGGGAGTCTCCTGGAGGACTTCCCGGTATGGCGCGTCACCGCAAGAGGAGACTAAGCGTCAGCGCCGGGAAGCGAGGCGTAGGTCTGCCAGAGAGCGCTGGACGGTTTGGAGTTCGGCTCCCGAATGGAACCATAGAGGCTCATGGGGCTGAGAGAGCGGCCTGACCCATAGAGATCGATTGTGCTCAGGGGGCGGGGCTGGAGGACTTCCGGGAATGGGGCTCATCTGGAACGAGGGAGAACGCTTCCGCCGCCTCTGCGTGAGGGTAATAGGGGGAGGGACTCGGAGCGACTCCCGTGATGCTCCGCGTGGCGGGGATTTGAGACAGAGCATGACCTCCCCCCCTTCACTGATTATCAAGGCCATTCCCGTTCCCAAGACAACCCAGCATGGGTGCCTCGGTCTGGGCCAAAGAGACACGAGGGGATTTCGTCTCCAGCCCCTCCCCTTGACCTGTTCAATTTGTACAGCACCTAGCACAGCTGGGGCAACTGGGTGGGACAGTAAAACAAGCAACAGCGAAAGGAGCAGAGTGTTTGCTATTGAGTGTGCAAGCGATTCTGGGTGAATTGCTACCTGCCTGAAGGTAGGATCCCATCTCACCATAAGTCAAGGGAGTGAGTTTGGAATTTCCTACTAGTAAGGAGCCCCCACCACACAAGTCGGAAAAGGACCCTGATTGGAGTCAGTGGCCTTGGCTTGTTGCCCAGAGAACACATCCCATCCATGAAACCATGTTGCTTTATTGCCTCTTGCAGTTCCCATAGGGGCAATAGTTACCACAAACTTCACAGAATGTCTTTACAGATGGGAACGGGCCTACAGTAGGGAAACCAGGACTTAATTTGTGCCAGGGCTGAACCCCAGCACCTCCAGGTTTGGCAGTTCAGAGCCCTAGCACCTCTGGGCTTGCTGAATCAATTATGAATGTAAAACAATTGTTTGAGCCCTGGCATCTCTTTCATTACAAATTAAGCACAGAGGGAAACCATTACATTTTAGTAAATTCCTGTTTCTTTCTTGTGAGCCCTGCAGAGCCAGCTGGAGCCTCTTTCAGTTTTGTGCATTGTCAACTATACTGCTAATTAAGTTCTAGGTAAAAAAAAAAAAAAACACAAAAAAACCAAACCACCACCACATTTTGCTCATTGACATCTATACAATCCCACTGAAGACAACAGGGCTCCTGGGGTATCCAGGAAGGCAAGATTTGGCCCTGCCACCTCTTAGTTATGATGCATGGGTTCCAAAGGACACAACTGGCTTACAGAGTTATTGGTGCTGGTAGCTTATTTGTAAGGCTACGATTTAATTGCAGAAGTCACAGAATCCGTGACTTCTAGTGACCTCTGTGACTTCAGCCTCTGGAGATCTGGAGCTGCAGGGCCCTCCTCCGCCAGCATGGGCAGGGAGCTGCAGGGTCCCACCATTGCCTCTGGTGGACCCCGAAGCTCCAAACTGCTGCGGGGGGCAGGGTACCCTGCAGCTGCTGCAGGCAGTGGGGAACCCCAGCTCACACAGGTGGTGGGGGAACCCCCGAGCCCTGGCCACAGTGGGCATCAGGGGACTTCCGGCTGCCAGTGGTGGCGGAGGAACCCCCGAGTTCTTGGCTGCCTCGGGCGGTGGGGAGCCCTGCAGCTCCCGGCTATGGCAGGAGAAACCCACTGCTCCCAGCCACCGTGGGAGGCTAGGTCACCTCACAGCTCCTGGCCTGCAGGGGCAGTCGAAGGTGGCAGGGGTAACCCACAGCCCCCAGCTGCTGCTGGCGGCTCCTATCCCCTGTATGCTCCACTTCAGGCAGTGTGGGGATCTGTGGATCCCCATTTTGTCAGGTATATTTTTAGTAAAAGTCAGGGACAGATCACTGCTTCCTGTGAATTTTTCTTTTTTGCCCATGACCTGTCCATGACTTTTACTAAAAATATCCATGACAAAATCTTAGCCTTACTTATTTGTAAGTGGAGCAAGTTTATCTAAGTACTTATATGTGCCCTTTTCCCCTCTCTCTCCCTGCCACTGTATCAGAGTCCATAGGAAACCTACTATGGTATTTTTACACTTTGCTTTCAGAGTAGAAATGTGCTTTAAACTTAGGTTTTATATAAAACTTTTCTACATAAAAGCTAAAAATTAACACACAACTAAGCAGCTTACATTAGTCATGGATTAGGAAAGCCGTGTCTGTCTTTATTATTTGGTTTTCTTTACTTGATTAGAAAAACCCATTGCCTTCTTTTTCTGACAATATTTTTGCCATTTTCTGTAGGAAAACCTCTCATTTAATGAATTTCAATGGAGCAGAGGTATTTTCTTATTCCACCCCTCCCCCACTTGTCTCTAGTTATGGGTTTTGGATGTTGCCCCCATGACCATTTTAGACATTACATATTTAGGAGACAAATACTTGTGTGCATAACTTTGAAACTTTGGTGCTGAGAGCCTGGCTGCTTGGAGCTGGACTCTCACTCTGTGCAGAGCTGACAGCCTCGGTTTTCAGCATTGGGTAGCCAGGCACTCTATGCTGCCCCCTGATTTAAGGACACACACCACTAGCAGAAGGAGGGTAGTGGGGACATGAAAAACTGCAGTAATTACTGTGGTGGCTGTAAGTCGACCTAACATTGGTCAATTTAATTGTGTAGTGTAGACAGGGCCTTTAGTTTGGTTGATTCCCCTCCCCACCTCCACTGGGGTTATCAGGCCTTGCTCTCACAGATCAAAACACTGAGCAGAATGCAAGGACAGGAGGACACCCCTGGAGACTGCTGTGTGTGTGGAAAACTAGACCTCTCAGGGTCCTCATCACAAAGATGGTTAGACAAGAGGTATGAAATGGGTGTGTAGACTTTTTAGTTGCTTTAATCCTTTTCACTGAATGCTTTGTTCACATGGCTAAATAAACAATACTTTTGGCTTTAAGAAGGCTGTTTTGGGTCACCGAATGAGCTCCTGGTTGTAAGCTCTCAGCAGGAATAACTGCAGGTATCCAAACCCAGTTGGACATGCAGTGTAAGAACTGCTAGTGCCCCAGACCCAGTTTGAGACTGGGAGAGTCACATGATTCCACCTTAAGAGATGCAGGCACAAACCCTGAGACTTGAGAAGGGGTGTCCTCAGAGATCAGAGGCAGGACAGAGCCTCAGGGAGCCCTGAGCCATACAGGCCTTGTCTACAGAATAACTTTTTGTTTCTATGATCTAGAGGTGTGAAATTTTACACAGTTATACCAGTATAAAACTGATCTGGGCACTCTTTTCTCAGTAGAGTGCCCTTATGTCTCCTGGGAAGGGTTTTAAGATAAAGTCACTCTTACAGTGGAATAATAATGTCCACAAGGGGTGGGCAAAATGGAAATACTACTTGTATAGCTGCTAAGACTTTCCTAGGTAGACAAGCTCCTCAGGGTGAAAGTGCTAAATAGGCTTTTCTTTCCTCCACAAGTGCTTGGAGACCTCTGACTGCTAGAAGATGGGACTGGATGATGGGATGGCTCACTGAAAAAAAAATTGTCCTGTTCTGCTCACTCTCTCGGAAGCATCTGACACCAGCCACTGTCACAAGATGGGACAGTGAGCTAGATAGACCATTGGTCTGATCCTGTAGGGAGATTCTTAGGTAAGGGCTGTACAAACACCAGAACTTGGAACAGCCCATCATTCCAGTGACTGCTGTGCTCTACTGTTCACTGTTTCCAGGGGTGAAAGTAACAAAGGACTTACTGGTACACCGGAGTCCTGAGCGGGGGCATGGCCTCAACCGGAAGAGGCGTGGCCTTTCAAGATTGAAAGGCCCTGGGGCTCCAGCCCTTTAAATCACCCTGGAGCTACCAGCTGCAGAGGTGGTTGGGAGCCCCGGGCCCTTTAAATCACCACGGGAGCCTGGCTGCCAGAGCTCCGGCAGCACTTTAAAGGGCCTGGGGCTCCCCGCAGCAGCCAGAGCTCCGGGCCCTTTAAATCACTGCCACAGAAGCTGGTCCAGTCCGGCACGCCGTACTGGCTCTTGCCGGTATGCTGTACCAGCTTACTTTCACCTCTGACTGTTTCACACATTTGAAAATAGTCTTGGCTTTCAAAAAAAGCTATTCTGCTCTAGCAAACTGGGGAAGCTACCCTTTATAAGCAACAAAAAGAAAATCCCAGTTGGGAACTCACAAAAGTAGCTATAACTCAGGTGTAGCACATTACAGGTCTAGCTGAAGTCAGCAAACAGCCATCAAACATCCTCAGCAACCCACAGTATTTTATTTACATCACTTATCCACGTTTGCATGGAAACCAAAGTCTCGGCTCATTCACTTTAGACAGAACCACTGGAGAAGAGACTAGATCACTAAAATGGGGTCATTTCCTGGGAGGAGGGATGTAGCTACTGTGCAGCACTAGGCCAACAGCCCAGCCCAGACACAAAATGGGAATATCATGTCCAATCTCCCAATGACATGTAGGGATACTGAGGAGCATCCTTGAAGCATAGTTCATGTGTATCCTGGACAGTAGTGGTACTCCCATCCCACTGAGCGGGGAAAGAGAAATTTCCTAGTTCAGCTCCATGACTGGGGGTGGAGAAAGGGAGCCCCACAGATGGGGACTGACCTTCCAGTGATTCAGAGCTGCCTCGCACAGGTGAAGGGCAGATAAGATTCTAAGGACAAGTTTCCATGGAGGTTCTGGATATGTGAGGATGCTCACAAGGCCACCTGCAGCAAGCCTGAACATAGCAAATTGCTGAGTCAACTTGCACGGGCATCTGGGCATTGTGCAGGACCTGGCAGGCGTGAATTCCTTCAAGATAGCAAATTAACTCTGCACTAAGTCCTAGGTCATTGCAAGGGAATCTGCCTTATTGCAAATGTAGGATCTCTGCTTTGACCAATGAGCTTGCTACCATACTACAACACATTAAAACAGACCCACTCCTCATGCTACTTAACCTGAGAAGGCTAACCGATGGTAATTTGCCCTATGCCTTTAAAACGTGTCCGCTCCCTACACACTGAGATGTTGTACCAAGTCATAAGATTGATAGGGCAAGGTTAATCTCAGTGCAGCAGGAGGTGGCCAGCCTTCAGCCCGATCAGCACTGCCCAAATCCTCACGGAATCATGGCCTGGCAGTGCCATGTTACTGGCCTAGGAACCCCAGTGCATCGCATGGCTGGAAACAATCAACATGGCAGGAAATAGGTCCAGTGAGTCAAGCTGTTGTCCACAGAAGGGCTCTAGGACTCCAACCTTCTTCTGATTTCCTCAGCAAGCTTCTCCCTAGGGATATCGACCTGCACAACAAACAGGAAGGAACTGGTCACAGCAATAGAACTGTCTCGTGGGAAGTGCCCCGAGCACCCAATGATATCAGGATGCCCACTTATCACTTGCAGCCACCCAGACCTGTCTTCTGCCATCCCTCAAACCCTCCTCTCCATGAACTCCCGCTGGAAGCACCACCCCATAAAAATACATCCCCTGACCAGCAAGGAGACATTTGTGGAAGGAGTGATGATTAGGAACTTCCTGTTCCAGACCCCCGAGGGACAGGATTCGACTGCTCAGCAGAGAGCTATAGTGATCTGTAACTCTGAAGAAGGTTCGTTGTGGACTTAGACCAGTTTGTAAAGAGGATTCAATCTGTACCAGAGCCGGGTTAACTCTGGGAGCTCTTGCTTGCATCGCAGATCACTAAAGAGGCCCTAATAGCCAGGAGTGTTGTCTAGAACCTTTCATTGGGTTTTGGAGGCAGCCTTCAGACCACCTAGCCCAGGGGTCCCCAACGCGGTGCCGGTCATCTAAATGTGCCCGCGTCCTGGCTGGCGGTTGAGCATCTGCCGAAATGCTGCCGAAATTTGGTGGCATTTCGGTGGCAACGCCTCTGGATGATGCTGTTTGCCGCCGACAAGCGGCGTCATCGAGAGGCCTCGCCACCGAAATGCCGCCAAAATTCAGCGGCATTTCGGCGGATGCTCGACCGCTGCCACGGTCCTTCATCTGGCGCCCGCCAGACGAAAAGGTTGGGGACCACTGCCCTAGCCCACCCCCAATATCCAAGGACATCCTCACCTCTTCCCTGCTAGCTACAACTCGTAGTTTGACGACTCCATCCTTCAGCTCCTGCTCTCCTATGATGGCTGCAAGAGGGATTCCCGTGTCTTCACAATACTGCAGCTGGTTCAGCAGCTTGGGGTTCTTCTTATACAGCATCTCTGCCTAGAAGGGGAGGCAATGTGGTTGTGTTCAAGAGCTTACACAGAATAGAAAGTGACAAACCCTACCCAGTTCAAACTCATTGCTAGGACTGGCTGGAAATTTGTTGATGGTTTTCTGGTGGAGAATGCAGATTAGCTGAAATCTAAACATTTTGTGGAGGTGGTTTGATTTCGACTAAGCTCCAGTGGAACCAGGTAAGTTTTGAAACCCATCTGCTAGGCTGGTTTTCCTACCAGATGGCCTGCCTTGTGGGATACCAGTTCTTTTGCAGCCTACCTAGCAGGCTGACAGTTCCCCTTCAACCTGCTGGGTGGAATTTCATCTGGAAATGATCAAAATTGTGATTTTTTTGGGTTCTGTTTTCAGAGGTTTTGAAATTTTGGGGTTTTGTTCCAAACTGGAAATTCCAAATGCCTTCCTGAAACAGAATTACCATTTTCCTCAGAGCTCTAGACATTAGCACAGAGTCTCCTGGGACGGATGGTTGCAACAGGCTCAGTACCAGTAGCTGCCTTTCTCCGTCAGAGCCAAACAACAAAGAGGTTGGCGAGTCTGGTCTTGCTGTGCCACTTCTCCCCGGAGACACTCTCTCTCCCCCCTTTCTAAGGGCTGGCTTTGAGAAGCACAACTAGGCCAGTCCAATTGCCTAGTCTTACCTTGATCCCAGAATCCCACAGCTCAGAGATGAGGTTCAGTCTCACATCAAGGAAGTTCTTCTGGGGGGTTGCCACCAGCACCTGCGTCTCAGTCGTCCGGATCTTCTCCTTAGAAGCCTGGGAGCAGGAACAGAGTTGTGAATGAAACATATGGAAACATCCTATTGCTCGTGAAGACATATGCTCCAAGGCACCTGACGGTTGCGCCTCACCCACCCCTTGTACATATTACTGGAGAATGCCACCATTTTCCTAACACAGGCTATACAGGGAGATTACATGAAAAACAACAACAAAACCCCACCAAACTGTGTTCAATGTAATTTTGCAAAGTCAAGTTTGTGCAACCTTAATTTATCTGCCTTGAGCACATGCACCATGACTCTGGATTTCATTATGTACTATTTTTTCCACAGGATCCCTGCCTCATTCTGAGCACACACTAGACCTGCTCTGGGGATGAGGCAGCTGTGCAATAATTTTTTTGAGCCTCACCAGACAATGAGTTCCGTCCGTCTTATTTACCACACATCACCCCAACCCTAAACTAAATAGAGAATTACTAATTTCCTCATGGGTTTTTCCGCCATCTATCATAGTAGTATGAAGCTCACAACCATTAAGTTAATTATCTTCATAAAGCCCTGGGAGACAAGTATTTTACTGATGGAAAACCAAGGCACAGGGAGATTAAGGCCAAAATGAGGATGCCAATGTACAGACAGGGAAATTGACAGAAAAAGCAGCTTGGTCCAAGCTTCAGCTAAGGAGTGAGAGAGCCCAGAGTAGAACTCGACTTCCTACGTCCCGGCCCTACTGTAGTGAAAATTCTAATTCAAGTGATAAGCCCAGGAAACCTGTAGCAGAGGATTCAGATCTCCTGCATTTCATTCAACCACAAGCCTATCCTTTCTTTTACTGCAGTCCCATGTCTCATCTGCTACAGATCTTCCAATTTCTGCAACAAATGTGTCAGGTATCCTACAGAAAGTGGCCACCTTACCTGCACCCCCTGGCTGGTTCCCACAGTCGTGGGCCATTCTGTGTACTTGTGATGGCACTCACCTCCACCTCCTGCTCCATGATGGAGAAGATCCGCTCGATTCCGATGCTGACTCCCACACAGGGCACCTTCCGCCCCTTGGGGTCGAACATCCCCACCAGCTCGTCGTAGCGGCCGCCTCCAGCCACGCTGCCCATGTTGACTGGCTCCTCCCTACGGGCGTTCTGAGGCTGCAGCAGGATGGCCTCGTAGATCACCCCAGTGTAATAATCCAGACCCCGTGCCAAGCTTAGGTCGAAGGAGATCTGCAGGACAGGAGGGGAATCCCATTACCAGGCACAACAAATGATCCAGCCAGGCCTGGGTCAGTGTCCCTCCACCACTCACCTTATCTGCGATGCCAAACAGGGTCAGGTACTCAAACAGCAGCTTCATGTCTCCCAGCCCCTCCCGGGCCAGCTTGTTCTGGGACAACTTAGGGTCCTGGAGCAGCTGCTCAATCAGACCCAGCCCACCTGCTGAAATGAGACACACCTGAAATATACCAGGGAGGGCGACATGGTGTGGCCAAGCTCCTATGGACTCACTCCACCCAGCCTGGGTCACACTTACCTGCTCACTCCTTCGGCCTTGTGCATCTCTATCTCCTTCCCAGGGGATACTGACCATGCATCCCACCTGGGACACCCAGGCTGCAAGTCAGCTTGGCCTGGGCAAGTCAGCTAAACATCTGGGGAACCCTGACTGACTGACTGACACACACACACACGTCCCCCCCATGCAGAGACCAAGGAAGTTGGAATAGCTGCTGGGAAGGTGAAGCGACCCACATGGACTCTCGGCTGGACAGGGAACCAAGTCTCACAGCTCCACAGAACTCACCATGCAGTCTAACGTATTCCCCGATGCGATCTGCAGCCTCTGGCAAGAGACCTTTCTCTCCAACCATTTCATTCTTCACATCCTCCCATGTTGCCTGGGGTGGAGGAGATCAGAACATTAATCACAGCTTCCCTGGCTGAATCCGCTGCTCCTGGGAATGCAAAATCCCTTCCCCAGCTTCCTCCTCCACACCAACACTACCCCATGGCTTCAGAACACACCGTGAGGAAACTGCAGGAAAGGGGAGACCATTGCCTGGTGGCTAATCCAGTTAGAGATCTCCCATTTCTAACCTTCCCAGAAGAATTAACAATAGATTTCACTCTCATTTGGTGCCTTCATTCTAAACTCTCAAAGCTCTTTATTAATGAGTTAGGACCAGATCCTCAAAAGGTATTTGAGAGTTAGGGGCCTATTTATTTCACTGGAAGTTAGCAGACGTTTTGAGGATCTGAGCCCTAATCCCTCCAAACCCCTGGAGAGGCAGGAAGTCTTATCCCCATTGTACAGATGGGAAAGTACAGGCACAGAGAGTGGATGCAACTTGCCCAAGGACAGAATCCAAACTTCTTGGCACTTGGGAGAGCCATGGAGAATGTCAGCTCTGAAAGTCCTGCTTCAGGTGGGTGTTTCCATCCTACGCATTTGGAGATGGATCACAGTCCTCCCACCAGAGCATACACCCCTGAGGGCTAGGGCAGTGCTAGACAGCAGTCAGTGTCTGCCAGCCAGGGCTGGGAAATCCGCAGAGCATTACCTTGTTCAGTTTGTCCACGGTAGAGCAAGTGCTATGGAACAGGCTGTCTGGAATGCCACATACCGCAAACATTCCATTCAAAATGCGCCGGTCGTTGATCTGGGGGTGGGAAGCAGAGACACTCTAAATCAGATCCCAACAGAGCCTCCCAGTAAGATTGAATCACTTCCACTTGGTTTCTATATCACTCCAGCAGTCCGTGAAGCAGCAGTAGTCAAAATCCCCCGATCCCTTCCTTCAGAGGCTCTCTCGTATGCAGGGCACACTAGAGTGGGGGATGGGTGGGAGGGCAGGCACATTCTTGCCTGGGCAGACTTGTAACTTTATTAAACCAATGGGCTATGGTTTTACCTTAATGAGGAAGTCTCCGAGCTGCAACATGCTCAGGATCTCATGCACAATCTTCAGACACTCAGCATCAGGAATCATAGGGTCAAAGTGGCCAGCGATGTCAAAATCCTGGGGTACAGGAAGAGGAAGTGAGAATCCAGGCAGTGTAACCCAGCTGGGACACCCCAGCAGCAATCAGGATCCCCAGAGACACAGCTCCCGATGCTGCACCCCGTTCCCTGTACCCCAAGGGGAGCCCAGGCCTGTTGTGCAGAGACCTGTACTCTAAGCTGTCCAAGGTAACAGAAGTCCAATTCAGCCTGTTACAGAAAGCCCTTGTTTATGAAAGTTAGCACAAGTTGGAGGCAACCAGATTAAGATAAACTGGACTGTTTAAGTTAAACCACTGTGCTAAGGGAACTGTAAAGCTCCTGGTGAAGAGGGGGATGGGACGGGACATGTGGACTGGAAGGTGTGAGCTTTACCATCATGGTTGCCACCCCCACCATCTCCTGGGATCCACCAGGACACCACTGGGTCTTCATAAACCTGATGCTGAGACACGGCCTGATCAGACTGGGCCAGAGAGAGGGAACTGATGACATCGCTGTGTCCACTCAGAACGTGAGATTTGCATTCATGCTGTCACCCTCCCTCATGTGTCATTTTCCTTCCTCACCTTATTTCTTCTCTCTCCTCTCCCTTTCCTTTTTCTGTCTAAAGAGTCTGACTTAGCCTCCCAAGACAACACCATCTTTTGCAACACTGCTTTGAGCCTGTGACCAGAGAAGCAAGCTAAAAGCAACGCCTTCAACAGCCTAATGCTGGTACAAGTTTGCCAGGACTCTGAGTGTGCTGGGTTTGATTTTCACCAGCAATGAGGTTGCAAATGAGAATCAGCACCCAGGACAGAAGAAGCATTTTCTACCTTTGCAATTCTGGGTGTTTGTTTTCTTTTCTCTTAAAGAAACAGGAGTGGACTTCAACAACAACAGTTCCAGCCCACCTTAACTAACTTTTTCTCTTTTCCCCCCCAAAAGGACGGTTAGTAACATATTTCATTTCATCTGACAGACTTTTAGTTAGGGGATTCCCCTGTTCAGACTCTACAGCTAAAGGGAATAAGGGATATTGTTAAGCCTGACTTAATACTTTGCATTTCAAATGAATTAACTGTTTTTCCTTCTTTTCCTGTATTTTTAATAAAAGGTTAAAAAGACTGGTAATGGTGGTTGTTACAATGGGAGTCACAAAACCTTGGACCACACTTAACTGTTTGATGTTGTAACAGTAAAAAGGGTTTCACTGCATCTTATCTGTGAGACACCCCTCTTGTCAGCACAACAGGCCCCAGACACACACGGAGCCCTCTTCCTCCCTGTCCTGTTCCCCACACTTTGTGGGGAGCCAGAACCCCAGACCCCACACAGGAAACCCTGGGCCCAGACACACAGCTCCCCGCGGCATGGAGAGCACTCAGGCTGCCGGTACTCACACACTGGTAGAACTCCCTGTAGCGGCCCCTCGTCATGGCCGGATTATCCCGTCTGTAAACTTTGGCAATGTGGTAGCGCTTAATGTTGGTGATTTTGTTCATTGCCAAATAACGAGCAAAGGGCACCTGAGCACAAAGGGTTAAGGATGGAACCTAGAGGGAATCTCCTGTGGCCTGGAGAGTCCAGGGCCAGCCATTCAGCCCGATTATCACTCTACAGACAGCTGCTGGGCCAGTACAACACAACCCCACAGCAAAGCCCATGCTGAAGGTCACCTGCAAACTGTGGCCACCTGTCCTAATGGACAGTAAAATCTCAGTCCCTATGAGGACATCTTCCTAGTAATCACACCATGTTAACAGCCAGCCTCATTGGTGGGTCATTTGAACAGATGTCCTTTGCTGCTATGATACAAACTGGGATTACATATATAATACAGTGACAGATTAAAGGCCAGAGATAAGGGAGCAAAGATGCCTTTCAGGTGAAATTTGGACAGAGCTGCAGTCAGTAAAGCACCAAGGTCCTGGATAGATGACCCATTTGCCAACAGTAACAAAGGCAACGGCTCTTTCACTGAGAATAGGGAGATTGTGTGAAGAGTCAGAAAGGAGGCTAGCCCAGATGAGTGCAGGCAGATGGGGAAGGAGTAGAGAGAGAAGGTTCAATGTCCAGGGAGTACACTAGAGCAAGCCCATGGATGGTTTTTATGTACAGACCTTGAAGTAACCCGGGAGCTAGTTTTGAGGATGGGGTGATGTAGTCACCATTCTGGGTGTCTAGTGGTGAGTAGTAATTCTCCATGTGCTGGAGTTGGAAAGGCTTGAGCTGATCCTAGAGCCGGAGCTACAGTAGTCTAGATGGGAGGGACGGAAGTTTGGATGAGGATGAGTGGAGACAGAGGTGTCCAGGGGCAATGGCATGGAGGCAGTTACAGGTAGGCTTGGAAACACTGGGGAGGAATGAATACAAAGTGGAATTAGCATGCATGTTCCTCCCCAGCTAGGAGGAGGTAAGTCTCCAGCATGTCCTCACCTCACCTCCACCCCATGCACTCTTGCCTAAGAAACACCAGCAACCCCTGGATGAGGTGGTGCTTCCCAAAGTCCGGAACTCTGGCAGGATACAGTCAGGTCGTAGCGAAGAGACAGCAGCTCTCCCCCCTGGTCTTTCAGGTCATAGATGAGCTTTGAGTCCTCCCCGTACTTCCCCATCAGAGTTTCCTACAGAAAAGCAAGACAACTGTCAGCCAAGAGAGGACGAGCTCCAGAAGCAGAAAGCAGGAGCAAGAAACCCCTAGAAAGAAAGCAGGGAGAATCCTTGAGCCTGATTTTAGAGGTGATCAGTTGGATCTAACCCCGGTCAGATGATCTAACCCTCTCCAGCTTTACCACAGAAGCTCACTTGCCACAGGAGCTGTTCACAGCTGAATTCTTAGGGCATCTGCCCTTCGGGTCACAATAAAAGCAGCTACTGCCATTTAAATTGCACCCAGTAATTGCAAGGGGCATAAAACCACAAACCTATGGATCACATCTGACTCAGGGATCAGCACCTCCAGCAGCACAACTTCCCCCTCCCAGATGTCATGCAGCCCCTACCCTCACCTTCAGCTCAAACACAGGGGTGTCAATGACCTCAGCCCCATGGCGCTTGAAGCAGCTGATGATGGTGTTGAAGACTTTCTCCCGGATGGCCATTTGCTTGGGGCTGTAGTCCCTGGTGCCCTGAGAGCCCAAACCAAAGGGAAGTGCGTGAGAAATCTTAAAAGTGAAGAATTATACCCACCACCCTGCAACAGTAAAACCAGCCAATATCTAAACTGTTCCCAGCTCCTACGGCTGCTCAAAGCTCTGAGCCCAAAAGTTTGGCGCTATAACAAGGGTCAGCTAGGCCTAGAATAATGGAAGTTGATGATTCATTGGACCTACTGCTGCTTGAAACACTAGGGAACTTTTAGTGCACAGGGTCCACATGAACAGTTGGCATGTGGCATGCTGGAGCATTGTAGACTTATGCCCCCATTTGTCATGCACTAATTCCTTGTTTAGATATGCCCTTAGGCATAAGAGTCAATTGGGAAGAGGGAACAGAATGGGAAAAGGAGGAAGAGGCTTAGGCTCAAGAGCATAGGTGCCAACTTTCCTCTGCGGTGGTGAGTGCTTGTGCCCCCCCACCCCCGGCTCCGACTGCACCCTTTCCCCACCCCTGCCCTGCCCCCATTCCAACCCCTTCCCCAAAGTCCCTGCCCCAACTCTGCCCCCTCCCTGCCCCTATTGGACCCCTTCCACGAATCCCCGCCCTGGCCCCGCCTCTTCCCTGAGTGCGCCGTGTTCCTCCTCCTCCCCCCTCCCTCCCACTGCTTGCCACACGAATCAGCTGTTTTGCAGCGCAAGCGCTGGGGGCCATGGGGGAAAAGCAGGCAAGCGGTGCGCCCAAGTGAGGAGGCGGAGGTGAGCTGAGATGGGGGGCAGGGCAGGGAGCCAATTTTTCCCCGTGGGTGCTCCAGCCCTGGAGCACATGAAGTCGGCGCCTATGCTTGAGAGGCTGGAGCTGAGGAAAAACTGTACACCCTACCATAAAGAGCAGGATAACAAGCAGGAAAGGGGCAGTTTGTTTCAGTGGGCGGAACACCTAAGTAGAGATGGGGTGGGGTAACCAGGAAAGGAAGCAACCCATGAGAGACCCATGTGCCTGAAGGAGGTAGGAAGTTACCTTGGGGGTTTTCAGAATGAAGTTCTTTTTCCCCTCATCAGTTCCCAGCTGTGCCTTTGGCTGCTGGAGCTTTACCACACCCTCTGCCACCTGGGGACAGAGAAAAGGCTTTGATAAATGGAGTAGGATACTGACCCCTGAGTGTCTGTCTGATGTCAATTCAACTGGTGGACCTACAAGGCCAGCAAGAGGTTTCCTTAGTTACTAACAGCTCCACTATAAGGAGGTGGCAGTTACCTTTGGGGTTCTGAGAATGAAGTTCTTCCCCCTTATCAGTTCCCAATCTGATTTCCTTCCCCAGACCTGAAGAAGAGCTCTCTGTAACTTGAATGCTTGTACCCTCCAATAATTGAAGTTGGTCCAATAAAAGATATTATCTAACCCACCTTGTCTCTCTAATATCCTGGGACCGACACTGCTACAACAACATTGCAAATAACAGCTCCACTGTAATTCAAATTCTTGCTTTTCCTTGCATTTGACATTTTAAACGTTAGCAGGACAGCCAATAGATTCTTAGCAGCCCATTAGAGTGCACAGGAATCTGGGAGCCATTGACACCCACTGACAACAGAGTAGAAAATATAGTTAGTTGTTTTGGCTTTTCTGATAAATTAGAAGGCTCCCAAATCTGAATTATCATCACTTTCTATCCAGCCAGACTAATCCCTGCCAGCATTACTGGACAATCTGCAGGGAGCCTGCAACAGGTGGACTCCAAGCTTTGCCCACCAGAGGGCTGCACTGACAACTTGCCTGGGATCTGCTGCTTTCATCTAACCCAGTCCTTTAGTTGGGATCAAGATAGAGCAGGGGTAGGCAATCTATAGCATGCATGCCAAAAGGCGGCACGCTAGCTGATTTTCAGTGGTGCTCACACTGCCCGGGTCCTGGCCACTGTTCCGGGGGGGTTCATTTTAATTTAATTTTAAATGAAGCTTCTTAAACATTTTTTAAACCTTATTTACTTTACATACAACACTAGTTTAGTTATATACTATAGACTTATAGAAAGAGACCTAAAAACGTTAAAATTGGCACGCAAAACCTTAAATTAGAGTGAATAAATGAAGACTCTGCACACCACTTCTGAAAGGCTGCAGACCCCTGAAATAGAGCATCACACATTGGAACCTCTAGTCCGTACTGACTGTCCGTTTGTACTCAGGGCACACGCTGGTAGTAACACTTAATGCTCACATAGCACTTAACACTTTGAAAGTCAGTTGGACACATTAATTACCTCATTAACACAAACAATACCCCAGGAGATGCTTTCACCATCAATAAAGATGGGAACAGGAGTGACACCGAGAGAGTGACTAGCTACCCAGAGCCACACAGCATCAGTATCAGAACTTGGGTTAGGAGCCAGGTGCCAGCCCCATGCAGCTCACTGCTTCTCTACAGCTTCGTGGGCTCTGCCTGGCTTAGGCTCCGACACCCACGTCTCCTCCCGGGAATCAGAGCCTGTCTGAAAGACAAAGCCTTAATTAAAGGTAATAATTGGAGATAAAGGTAATAATTGGAGATATACCAATCTCCTAGAACTGGAAGGGACCTTGAAAGGTCATCGAGTCCAGCCCCCTGCCTTCACTAGCAGGACCAATTTTTGCCCCAGATCCCTAAGTGGCCCCCTCAAGGACTGAACTCACAACCCTGGGTTTAGCAGGCCAATGCTCAAACCACTGAGCTATCCCTCCTTGTCCGATCGAGGCAGACGGTCCCTTGGGGCTGGGGCAGGGCCCGCCACCCGGAGCGGGCCTCACCTGGTTTTGGGGGTGGGCAGCAAAGGCTCGCAGGGCGCAGGACGGTGCCAGGTGCTGGGCCCCGAAGGGCACCCGGCAGCCCCACGCAGCGAGGGGGCGCAGCCAGTTCATGGCTCAGGAGGTAGCTGGATCCCGCAGGCCGCTATCCGAAGGCTCCCGGCGGGAACTCGCCCCGGACTTGCGCTGGGTGCGGGGAGACCCGAGGCTACGCAGCCGGGAGCGGGGGCGAGACACGTGTGCGGGGCTGGGGCCGGCACCTCAGCACCCCGGCCCCAGCGAGCTCCGCAGGGCCACAGGCTGACCGCGAGCCCCCGGGGGAGGCAGGAGCAGCGCTGGGGCCAGGGACACTCTTCTGCACTGGCACCCTGCCTGGAGGACTCAGCCTCATTACAGCCATAGAGTAGAGGACGGTTAAGGATAGAAAGTTCACCTTCTCTAACCATAGAGTCTCAGGACCTATAATGCGTTTCCGCAGAACTAGAGCGTCCCGGAGCCAACAGGACAGAGCTGTTCCGGGTCAGCACCGGGGAAGACTATCTGGAACCAGGGAGGCTCAGGAGACTTCCCAGAAAGGCACAAAAATAAGCTCAAAAGTTACTCATACTCAATCGCAGGCACCCGGCCTACGCAACCCCGAACATCCGCTTCCGGCCGCCACTCTCCGTCTCATCTCAGAGAATGACGTTACGCTCTAACTATGGCGGCCGCCGCTCTATGGTACTCGGGAGGACTGATTCACTTTACGACTCTTGCTGCCGGAGTACGGCACTTACTAGTTCCTTATTCACTTCACGTTCAACATGGCGTCGGGCAGCGGGGTAGGTGTTAAGAAGGGGGCGCGAGGGAAAGCCCAGGGCTGTTCCCCCTCCCCTCCCGGGCCCTGAGTGCGGAGCTGTGCCCCCAGCCCGGGTAAAGACCCCCCCCCCCGAGCCCGGAGACGCTCGGCGGGATGCTCGAGGACAGGCTCTGTCTCAGCTGGCTCTTGCTCGCTCCCCTCCCCGTGGGCTCGGGGCAGTCTGGGCTCGGGGCCGGTCACTTGAGGCAGGTTCTCACCCTCCGTGCTTCGGATCCGGGCCAGGCGCTCCCGATCCGGGCCAGGCGCTCCCTCTGGCTCAGTCTCTTCGCTGGCTGGAGGGTTGTTCTGTTCTCCTCTCCGGTGGCGCTGTGCGTTGGGTCTCCCAGCGTCCGCCGCTAGCTTATGGACAGGATTCGTATTTGGTGGGAGCCGGCTTTAGCTCTTCCCATTTCGCGGCAGGGAGGTTAGTGTGGTAGTTCCGTGCAGGGAGCCGCAGCATTGTAGTGTCTGGATTTTGATCTTATTTTTTCCAGATACATTAATTCAGGGGCTCTCAGCCTTTCCAGACGACTGTACCCCTTTTAGGAGTCTGATTTATCTCGTGTATCCCCAAGTTTCACCTCAATTAAACTACTTGCTTACAAAATTAGACATAAAAGTACAAAAGTGTCACAGTACACTGTTACTGAAAAATAGCTGACTTTCACATTTTTGCTGTATAGTTATAAAATGAATCAATTGGATTATAAATTTGTACTTACATTTCATTGTATAGTATATAGAGCCGAATAAACAAGCCATTGTCTGTATGAAATTTTAGTTTGTACTGAATATGCTAGTGCTTTTTATGTAGCCTGTTGTAAAACTAGGCAAACATCTAGATGAGTTGACGTACCCCCTGATTGAGAGCCACTGCATTAATTAGTGTCCTGGCTTTTGATGTAGTGTCCTGATCACTATTCATTTCAGTTATTCTGGGAGAAGTTTCCTCCATTGGTTGGAGGTTAATATTGGGAGATCTGGGACTGCTGTTAATCCATTCATAAGTGCTTATTCAGATTTAGATTTGCTCCTTCACTGTTTTGCAGTAGGATTGTTGCTGCTTTAGTTGAGATGGAGCCAGAAGTGCAGTTGTTTTTTTGATATGCTAATGAGGGTGGGGTTCATCTTACTTTTGTTCTACATGTACAGCAGAACAGAAGTCACAGAATTTTGTTTGCAGGACTGTAGGTGGAAGGTTTCTATTTAGGCTATGTCAACACTACAGACTGTAATCACTGTAAGGTCTCGCATGTAGCCACTCTATGCCGACAGGAGACAGCTCTTCTGTCTGCTTAATTAAGCCATCCCCCACGAATGGTGGGGGAGAGTGTCCCCTGCCAACATAGCGCTATCTACACTGGTGTT
Organism: Mauremys mutica; assembly: GCF_020497125.1. Taxonomy (NCBI): domain Eukaryota; kingdom Metazoa; phylum Chordata; order Testudines; family Geoemydidae; genus Mauremys; species Mauremys mutica. The sequence goes on along the minus strand of NC_059079.1, from coordinate 74,135,739 downwards.
TTTGTTGGTGAAACTTATGTCTGTCGGGTGTGTTTTTTCACACTCCTGACAGACAAAGGGTTTATCAACTAAAGTGCTAGTCTAGACATAGCCTTAGGGCTTGTGCCATTATGTATACTTTTCTGACAAAGTTGGGGCACAGACTTGCTCCCTTAATCAGTAGTAAAATGGGAGGTGATTGTATCTATCTAGTGGTTTCTTTGTGATATAGTAGGTCCTGCAGAGGTTTCTCTAATTCTTTTATAACTAGTTTGAAATCCCCTCAACCACTTATGATCCGGCTTAAGTATATTTAATTTAAGATGTCTTAAATTGCTGTTTTATTATAAAAACTTTATTTGTTTTGTGACTTTTCCTGAAAGATCAACAAAGAGTCCTGTGGCACCTTATAGACTAACTGATGTATTGGAGCATAAGCTTTCATGGGTGAATACCCACTTCATCAGATGCATGTAATGGAAATTTCCAGAGGCAGGTATAAATATGCAGGCCAGAACAGTCTGGAGATAACGAGGTTAGTTCAGTCAGGGAGGATGAGGCTCTGAAAGATCATAACTCTTATTTTATTGATGTTGACCTTTTATGTTAATATGTTGAGATCAAAGAAGATTAAGGTTGGAAGAGACCTCAGGAGGTCATCTAGTCCAACCCACCTTCTTAAAGCAGGACTAACAAGAAGTTTCTCTCCCTGACCATGGCTGAGTGTGTGCCAAATCCTAACCACTAGACTAGCAGATATGTTTCTAGTAAGTGTAAATGCTTTGGCAGATGTATGTGGATGATGGCATGCTTAGATCATTCATGTGCATGAGTGTAGGTTTTATCAGTTGTTTAGTGGGAATCTGGGTTTTGAGAATTGCTGTAGTAGACACGTGACAGGTTATTGTCTATGTAGAAAGTGGTAGTGCTGAGGGGGAGAGGGACAGATTTGGGGTAACTTCTTCCAACTTGAACCTACAAAAAAGATACCTAGGAAGAATTCACCACTCTTCCCCCTCCTCTCAAAACCAAAATGAAACAAAAACCTGACGTGAGGAGAGAGACTGTTCCCCACTCAAAACCCTGCTCTTCTGAGTCACAAGTAGAAGGAGGTGGAGTTCCCCCACAAAAATGCACTTGGGGAAATATCTTTATTTTCCCCTGTAGAAGAGACTTTATTTTCACTAAACTTAAAGCAAAGATGCTTGGAGATTTGACTATCTTATCCCCAAGGCCAGAGATAGAGATGCATGCCCTCCAAAAACCCCTCAGTGCTGGGGAACCTTTCCCTGCAAATTCAGGGAGATCTCTTAGATTCTGAGCTACTTGAGGGGCTTTTGGGGGACATGAGTCTCCCTATCTCTGCACTTGGGGATAGGATTTCCAAATCTCTTGCATTGCTGCTGCCTTCCCTTGTTCCAGCCCTGTCTTTTTCTGGCCTCTTTTTTTCCTTTTAGCCCCTCTGTCCTCTGATCTGTGAAAAAAAGTGACAGCTTCCAGATTGGCTTTTGTGTTACTGTGTATACAGTAAAGATCTTTGTTGTTCATTACCCATCTGCTATGTGGAGAAGCCTCACTCCCCTAAACCATATTCTTCCTGGTGCCTCAAACTGCTGCCAGTTCACTTATACCAACACTCAATTTAAGAGCTTGTCTACACTGGCAATTTACAGGGCTGCAACTTTCTCGCTCGGGTGGGTGAAAAAACACCCCCCTGAGTGCAGCAAGTTTCAGTGCTGTAAAGTGCTAGTGTAGGCAGTGCACTAGCTCTGGGAGCTACGTCCCTTGTGAAGGTAGTTTTTGTTTTTGGGTTTTTGGGTTTTTTTAGCTCTGCCGTGACCCTGTGAGCCACGTTAAAGCACTGCTGTGGCAGTGCTTTAGTATTGCCATTGTAGACTAGGCCTAAGTTGCTGAATCCATGCTATGTGGTTGTGAGGAGGCCATTCTGACTGCATAAAAACCCATCAGGGCTTCATGTTGAAACTGAATGAAAGGAGCATTGGGGTCACATGGATAAGTTTGATGGCATTCATTAAAACCACTTGCTAACTGGAGATCAAGACTGTTGTTTTAACAAACAGAGGTAATGCCAAAGAGTCAGCTATTAGCACTACTGGGGCTTATATATATATTTTTCTGCTTCCTTGGCAAAGCTTTCTGTTGCTTTGAGTCACATAGTGAAAAATGAGCAAGACAAATGGAATATTCAAGTGGCAGAATGGTCTAATGGTTAGTGCAGGAGACAGTCAGGCCCTGAATTCTATTCCCCCTGGTTGTAGGTGGATGTGGTGTTCATTCGTTAGAGCAGGACTAGAATCAGGACTCTTTGGTTTCGTTTTCAGCTTTGTCTCTGTCTTGCTATGCCACGTTCACAGCCATTCAACTTCTCTATGCCCTACAATTAACATGGGGCCTCGGGTACTTTTCAGTCCTTAGCAGATGTCATCTACAGGGGAAATATCATCTGTAACCTATAAGCAGTTGTTAATATAAAGATTTAGGGGCTTGCGGCAACCTCCATCCCCTGTTTGATCAATCTGAAAAAGTTCCTTTAGAATCACTAGGTAAGCCCTTGTTACAGATAGATCAGAAGTTGGATCTAATTCATTTCACTGTGTCTGGCCTGGGGACACTGGTAAAATATCTTCAAAAGACTACATCCCTTTTATTATAAAAAGAGAGTGAAGCAGCGATGAAATTGCCTTCTCTTCAGGCTTCAACCAACTTTGATTCGTGATAATACTGCTTTTATGTGGGATAATCTAGAGTCTGGAAAATACCCCAAAACATATTCTTTTGCACTTTGTGAATTTCCCTTTTTTCTTACATGTGGAGGCTAATAATAATCTTAGTTGTGACATGTTTAAAATGCTTAAGAAGCTCTGGGAATAAATGAGAAGTTTTCTACCTATTTCCAAGACATTTATATTCCTATCACTGGTTGTTCATTCCATTTTAAGGATTGCCAGGAGGGGGCAATTTTGAATGTTGTACCGTTGCTATAGTTTCAAATGTTTGTTTTTATTTTTGTATTATTCATGATTAGAGTCTTCATTTGGCTAAGTAAGGGAAAGATGTCATGTATTGAGGGTATATAGTGTTTTTCTTTTTGTTTCCCAGCTGCGAGCAGAGAAACCACTATTCACAGATTTTTTTTCTTTTTATCAATGTGAAAATAAAAGCATGCATGCAAAATAAAATTAGAAAGCAATATATATTTGATCCTAATCATCTGTTGAAGTTGTGAGGGTACGTTTTTCTACAAAATGAAGTGTCTAAGCATTTACGGACCTCTTCCTTAGTCAGTGTTCCTAACTTATAGCCATCTGGGTATTGGGTCTGGTAAAGAAAGTCATCTTTTGGAGCAAATGGAATATATAACTGCGCACACAGAGAGTAGATACATGAGGTGGAATACTTGCCGATTAGAATATCCTATGTTGGCAAATATAATAGCATATTAAAATTAATGGGCTACTTAAAATGAAATTGTCTCACTCTTGGCTATAATCCTGCTTGTGTTTCCCACCAAAAATACAGTGAACTGTGAGTTAAGATTGCATCGCCTACCAATACAAATTGTAAAAAACAAGAAAATAAGCAGTTGAGTGATTTTAAAACCCCATCTACACTCTGCTCATCATCTCAACTTCAACTGTCTCCACTCTTACCCTGATTTGCAATTCTTTCTCTTTTCCACTTTACGCCCAACCTTATATCAATAACAGGCTGGGCCATAGTGAAAGTGAGCATGAAATAGTAGCATTCATGAGTCTAAGGAATTGTAGGAGGGAAGACAGCGGAATAAAGATAACAACATAAGAACAGCCATACTGGGTCAGACCAAAGGTCCATCAAGCCTAGTATCCTGTCCTCTGACAGTGGCCAATGGCAGATGCCCCAAAGGGAATGAACAGACAGGTTATCATCAAGTGATCCATGCCTTGTCACCCAGTCCCAGCTTCTGGCAAAGAGAGGCTAGGGACACCATTCCTGCCCATCCTGGCTAATAGCCATTGATGGATCTATCTTCCATGACTCTATCTAGCTCCCTTTTGAACCCTGTTATAGTAATGGCAGGTTGACTGTGCGTTGTGTGAAAACATACTTTCTTGTGTTTGTTTTAAACCTGCTACCTATTAATTTCATTTAGTGATCCCTTGTTCTAGTATTATGAGAAGGAGTAAATAACACTTCCTTATTTACTTTCTCTATACCACTCATGATTTTATAGATCTCTATCATATCCCCATCTTAGTCGTCTCTTTTTCAAGTTGAAAAGTCCTAGTCTTGTTAATCTCTCCTCATACGGAAGCCATTCTATACCCCTAAACATTTTTGTTGCCCTTTTCTGAATCTTTTCCAATTCCAATATATATTTTTTTAAGATGGGGCAACCACATCTGCAAGCAGTATTCAAGGTGTGGGCGTACCATGGATTTATATAGAGGCAATATGATATTTTCTGTCTTATTATCTATCCCTTTCTTGATGATTCCCAACATTCTGTTTGCTTTTTTGATTGCCACTGCACTTTGAGTGGATGATTTCAGAGAACTATCCACAATGACTGCAAGATCTCTTTCTTGAGTGGTAACAGCTAATTTAGACTCCATCATTGTGCATGTGTGTGTGTATGTGTATATATACATATAGAAAGAGAGTGTGTGTGTGAGAGTGTTAGGATTATGTTTTCCAGTGTGCATTACTTTGCATTTATCAACTTTAAATTTCATCTGCCATTTTGTTGCCCACTCACCCAGGTTTGAGAGATCCTTTTGTAGCTCTTTGCAGTCTGCCTGGGACTTAACTATCTTGAGTAGTTTTGTATCATCTGCAAATTTTGCCACCTCACTGTTTACCCCTTTTCCCAGATCATTTATGAATATGTTAAATAGGACTGGGCCCAGTATAGATCCCTGGGGGACACCACTATTTACCTCTTTCCATTCTGAAAACTGACCATTTATTCCTACCCTTTGTTTCCTAACTTTTAACCGGTTACTGATCCATGAGAGAACCTTCCCTCTTATCCCATGACGGCTTATTTTGCTTAAGAACCTTTGGTAAGGGACCTTGTCAAAGGCTTCCTGAAAATCTAAATACACTATATCCACTGGATCTCCTTTGTCCGCATGCTTGTTTACCCCCTCAAAGAATTCTAGTAGATTGGTTTTCCCTTTACAAAAACCACGTTGACTATTTCCCAACAAATTATATTCATCTATGTGTCTGATGATTTTGTTCTTTACGATAGTTTCAACCTTTTTGCCCGGTACTGAAGTGAGGCTTACTGGCCTGTAGTTGCCAGGGTCACCTCTGTAGCCCTTTTTAAAAATTGGCATCACATTAGCTATCCTCCAGTCATTTGGTACAGAAGCTGATTTAAATTATAGGTTACAGATGACAATTAGTAGTTCTGCAATTTCACATTTGAGTTCCTTCAGAACTCTTGGGTGAATACCATCAGGTCCTGGAGACTTATTATTGTTTAGTTTATCAATTTGTTCCAAAACCTCCTCTAATGACACCTCAGTTTGGGACAGTTCCTCAGATCTGTCACCCAAAAAGAATGGCTCAGGCTTGGGAATCTCCCTTACATCCTCAACAGTGAAGACTGATGCAAAGAATTCATTTAGTTTCTCCGCAATGGCCTTATTGTCTTTGAGTGCTCCTTTAGCATCTCGATCGTCCAGTGGCCCCACTGGTTGTTTTGTAGGCTTTCTGCTTCTGATGTATTTAAAAAAAAAATTGCTATTACTTTTGCAGTCTTTGGCTAGCTGTTCTTCAAATTCTTTTTTGGTCTTTCTAATTATATTTTTACACTTCATTTGCCAGAGTTCATGCTCTTTTCTATTTTCCTCATTAGGCTTTATCTTCCACTTTTTAAAGCAGGGGTGGGCAAACCTTTTGGCCCGAGGGCCACATCGGGGTTGCACAACTGTATGGAGGGCCAGGTAGGGAAGGCTGTGCCTCTCCAAACAGCCTGGCCCTCGCCCCCTGACTTCCCCTCCCTCAGAACCTCCAACCCTCCCTGCTCCTCGTCCCCTGACCGCCCCCTCCCGGTACCTCCGCCCCCATATAGCCCCCCCCCCCCAGGACTCCCACCCCCTATCCAACTGCCTTCTGCTCCTCATCCCCTGACTGCCCTCCCGATCTCTATCCACATCCCTGCCCCCTGACAGGCCCCCCTGGACTCCCACTCCCAACCCTACCTGTCCTCATCCCCTTACCACCTCCCCAGAACCTCTGCCCCATTCAACTGCCCCCTCCTCCCTGACTGCCTCTCAGGACCTCCCTTACCCAACCCCCCCACTCCCCGCCCCCTTACCAGCAGCAGGAGCTCGCAGCCACGACACCCGGCCAGAGCCAGCTGCGCTCCCCATGCTGCCCAGCGGGAGTGGTGGGCCAGAGTGCGGCCCGCGCGGCAGCGGTGGCTGTGGGGAAGAGAGGAGCTATGGGGCCGGGCAGGATGGTCCTGCAGGCCGTAGTTTCCCCACGTCTGTTTTAAAGGATGTCTTTTTGCCTCTCGCTGCTTCTTTTACGTTGTTGTTTAACCATGGTGGCTCTTTTTTGGTTCTCTTACTATGTTTTTTAAAGTGGGGTATACATTTAAGTTGAGCCTCTATTATGGTATTTCCATGGATTTCAAGAAGGCAGACTTTAGCAAACTCAGGAAGCTTGTAGGTAAGATTCCATGGGAAGCAAGTCGAAGGGGAAAAACAGTTTGAGAGAGTTGGTAGTTTTTCAGAGACAACATTAAGGGCACAAGAGCAAACTATCCCACTGCGCAGGAAAGATAAGAAGTCTGGCAAGAGAGCATGCTTGCTTGACCAGGAAATCTTCCATGATCTGAAACTCAAAGAAGAGTCCTACCAAAAAAAGGTCAAATTGCAAAGAATGAATCTAAACAAACTACACAAACATGTGCTGTGTTCCCTGTAAGCTGGGCGGTTGGGCAGCTGCCTACGAGAGATTCAAGTGCCATGCAGTTGATTAGCAAAGCCATGCACATCCAGCCAGCAGTGTGTGTTTAGGTGCCCCTCCCCCCTGCAGCTTTGCAGCCAGATTGCTCCTGCAGCTGCTCCCAGGACCCTCCTGCTGGCTGCGCAGAGTGGGAAAAGGAGGGTACTGATGTCACGATGTTCCCCAGCCCCTGTACCCCATCTCCAGAGAGCAGGGTGGAGGGGACAGGGCTCAGGACATGCAGCAGTTCTGAGGTCTGAACAAGCCTTCGGGTGAGTGAGTGCCTTAAAGAGACAGTGCATGGTCTCTCAGACTTCCCCAGCAGCCAGCATACACTCACTCTCTTTCCCCCCTCCCCCCTGCACATGTACCCCATCTCTGCAGAGTGGGGGAAGGGGAACATGGTTCAGGAGGAGGAGAGCTATCAACGAGTGCCTTAAAGAGACAGCAAACGGGCGGGCGTCTCTCAGAAACTTCCCCAGCAGCTCGCTCTCAATCTGTCTCGCATGTCTCCCAACTCTGTTGTTGTTTGTTAGTTCTTGGTACTTCCTGCAATGCACATATATTCTCTGTAATTTTATTCTTTCAAAATGTGTTATTTTAGTTTTTTGACTGGTCTCTGCATTTCATAATTGTTATTTCTCTCTTAAATTTAATTCTTTGAGTAGTGAGTTCTAAAATTCCGAACTTGTCCTGCTGGCATGATTATCCCTATTTGTAACTTTTAAAAAATGTTATATCTAGGTTTTTTTGTTTCTACTGGTAGCGCACATCCACACATTACCTTGGTGCACATAACAAAATTTATTCCACACGTGTGGAAAAAATTAGAGGGAACATTGATGCAGGGACAAAATTAGAAAGGCCAAGGCATAAAATGAGATTAAACTAGCTAAAGACATAAAGAGTAACAAGAAAACATTCTACAAATACATTAGAAGCAAGAGGAAGATCAAGGACAGGTTAGGCCTGTTACTCAATGAGGGGGCGGGGGGAAGACAACAGAAAATGTGGAAATAGCAGAAGTGCTAAATTTATTTTTTTTGTTTGTTTTCACCAAAAAGGTTAGTCATGATTGGATGTCTAAAACAGTGAATGCCAGTGAAAATGAGGTAGGATCTGAGGCCAAAATAGGGAAAGAACAAGTTAAAAATTACTTAGATAAGTTAGATGTCTTCAAGTGGCAGGGCCTGATGAACTACATCCTAGAACAGTGTTTCTCAGTTGCGGCTACTAAGGGATTTTCTTACTGCCACAGCCTCCTGGGCTGTGATGGGTGAGTGGGGGGCTCCCCCTCCCTGTTGCTCCTGGATGCACTGCCTTGATGTTGGTTGCTGGGGCTACTAGGAGGGATTGGGTCCTGCCCCCTCTGGAGTCACCTGGGGCACAATGCTGGAGGACCAGGCGGCCAGTGAGTTCCCTGCATTCCCAGGGGTGGTAGGGCTCAGGCTTTGGGCTTCAGCCCTGGGGTGGCTCTGGCTGCGCAACAGCGGGCTGCCCCAGGCTCTGGCCACACGGGTTCAAGCTCCATCCCTGGGCCCCGTCCTCCAGCCGCGAGGCTTCAGGCTCATGCAGCAAGGTTTCAAGTTCCAGCCCCCTGCTACCTCTCCCAACCCCCATCTCCCCATGTCCCCACTGCCTCCCCAGGGCTTAATTTGTCCCTAAGCTTGCCAGGGCTGAGTAAGACTGCTGTGAAAAGTGATATAAACAAACATACAAGTATCACTTTTCACAACAGACTTACTAGCTAGCAATAAATATATACACATCCAAATTATTGTAATTTGTGCATATTTATTTGGTTTTCCTAAAGCTAATTAAGTATTTTATGGAAAAAGTGTGAGTTCGGCCACCAGCAAGAGTTGGTGGCCATATTCTGAGGCCACCAAAAAATTTGTCCTGAGAACTCCTGTTAGAATACTCAAGGAGCTGACTGAGGAGATGTCTGAGCCATTAGCAATTATCTTAAACTCATTGAAGATGGGAGAGATTCCAGAGTTCTGGAAGAGGGCAAATATAGTGCCAATCTTAAAAAAACGGGGAATAAAGACAACCCGGAGAATTACAGACTAGTCAGCTTAACTTTAGTACCCAGAAAGATAATGGAGCAATAATAAAGCAATCAATTTGAAAACTCCTAGAATATAATAAGGTGATAAGTAACAATCTCAACATGGATTTGTCGAGAACAAATTGTGTCAAACCCACCTAATAGCTTTCTTTGACAGGGTAACAAGGCTTGTGGATAGGAAGAAGTGGTAGATGTGGTATATCTTGACTTCAGTAAGGCTTTTGATACTGTCTCAAATGACCTTCTCATAAACAAACTAGGGATATACAGCCTATGGAGCTATTCTAAGGTGGGTGCATAACTGATTGGGAAAACCATTCCCAGAGAGTAGTTGTCAGTGATTCGCAGTCAAGCTGGAAGGACGTAGCGAGTGGGGTCCTGCAGGGATCAGTTCTGGGTCCAGTTCTGTTCAATATCTTCATCAGTGATTTAGATAATGGCATAGAGAGTACACTTATAACATTTGCGAACGATATCAAGCTGGGAGGGGTTGCAAGTGCTTTGGAGGGTGAGATTAAAATTCAAAATGATCTGGACAAACTGGAGAAATGGTTTGAAGTAAATAAGCAGCCTTGCATGGATACAAATTTATATCTGTGGAACTGCAGTGCTCTCCCAGATACCGCAGCAGCGAAAGGAGTAAAGCACGGGGCCGCTGCTCCTAGGAGCCAGCACCCAGTGTGGCAGCTCCTCCTGCATGGCTGTACCGTCCCTCGCCCCCAGCCCTGCCCCGTCCCTTCCACACAGCTGTCTGCATCTCCTGTCTGGGAACGTGCGTGCTGCTAGAACACAGGGGAGTGAGACCAGGGACAGCTGCTGATGAGTCTAGTTCCCGCCCCAGTGGGTGGGGTTGGGGTCGGTACAGCCACGCCGGAGGAACTGCCGGTGCTGGGCGCTGGCTCTTGGGAGCGTTGGCCCTGTGTTCTGCTCCTTTTGCCGCCATGTTTCCTGGGATAGTCCTACAGATACTGATTTATATCTGCGGGTATAAATTTGTATCCACTCAAGGCTCTATAAATAGGATGAATTTCAATAAGGACAGAGGCAGAGTACTCCGCTTAGGAAGGAACAATCATTTGCACGTGTACAAAATGAGAAATGACTCCCTAGGAAAAGGTACTGTGGAAAGGGATCTGGGGATTATAGTGAATCATAAGCTAAATATGAGTCAACAGTGTAACACTGTTGCAAAAAAGGCAAACATTCTGGATGTATTAGTAGGAGTGTTGTAAGCAAGACATGAGAGTAATTCTTCCGCTCTACTCCCTGTAGATAAGGCCTCAGCGGAAGTATTGTGTCCAATTCTGGGTGCCACATTTCAGGAAAGATGTGGACAAACTGGAGGAAGTCCAGAGGAGAACAACAAAGATTATTAAAGATCTGGAAAACATGACCTGTGAGGGAAGATTGAAAAAATTGGGTTTGTTTAGTGTGGAGAAGAGAAGACACGGGGGAGATAGGGGAACATGATAACAGTTTTCAGGTACATAAAAGGTTTTTACAAGTAAGAGGGAGAAAAATTGTTCTCTTTAACCTCTGAGGATAGGGCAAGAAGCAATGGGCTTAAATTGCAGCAAGGGAGCTTTAGGTTGGACATTAAGAAAAATCTTTCTAACTGTCAGAGTGGTTAAGCACAGGAATAAATTGCCTAAGGAGGTTGTAGAATCTTCATCATTGGAGGTTTTTAAGAGCAGGTTAGACAAACAACTGTCAGGAATGGCCTAGTTATTACATAGTTCTGCCTTGAGTGCAGGGGACTGGACTAGATTATCTCAAGGTCCCTTCCAGTCCTACACTTCTATGATTTTATGGAAGGAGAGGGAGAGTAGCTACTTGAGATGCCTCGGATGTGGGGAAGGCACCACTCCAGTTGGCTACTGTCTTTAGTGAACCTTCTGTGGTTTGCTAGAGGGATATACCTGATCATATCAATCTGAATGGGGCTCTTCTTTGTGTTTTAACAATTGTGGATAGGGAATAGGTCGGGGAGAGGCTCAGAGACTGGCAGAAAGGTTGAGCAGAACAGTTATCTGAAAAATGATTGTGCCAATGTGGAAACTGAATTGAATCACAAGTGCATATCTTGTCACAACCTTAATTTTAGCATCTCCACTGGTGCCTAGATAAAATTTGCACATCATTTATGTAGAGGTCATATCCATGTGAAGAATTATTTTCCATAATTAATCCTGTATCCGTGAACATTTGACAGTGTCAGTGCCCATCTCCCCTGGAACTCACTTGAGCATTCTTAGTTTTTGAGCAAAAGACATTTCTGGAACAGATTTTTTTTTTAAATGTTTTCTCTCTTCCTGTTCCCCTCCTCTCCCCTATTTGTCAGAGATGCAGGAATAGGAGAGTTGGACCTGAGACAGCTTTTCTGCAAATAAAAAAAGTAATGATTTTAAAGTCTGATATGTGACTAGGGCCCTACCAAATTCATTGTCCATTTTGGTCAATTTCATGGTCATAGGATTTAAAAAAAGTAAATTTCATGATTTCAGCTATTTAAATCTGAAATTTCATGGTGGTGTAATTGTAGGAGTCCTGACCCAAAAAGGAGTGGTGTGTGGGCAGGGCCAGTGCAACGATATTTTGCGCCCTAGGCAAAACTTCCACCTTGTGCCCCCCGCCCCCACCCCTCCCCCCGGAGCATCGCTTATTATAAACTTTCAAAAATGAATACTGCATAATGTGGCATTGTTCATTAGAATTAATACACATTCAGCTTGAAAATTTATTAAATTTCATTATTTAGTCTACATATTTAATTAAAATAAATGAATAACCTGACAGGGTCTGGGGCTGGCTGGCTTTGGGCACGGGGGTGTGGCAGGGGTTGGATGGAGACAGGGGAGTGCGGGGCTTGCTGGCTTCGGGCAGAGGGGTGCAGCAGGGGTTGGATGGAGATGGGGGGTGTGGGGCTAGCTAGCTTCAGGCAGGGGGGTGCGGCAGGGGTTGGCTGGAGACGGGGTGTGGGGCTGGCTGGCTTCGGGCAGGGCAGGGGATGCGGAGCTGGTTGGCAATGGGGAGTGGGGTTGGCTGGAGATGGGGTGTGGGGCTGGCTTCAGGCAGGGGTGTGTGGCAGGGGCTGGCTGGAGACAGGTGGTGTGAGGCTGGCTGCAGGCAGGGCAGGAGGTGCGACAGGGTGTGGGGCTGGCTGCGGGCAGGTAGGGGGTGTGGGGTTGGCTGGGGGCAAGGCAGGGGGTACAGCAGGGGCTGGCAGCGGGCAGGGTGGCAGGTACCAGGGCCGTCACTAGATATTCTGGGGCCCTACGCAGCCCCCCCCGCGGGGGTGGGTGTGTGGTGCCCCAGGCCTCTGGGGGGAGGAGCGGGGAGGCCCCAGGCTTCCGTGGGGGCGCAGGTCTCCGGAGGGGCGGGGCTGGCTTGGAGGGCAGTGGGGAACCACTCCCCAGCGGCGTGGCTGGGTCTGGGTCTCTGCACTTCCCGCTGGCGAGTGCAGGCCCGGCCCTGGGGAAAAGCCAGAGCAGCAGGGAGCAGCACAGCGCCCCCGGCGGCTGGAGGAGGAATGACATCACTTCCTGGCCTGCTGGCCGGAGCTGATCAAAGCCGCAGCGCCCCCTCGCACAGTGGCGGGAAGAGTATTAAGCGTTTAGCCGGTGCTGGGTGAGCATCCCAGAGGTTTTGGACACCGTTTTTTGGCACCCTCAAATCTTGGCGCCCTAAGCGACCCCCTAGTTTGCCTAGTGGTTGCACCAGCCCTGTGTGTGGGGATGTCTCAGGTTATTGTAGTGGGGGTTGCAGTATTGCTACTCTTACTTCTGCACTGCTGCTGCTGGTGGTACTGTCTTCAGAGCTGGAGAACGGTGGCTGCCTGCTCAGAGGCCATCTCTGAAGGCAGAGCTGCCGCCAGCAGCAGCAGCGCAGAAATAAAGATGGCAAGTTATGGTATTGCCACCTTTACTTCTGCACTGCAGCCCGCAGAGCTGGGTCCTCAGTCAGCAGCTGCCACTCTCTGGCCACTTAGCTCTGAAGGCAGCAGCACAGAAGTAAAGGTGGCATGATATGGTATTATCACCCTTACTTCTGTGCTGCTGCTGGTGGGGCGCTTCCTTCAGAGCTAGGCACCTGGCCAACAGCCACTGCTCTCTGGTCGCCAATCTCTGAAGGCAGAACAGAAGTAAGTGTGGCAATACCATGACCCCTCTAAAATAACCTTGCAACCCCTCTGCAGCTCCCTTTTGGGTCAGGACCCCCCAGTTTGAGAAACACTGGTCCATGACACGTTTTTCATGGCCACATATTTGGTAGTGTCCTAGTGATGACCTTGCAAGGCTGGAATCAAGAGCCATTGGACAGGGGAGGTCCCTATTTTCCCATTGAAACCCAACAGTCACTTCTAGTCATGGAAGGACCAGGGATACAACTGTAAATGTGAAATGTTTATGCATAGAAGATCTATTCTAGGTTATTCTTAAGAGGTCATAGCTCACCAGAAATACGTGCAGTTGGTCTCCTGGTATTTCTGGTATCTGGCCTTTTCAATTGAAGGAATACAAAAATTTCAGTGCCTGATTAATTTTTTGTTAAAGTGCTTAGTTTTTCTACAACTTGTATTCTGTGTATGCCACACTTAGTTGGAATATTCTGTATAAGTCACTTTGGCTTTATTTCTTGTGACTAGGGCATCCATCTTACAGTCATGTTAATTAAACCTCTATACCACACCATCATGTACTCTGTGTGTACAGGTATAGACATATGTGCACACACATCTTTGTATGTATTTATCTTTCAAGAGTATCTCAGTCTTAGGTTTGTCAGCATGATCTTTTGTGGCTTCAGATTATTGACTTTGGTGAGAGAAATGTCACATTTTCTGTAGTATTGGGCTTTGTCACTTGGTGTTCATAAATACTTGTTTCCATAATTTTTAACACCCCCCCCCATTTGTCTCATAAATGGAAAATGGGGATTATTATCTCAAGAGCTCACTAAGCTTTCGTTTGTGCAGAGCCATGAAATCCTCTGCTAAAAGGTGCTGTACAACTGCAAAGCGTTATCTTCGTACACCAGCCCTTCTGCTCCTGGCTGTGTGTACAGAGGAGGTCATTGGAGTGCACTTTTAGTGCGCTTGCTTGTCGCCATGGCCCAACAAGCCACATAATTTCAGCTTTTTCCAGGATCAGTCTTTTCTTGCTGCTGGTGGAGTTGTGCAGTGAAGCCTCACATTTTGTTTCCCTTGCAGACTAAAAACCTGGACTTCCGTCGGAAGTGGGATAAAGATGAATATGAGAAACTTGCAGAGAAACGGCTCACGGAAGAGAGAGAGAAGAAAGATGGTGAGTAGTACGCTGACTCCAGGTAGACTGTCTTACAGTGATTCACCCAGCCCCTTTGAATGTGAGAGGGAAAGCAGCTGGAAGCAAATAACAGGAATTCAGGGCCAGTTTGTCTTTTGTTCCTTTTCCTTTGCTTGCCATAGAATATAATCCAGTGGTTTTTTTTTGTTGTTTTAATAAAAAAGAGGCCAGGAACCTTATTCCTTCCCTTTTCTATTCCATATAGAAGTGGAGGAATGATCAACATCTGGAAATGGGAAGAGCTCAAAATGTGCCCAATTGGATGACTGAGGATTCTTTAGCAATCTTATTAATTATAAACTATCACTTACTCTACTGTTCCCTACAATGCAGGGAAGAATTACTCTTTAAAAAATGGAATCCCAGGATGAACCAGATGGCCCAATGGTTCTCAATGGCCTTCTCCACTGTGGGCAACTTGTGATCCATTGTTTTAGGTTCCCAAACCTTTCTGAAGAAGCTTTGTTGTGTGTTTGTTTTTGGTTGTTTTTAGGCAAACCAGTTCAGCCTGTCAAGAGGGAACTTCTGCGGCACCGAGACTATAAAGTGGATCTGGAATCCAAGCTGGGGAAAACCATTGTCATCACCAAAACTACCCCTCAGTCAGAGATGGGAGGGTAAAGCACCTTTATTTTTTTTCCAAGCTATCATGCGTTCAGAACTTAACAAAGAAAGAGTCTTGGGATAGTGTTACATGCAACTAGGGTCATGGCAAAGCAAGGAAGCCTTATAGAGTGCCAGTTTTTGTACTTCCTCAGCAGCACAGGAGGAATACTTTTTAGTTACAGCAATTTCCACGAGCTTCTATATCATGTCAGATCTGGAAATTAACTTTCTGGAATTATGGCCAGAAGTGCAGCAGTGCAAACTTCTTCTTCCCTTACCACCCTACATCAATGTTTATCAACCATGCTCTGGAAACCTCCTCCAGGCAATCTCTATAGCCTGGTCAGTCCTTGACTTCTTGGCTAAGACCGGCAATAAGAAGCCAGTTACATATCAAGATGCTTTTGTGATCTAGATACGTGTCCACTAGAAATGGGGCTGAGACCGGTTTGCGTCACAGAAATCCCCAAAGGTCTCTGCTGTATTAATGACTCTTGTTTACTATTGACAGGTGTTACATTTCAGCTAGTGAAAGGCTCCTTAACCCATCCTCAGTATTCTGAGCCATCATGTCTCTGGAACAAGGAGCTTTTAAAGATGGCCCAGAGTAATAATAAGCATTTCAGTGGCCTGTTGTCAGAGGAAGGTAGCAAAAGGTACCAAGAGAAATGTATGGATGGGGGAGAGAAGGGGTTTCCACTTAGAAATGGACTGACTGAAAGCAAAAATAAGCCATCGTACAACTGAAAGATGGTCCAATTTCTCTTCCAGCTCGTGTCTCACCCCACCTCACCAAAATGTGGGGAATAGGACCTGGGAGCAATCACTTCAGACTTTATAGGAAGTGGGTCGTGATTCTACTAGTGCACATTGTTTCTTGGACTCTCTATGTTGTAGATAACTTCCCTTTCGCCCTGGGAGAGGAGGTACTATCCCAGAATCAGGCTTATCAGAGTCCAGACAATACAGTTCAATGCTCCTGTGTAATGCTGGACTCATACTTACCATATTTCTGAATGCTCAGCATACTATTTAGCATTCTAGCTTTCTTTCGGTGCAGTATTTTTGAGTCTGGGACTGCTGTCTGGAATTGAACCAGGCCCAGGTGAATTTCTCTCTTTAATTGGCGTGAAAGGAAAATTCTTGCAGGATGAATTTTGTCTTGTGCTTTGGAGCTGATCCCTTCTCTCTTTCTCCCCAGATATTACTGTAATGTATGTGACTGTGTGGTGAAAGACTCCATCAACTTCTTGGATCATATCAATGGCAAAAAGCGTAAGGATAACATATTTTCTCTGTGCCATGTTGCGTGATCATTAAAATACTGTTACAAGCCTTTCCCCTACCAAATTTACTTCCTTCTGTGTGGCCAGGGACTACAGTGTCAAGTGTTGGCACATATGGAAATAAATGCTTTTGATATTAGGATTTACTCAACATTTGCTGGTGAAGGTCATGGAAATGCTGCCTCATCTCCTGACAACTTCTCCATGGTGCTGGAGGGCACTGGTGTGAAATGAGCTCAGGAGAAATTGCAACAGTTAAGCCCTTCATTGGACTGGGAGTGAGAAAATGCTTCAGAATTTCTGTTGTCAGAGAACCCTATTGTCAGCAAGCTGTGCAGTTCCTCAGGGAACTTTAAAAGTGGATGATAAGTATCATTGGTGTGTCAATGTTAGAAGGAAATTTCTAAGGAAGGAATAGGGGATAGGTCCCCTCATATCTAGATCCCTTTCTTAGAGGGAAGTGGAGCATAATAAATTCCTGAGCTCTGATACCAACTCCCGAGCCAGTCTCCCTCCATGGCTCTGAGCAAAGTACTCAACCTCTGAGTCTGTTTCCTCATCTCTAAAACATGGCTCAAATGCACAGGGGTGTTGTGGGGATTAACTACTTTGTTTATAAAGAATTATTGAATTACCTTGTAGATCCATACTGTGCAAGCCATGTGCTGGGCTCCTGTTGATAACAACACAACCATTCAGGAGGTGCTTGTGCCTAGGTGGGATCAAAAGGTTCTTCTTCGAGTGATTGCTCCTATGCATTCCAGTTAGGTTTGCGCGCCGCGCGTGCACGGCTCTTCGGAAGACTTTTACCCTAGCAACACCGGCGGGCCGGCTGGGCGCCCCCTGGAGTGGCGCCGCTATAGTGCTAGATATATACCCCAGCCGGCCCGTCCGCTCCTCAGTTCCTTCTTCCTGCCTGTGACGGCCAGTTGGAACAGTGGAGTGCTCGTTTGTCCTCCACATCCCTAGCTCACCTTGATTCTAGTTTGTAGTTAGTGTATATAGTTGTTAAAATAGTTAGTTAAGTTATTAGGTAGATTAAGGGGAATTAGGGGGGCTTTGCCCCTCTTTTCCCGTCCAGTGCGGGCGTATGCCCAAGACACCGGGGTTTAAGCCCTGTGCGGCTTGCCAGTGGCACATGCCGATTGGGGACCCTCACGACTCCTGCCTGCGTTGTCTTGGTGAGGCCCATCGACCAGATAAGTGCCCTATTTGCAGATCGTTCAAGCCTAGAACGAAAAAGGAGCGGGACATTAGATTAAGGCAGCTCCTAATGGAATCGGCGCTTACCCCTGCGGTGCCGACACCATCAGCTCCGCCGTCGTCCTCAGCACGGAGCGCTCCAGCGGTCCCCGACCGGTCCAGTACCGAGAATCTTAAGAAGCAGCCGGCACCGAAGCCCCGGCACCGTTCCCTCTCACCATCCGGGAAACGGAAGCCGCAGCCAAAGTCGGGGAAGACTCCTGCATCGAGGCCGCCTGTCCAGCAGCCAGTGTCAGCCCCTTCGGTACCGACCTCGACAGCGCACAGACCGTGCGCGGTACCGTCGACTCCGGCGCCAACAGGGCCGTTGAGTCCGGTACCTCCGTGCTCCCCGGTGCAAACCGTGGTCGAGCTGCCTCTCCCGTCCACGCCCGAGACGTTCTCGATGGCGAGGGAGCTCAAAGAGGTAACAGAGGCACCAAGCCTCCGGCCCCCGGCACCGCCGGTGCGGGCTGTGCAGTCAGTGGGCAAGCCAGCCATGATACGGCCTCCTTCCCCTGACGGACGGGATAAAAGGCGATCCAGGTCCCGCTCCCGATCCTGATCTCGGAGACGGTCACCTTCACGCCGATCCAGGTCCCGGCACCGGTCACCATCCCGGTACCGCTCTCCGTCTCGGCGCCGGTCGCAGTCCCGGTACCGCTCCTCATCGCGGTACCGGTCGCACTCCTGGAGGCGATCCCGGTCCCGGTCTCCGGAACGCCGTCACCGAAGAAGGTCCGGATCCCGGCACCGCTCCTGTCGCCGTTCTCGGAGCCGCTCCCGTCGATGACGGTCGAGATCGCGGTCGACCTCCCGGTACTCACGCGGTCGAAGGTCCCGCTCTCGCTCCCGGTACCGCGATGATCGGCACCGGTCCCCGGCACCGTACACGGACAGACTAGCGGCATCAACGGCGCAGTCCCTGAGCGCCTCTGCCCCCCCGTGGCCTTCCCGCCAACCGTCGGTCGCCTCGCACGAGGGCAGCGGTGCAGATCACCGGGCAGACCCCCAAGGACAGGACCATGGTCCACAGCAATGGGGCTTCTGGACCCCCTGGGCCTTTCACGAGGCTCAGGGCGCCCCCTCCCTCCAGCGACCCAGGCCCTCCGACCACAGGGTGCCGGAAGCCACTGTCAGCAGGCCCCCTCCATCACCTCCGGTTGAGGTTCCGCCGCCACCGGTACCGGCAGAACATCCCGTAGAGGCGGACGCTTCGCACCCCATGGACGAACCACAGCTACAAGACATGGGTCAGGGCCATTCCTCGTCTTCCTCACCGGACGAGGCGGTGGCGGGGTCCTCATCATCGGATCCCCCACCGATTGACTTGCGTGCCCATCAGGACCTCCTCCGTCGGGTGGCACAAGCCATCAACCTCCCGGTCGCAGAGGTCACTGAGGACGAGGATCCAGTTACTAATGTGATTGGAGCTGAGGCCCCCATGCGAGTGGCCCTGCCCTTCATTCGCACTATTCAGAGGAATGCCACTACAATCTGGCAATCACCTGCGTCCATCCCTCCCACTGCTCGAGGCGTGGAGTGAAAGTACTCCGTGCCCCCGACCGGGTACGAGTACCTGTATACACACCCGGCCCCAGACTCCCTCGTTGTACAGTCGGTGAATGACCGGGAAAGAAATGGGCAGCCCGCGCCAGCGCCAAAGTCCAAGGACGCGCGCAGGATGGACCTGTTGGGCCGAAAGGTCTATTCGGCTGGCGGCCTCCAACTACGGATATCCAATCAGTTGGCTCTCCTTAGCCGCTATGCCTACGACAACTTCGTGGCGCTCTCTAAGTTTACGGAGTTGATTCCCACAACCTCCAGGCAGGAGTTCTCTGCCCTGCTAGAAGAGGGCAAGAAAGCCTCCAGGTCCTCCATCCAGGCCTCACTGGACTCTGCAGATTCCGGAGCCAGGACTTTGGCATCAGGAGTGACCATGAAGAGGATCTCCTGGCTGCAATCGTCCACCTTGCCGCCAGAGGTCCAGTATACTTTGCGGGACCTGCCCTTCGATACCAAGGGCCTATTCTCGGAGAAAACAGACTCCAGAATCCAGACTCTTAAGGATGGCCGTATTGCCATCCGCACCCTGGGCATGCACACACCTGCTACCCAGCGGAGGTCCTTCAGGCAGCAGCCCTATCGCCCATTTAATCAGTCCAGGTCAAGGCCTGATAATGGACGCAGAGGCAGACTGAACCGCCGTAGACCATTGGGCAATCGGCGTACCCAGTCCCAGGCGCCCTCTAAAGCCCCTCAAGGGCCGAAACAGGCATTTTGATGGGACGCCCGAGGACGGCCCATCAGTCTCTCCACCGGATCCTTCCCCGTTATTTTTCAACCGTCTTTCCCACTTCCTCCCGGCGTGGTCCCAGATTACAACGGACAACTGGGTGCTACGCACGGTAGAGTCCGGTTACCGTCTTCAGTTTGTTTCGCCCCCGCCCTCCCACCCACCCACCCCGTCCCTCTTCAGGGACCCCTCTCACGAGCAAGTCCTCTTATAAGAGGTCGAGTCTCTGCTGAGCTTGGGTGCCATAGAGGAGGTGCCGAGCGATATGCGAGGCAGGGGATTTTATTCCCGATATTTCCTAATCCCCAAGGCGAAGGGAGGTCTACGACCCATACTCGACCTCCGAGAGCTCAACAGGTACCTGGTCAAGCTCAAGTTTCGCATGGTGACCCTGGGGACCATCATCCCCTCCCTGGATCCGGGAGACTGGTTTGCCGCCCTCGACATGAAGGACACATATTTTCATGTCGCGATTTACCCTCCTCATCGACGCTACCTGCGTTTCGTTGTCAACAGCACACACTACCAGTTCGCAGTGCTACCCTTCGGCCTCTCCACAGCGCCGAGGGTCTTCACCAAGTGTATGGCAGTGGTTGCCGCGGCCCTCCGCCGTCGTCGGATACATGTCTACCCGTACCTAGACGATTGGCTGGTCCGGGGACCATCCTGCCAACTGGTAGCGAGTCACATGACCATAATCCTAGCCCTGTTTCAGCACCTAGGACTTATGATAAATACCGAGAAGTCAACGTTGACTCCATCGCAAAGGGTGGAGTTCATCGGAGTGGTCCTGGATTCCAATTTGGCCAGGGCCTGCCTGCCCCAACCTCGGCATCAGTCTCTGGTCTCCCTAGTTCGGGGCCTACAATCCTTTCCAACGACAACGGTGCGTTCCTGCCTCCGCCTCCTGGGCCACATGGCTTCGTGCACGTTCGTCACTCCGTACGCGAGGTTGCACCTTCGCCCGTTTCAAACTTGGCTTGCGTCAGTGTACCGGCCCCACCGCGACTCCATGGATATGGTAGTCACGCCCACGAAGCCGATCCTCACTTCGCTCACCTGGTGGCTGGACCCAGAAGTGGTGTGTGCCGGAGTCTCTTTCCGCCCTCCTCAACCATCCGTCACTCTGACCACGGATGCTTCAGAGCTAGGGTGGGGAGCACACCTAGCCGACCTGCACACCCAAGGTCTCTGGTCGCCCCGAGAGCTCTCCTTACATATCAATGTCAGGGAGCTGCGGGCGATTCGCCTCGCGTGTCAAGCCTTCCGCTCCCATCTCCAAGGGCGTTGTGTCGCAGTGTTGACGGACAACACAACGGCGATGTTTTATGTCAACAAGCAGGGTGGGGCCCGATCCTCCCTACTTTGCACGGAAGCGATGCTCCTGTGGGACTTCTGCATAACCCACTCGATTCACCTGGTAGCGTCCTATCTTCCAGGAGTGCAGAACACGCTGGCCGACCGTCTCAGCAGGTCGTTCCTTTCACACGAGTGGTCGCTGCGTCCAGATGTGGTGTACACAATTTTCCGCTGGTGGGGGTTTCCCCAAATAGACCTGTTTGCCTCCAGAGAGAACAGGAAGTGCCACCAGTTCTGTTCTTACCAGGGTCACGCCCCGGGCTCCCTGTCGGACGCATTCCTCTGCTCCTGGACGGGTCACCTCCTATATGCCTTCCCTCCGTTCCCGCTCGTACATCGGGTGCTTCTCAAGCTTCGGAGGGACAGGGCCCACCTCATACTCGTCGCTCTGGCCTGGCCGAGACAGCACTGGTACATTCTGCTGCTCGAGCTCTCGGTACGAGATCCCATCCCTCTCCCCTTATGGCCGGACCTGATAACGCAAGACTTCGGCAGGCTCCGCCACCCGGACCTGCAGTCCCTCCATCTTACAGCCTGGTGCCTGAGTGGTTGACCCACGAGGAGCATGCCTGTTCGGTGGCGGTCCAGCGAGTCCTGCTAGAGAGCAGGAAGCCCTCCACTCGCTCGACTTACCTCACGAAATGGAAGCGATTCGCAATCTGGTGCGATCAGAGACACCTGAATCCATTCGTTGTCCCTATACCAACGATCCTGGACTACCTCTGGTCACTTAAAGAGCAAGGTCTCGTGGTCTCATCGTTGAAAGTGCACCTAGCGGCCATATCCGCCTTCCGGCCGCCCGTCGGTCACCGGTCCATCTTCTACGATCTGACGGTTTCCCGCTTCCTCAAAGGCCTAGATCGCTTGTTCCCGCCAGTGCGGCGTCCTACTCTGCCCTGGGATCTGAATCTGGTTTTGACCAGGCTCATGAGAGCCCCCTTTGAGCCCTTGGCCACATGTTCGCTGCTCCATCTGTCGTGGAAAACAGCTTTCCTCGTCGCCATAACCTCAGCGAGGCGAGTTTCCGAGCTTCATGCCCTGACGGCTGGTCCACCGTACACCATCTTTCATGCAGACAAGGTTCAGCTTCGGCCACACCTGGCCTTCCTCCCTAAGGTGGTGTCGGCCTTCCATTTAAACCAGGACATTTTCCTTCCTGTTTTTTTCCCGAAGCCTCACGCCTCGAGTCGGGAACAACAGCTGCACACCCTGGACGTCCGCAGGGCCCTTGCTTTCTACATACAGCGAACGAAACCCTTCCGGCGTTCGCCCCAACTGTTCATAGCAGTTGCGGAGCGTATGAAAGGCAAGCCGGTCTCCTCTCAGAGGATTTCCTCCTGGGTCACTGCATGTATCCGAACATGCTACGAGCTTGCTTGTGTACCAACTAACCGTCTCACCGCTCACTCTACGAGAGCGCACGCCTCGTCGGTCGCCTTCCTGGCCCATGTCCCCATCCAGGATATCTGTAGAGCGGCCACCTGGTCTTCTGTCCACACCTTCGCTTCCCACTACGCATTGGTGCAGCAATCCAGAGACGATGCAGCCTTCAGCTCAGCAGTCTTACACTCTGCCACGTCTCACTCCGACCCCACCGCCTAGGTAAGGCTTGGGAATCACCTAACTGGAATGCATAGGAGCAATCACTCGAAGAAGAAAAGACAGCTACTCACCGTTGTAACTTGTTCTTCGAGATGTGTTGCTCCTATCCATTCCAGACCCGCCCTCCTTCCCCACTGTCGGAGTAGCCGGCAAGAAGGAACTGAGGAGCGGACGGGCCGGCTGGGGTATATATCTAGCGCTATAGCGGCGCCACTCCAGGGGGCGCCCAGCCGGCCCGCCGGTGTTGCTAGGGTAAAAGTCTTCCGAAGAGCCGTGCACGCGCGGCGCGCACACCTAACTGGAATGGATAGGAGCAAAACATCTCGAAGAACAACAGTTACAACGGTGAGTAACCGTCTTTTCCATGGCATGAAGTATAAAAAGCTATCCTCTGGGCCAACTGTCATTTCCTTTTTCTATTTGTGTGATCATTCCTGGAAGTAGGAACTCCTATTCTCTCAGCTTTATCTTCTAGTTAGTTTAAATTTAACATTGGCTTAGCTTTCCTATTTTATACTTAGGTAGAGCTGTAGTATTGAATTTTTAAAATAAATTTGTAGTGACTGAGCAATTCTGTTGGTCTTGACTCCATTGGAATTGCAGCTGACCCAGAACGAGAGGCTGGATTCACAAAGTATGTTTCTTGCTGAGCAAAATATCTACTGTAGATCAGCCTGTTAGTGAGTAGAGCGCTTAGGAGAGAAGTACTGTCCCAGCAGGTGTTCATCTTGTGTGGCTTTGTCCCCCATAAAGCATGATGGGAGTGGAGAAGGAGGTCTTCCTGATGGAGGAGGATTTGACTCCATGCCCTTGCTCTTCAAAACTAATTAATTCATCAGTGTCTAAGTCCTCAGGTGGGAGCCTGTGTTCTCTGCCTTTGAGGTCAGCATTGTCCAGACATTAATCAGAGGCCATCATCATCAAGGCAGGCACAGATATCATTTTATCCAAGGAAGCAGGGGACAGTGTTGGGATCCATCACTTCAGGTCGGAAGTGAAGAAGGAGAGCAAGACAATACCAACAAGCTTCCATTTCTCCATTTGTTGATATGGAAAACAAGTGGTGGAAAAGGGAAGGAGGGATAGCTCAGTGAGGGGAGGAGGGATAGCTCAGTGGTTTGAGCATTGGCCTGCTAAACCCAGGGTTGTGAGTTCAATCCTTGAGGGGGCCACTTAGGGAACTGGGGTAAAAATCTGTCTGGGGATTGGTCCTGCTTTGAGCAGGGGGTTGGACTAGATGACCTCCTTAGGTCCCTTCCAACCCTGATAGTCTATGATTCTATGAAAAGGAGATCTCAACATCCTAGTCCAAAGTGATCAGTCAAAGAGTTCTCAATCTTAGTCCTCAGTCCTGAGTGTAGTAGGAAGAGAACCTGAGATATAAACCCTTGTATTAGAGGCTGGGTATGAGGCCTGAGCTAAAGTAGTGGGTAACCTTTGCTGATATAAAGCAAAGTTAGCAAAAGTCAGGCTGTGAGCAAACATCAGGCTCTGCCTGCTTGCAAGTTCACCGAATGTGGCAAGAACAGAGCTGATATTGCAGAAACATACATTCCTAAGAAGTGCTAGGCACAGAGTACTCACGAAAACACATTCCAGAACAATGGTACCAGTATATCCCGATATTAAGGATGGTACAAAAACATTCCCCACGGATAACAGGAACACACTAACCCCTCCTGAAAGATAAGGTCAGGATGACAGTGTGATGAATAGAGTTGTTTTGATCGAACCAACATGTACAAGGAGGTGGGTGATAACTAGCACGACGGGGGCAATAACTAACTACGTCAGAGGGGCAGTATGTAACTTGTTTGTATCGAGGTATAAAGAGGTATCTCTGAGAGAGTGTCCTGGTCCAGCCGAGGGGGAAATGGAAAGTCCCTCCATTCGCTGAGCTGCATCTGTTGTCATGGGCATATGTGTCTTAGTATCCTCGTAGAGTCTGCCAGGTGCTATTACCGTGTTTTATTGACAATAAACCTGGCCTGGTGCTTTTGTACCTTAATGGATCTCGTGGACACTGGGTGGTTTGCTCGAGATCTGCCGTGCTAGCTGTCTGCGCAGAGCTGGGGCAGCACACAGGGAGAACACACACACGCAGCCGAACATCTAACAACATTGAGAACCCATCTGTTCTGAGGAAGTTACCAGTGGTGGTTTCATCAGTTCTTAAAGCTTTTGACAACTCATCCTTCTGTGGGGGGTGACCACTTGGATCTAGTTTCGCAGTCTACACTAATTAAGCCTTAACACCATCTAAAGGCAGAAATTTTAGAGGACATGGATGAGAACCCTTACTGTTCTCTCAGTGGAGGATCTGTTGATCTGACTTTGCAGCTGGAATGTGGATCTGTAGCTCTTAAAGGATTAGTATAATTTGAATCTGCCGTGGAGCATAGTCACACAGAAAGATCTGATCGGTCCAAGTTAACAGAAATATACTTTGGCATTGTTTCAGGAACTGACTATAAAAAGTACCACTTTCACTAGTAGGTCCTTTCCCCATGTGCTGATTTTATGTCTGGTGCAGTGTCATACAAGAGTAACAAACATCACCATTTTAGGATTCTATAGCAGTTGGAGGCAGCCACTGTTGCATTAATCATAAATATAGTCTGTGCTGTAACTGGCTTCAACATCTTCTGAGTATTCAAGGGAGAAGAGAGTTTCTGTTTCTAATTCTTATATTACTTTCATATCCCCGTCTCCTAGAAAGAAGGAATTGGTAAAAAATTGGAGAAGGAGAAATAAGAGGAGGAAACAGTGTAGAAAGCAATCCTCTGTCTGTGGAGTCTATGGTCCTTTCTTCTGTGTCACCACCAGAAGATTCCAAGGCCTTTCTAGAGATCATAATTGAGATGCCCAAGGCTCTGGACCTTCCCCTCTCTGTAGCCCAAAATGACAAGTCTCAGAATTTTTTATATGTACTTGGTTGTGCAGAGAGCAAAAAGGTTGCTGACCCAATACTAAGGGTCTTTTGGATATAGCTAGGAAGTTGTGGGCTCATCTGGCCACAGTACCAGCAATAGTAAAGGAAATGAATTGGTCAAATTCAATCATATTTGTGGAGTACTTAGATGATGCAGTGGTGGGGGCCATATGAGAATGTAGATAGATCTTCAGTCTTCCTGTTCTAAAGACCCAAATATCAATTATCTGGTTTTTTCCCTTGTGGATCTCTCATACATTTGAAAAGGAAGATAGTGGCAGTATAAGTCCCTTACGTCCCACTTTCATAGAGACCACTTTCTACCTCAGAGCCATTGTTCCTCTGTCAAAGAGCAGGTTTCATGGAATCTATAAAAGCCCCAAATAGTTTCTTTCCTCATCTGTTCCCCATATAATACTTTTTGGGGATAGACCACATCATGTTTCCTTTTCCATTTCAGTCAGATGAGTGGGTGCTAGAAATGATGAGAAATGGCAGTTGTTTTGTATTTTCAATCTCTTTTTAGGGGGTCTTTCTAACAAGAAGGTGCGGTGGGGGGAAAAATTACTTCCCTTTTTAAAGATTGGTACTATGGAAACTGCCTCAGTTCAAAGGCAAAGGCTTCTATTCTCCATATTAGTACTTTTCTTAAGTCCTTAAAAGAAAGTGAGGGCCTTTGTCTTATCTCTATTATAAAAAGCTAAACAAATTCATTAAGAATTAAGTCTTACATAGTTTCTCTGTCAAATATTCCTTCCATTATTTCACAGCACAGGTTTAATGTGCTCTATCTCAGATGTTTATTTTCATATTTCTATAAGAAAAAGACTCAGGAAACTTCCAAAGTTCCAGTTCAGCAACAAGCATTTCCAATACAAGGTATTGACATTTTGCATTTTCCAAAGCCCCAGGGTATTTATCTGTGGTGGCTCCTCACTTAAGAAGACAAAGTTTTCAAGCCTGTCTGCACTTTGCCAATTGGCTGGCTAAGCCAAAATTATCCTAAATGGCTCAAGATCTCTTGCAATCTGCCTGTTTCAGAGGCTGATCAAATGCAGAGAAAGTGCTGTTGGAGTCTAGTCAAAGTCTGACTTTCACAAAGCAACTCTGAATTTCTCAAAGAGACTGGCATTGCTGCTGCTTGACACATTTGAAGAGTTAGAAACAGTGCAGCTAGTCACGGAGCAACTAGTGCACCGGCCAGATTTTACCTCATAGTGCTGAGTGTCATGGTGCCATGAATACTCTTAACTTCCTGAGCAAGATTATGAATGACAACTCTCCAGAAGGGGTTACATTCTGGACACAGTCCAAACTTACACAGTTTGAATGGGATTATCTGTTTAATGAGAGCAGGGATCGGCAACCTTTCAGAGGTGGTGTGCTGAATCTTCATTTATTCACTCTAATTTAAGGTTTTGCATGCCAGTAATACATTTTAACGTTTTTAGAAGGTCTCTTTCTATAAGTCTATAATATATAACTAAACTATTGTTGTATGTAAAGTAAATAAGGCTTTTAAAATGTCTAAGAGGCTTCATTTAAAATTAAATTAAAATTCAGAGCCCCCCGGACCGGTGGCCAGGACCCAGGTGGTGTGAGTGCCACTGAAAATCAGCTTGTGTGCCGCCTTTGGCACCCGTGCCATAGGTTGCCTACCCTTGAATTAGAGGCTTGTTCAACACCCCTCTTTGACTCTGATGCTACTTCCTAGGCTTCTGCAATGAGTGGTTTCAAAGACAGTCTTTGAAGGAAAAATTGACATTATTCACCCACTAACTTACATTCGTAGAATGTGTTACCTCAGCAGATCCTCACTAACCTTGCCTCCTTCTCTCTTCCTCAGAGATATTCCTTTTTAGATGTTCTAAGTCAGAGGAGCAGAGTACAGATTCTGGGTGCGATCCTTGTGTACACTTGGGTTCTGAAACCTTTTTGTTATAAATAGGCACAGGCATCCTGGATGAATCACAGTTTGAGAACCTCTGAATTTATGAACTACTGTGGGATCATCATACTATTTGAATTGTGTATGGATCTGCTTGTGCATGCATCAGCCATGAACATTTTCACCCCACGAGTTTACGACAGCAACTATATATAGTTAAAACTCTTCATTGTGTTGCATAATAACAAATCTGAGTTTTGTGATTCTTTTTCTGTTGTACACAAAAGGTAAACTAATGGAACGGGACTGTAGTCTGGGATAATCTTTAGACCAGTTGCCCAATTCTGGAGAGTTGAAGGGGCATGGGAGACAATCATAGGGGAATACTGGGAGAAGAGCAAACATAGAAAATCAGAGGGAAGAGAGAAGGTTGGAAGTTTGAGTATGAAAAAATGAAGAGAATGCAAAAAATTTTCAAAATAAATCTGAGGTGAGAAACAAGAAAAAAAAATGGGATTTTTAAAGGAGTGTTGAGAGTAAACCACTGTAATTTGCTGTAGTTTGCCCCTCCGCAGGCACGTCTACGGGAGGTCTACCGGAGCCGCGGTCCCAGCGGACCTTCCGCAGGCATGCCTGCGGGAGGTCCGCGGAGCCGCCTGCCGCCCTCCCGCTGGGACGCCGCCCCAAGCGCGCGCTGGGGTCTGGAGCCGGCCCTGTGTATGGGGGTGGAATGGGAATTGGAGGAGGTTACAATGACACTGAGTGTTGAGACTTCTAATTTTGGGTCCTGGAATAGGCTGTCTGCAGATGTTTAATGAGTACTGAAGTAGAAGTAACATGGCTGCTCTCTAATAGCCCTGTCCATTCCTGTCCCCTCCAGATCAGAGGAATCTGGGCATGTCCATGAGGGTGGAGCGCTCCACACTTGATCAAGTGAAGAAACGCTTTGAAGTGAACAAGAAGAAAATGGAGGAGAAACAAAAAGATTATGACTTTGAGGAGAGGATGAAGGAACTCAGAGAGGAGGTGAGGCAATGGCAGTATTGCAACAATTCATTCATTGAAGGAAGCCACCACGTGTCTAACTATCAAACAAAAATGTGCAAAGAATGTTGGCAGCAAGCGCTCCCAGTACACAAAGATCTCTGCTGGGTTAAAAGAAGGTCTTCTCTCTCCTCCCCCCCCCCCCCCAAAGTCCTTTCTCTGAATTGTCAGAGCAGTTGTTTTCAGACAAAACTGTAATCTTCATGTTCTCAGGCATAGTGACGCTGATCAGAATATGTAACATTCAATGTATCAACTCCCATAACCTGAATGTGATCTCAGGGCTCAGAAAGTAGTAATTAAAGCTGACTTTTCATATATTTCCTTGTAGTGCTGCCATGGTTTCTGGTGCTGAGGTTAGAAGAGGAACTTCTCCTATGTTGTTTACTGCATCTGTGCCACTCCCATGGATTCCAGAGCTTTAGGAAGCTTGATATGTGCACACAGGAACTCTGTTAAAATCAAATGCCCCATGTCACTTCCCTCCCTCTTGAACATGTTTTTTAAAAGGCAAAAGCAAAGCCCTGTAATGAAGATTTGCTTCCAGTTTCATTTCAAAATAACCAGGAAAGCTCTTCTGGGCGTTGAAAAGCATCTTGTACATGCCTGAGCAATTTTAATAATTTTATTTCCTATGAATGGTCATTACAGAAAAAAATGCTCCTGGTACGTAAGGCTCCCCTGCCACCTTGGTTTCCAGATTCTCTGAGCTTTATTCTACAGTATGGGTTATCCACAGGGCCACCAATGCAATCCTAAAACACATCCTCCAACTGTACTGGCTTGGTTGGGCCAAAGCTGGTCAACTGCAGGTTTTGTTGCTGATGAACCGAAGGAATTCTTATTAATCTATTTAGGGAAATACAAATGCAGAGACATATTAGGGGTGCAGGAAACTCCTTGGGATGAAAGACTGATGAAAATCTACATCTTCTAAAAAAAAAAAAACGGTAGTATGTGACACCAATAAGCTGCTAATTGTGGCTGTCTTAGACTAAATCCCCTGTGTTGGATTTACAAAGCGATAAATGTGCAGGTGGTGAAAGACCTTGAGCTCCAGCACCAACAGGAACTGCTGCTGAGTTGGGAGCTGAAGTCACACTTCTGTATACCCCTAGCAGAAGTCTGGCGCCGTTCCAGGGCCTGTGATCTTCATAGAATGAAACATTCTGATTAGAGCAATGAAAACTCTTTGAAGCCAACCTCTCCCCTCCCCCCCCAGGCCACTTAGAACTCAGCTTATGTTCCACTGAGCAGCTGTCACTCTGCTGCACCAAAAGCCATCAGACAGTGACATTGTCTGTAGCTGTCATTCGGCACCACAGTTGTTGGAACAGGGCATCAGTACAAGATAAATGTCTCCTGTTTTAAAAACCACTCTCCTTTTGCCTTGATGAATTTCTGATAAAGTCTTTGGCATTTGTTTAACAGGGGAAGCTGAGAATCACACAACACTGCTGTGTATAATCCTCTTGCAGTATAATCCTTTTAGGTGCAATTTATCTGTTAGGGTCACTGGACCATGGCCTTTCCCTGTGGGAAGCCACTCTGCTCCAAGTCCACCATTTTCCTTCCATCCATTGTCTGTTCTTCAGACAGAAAAGAATCCTGTCTCCCTATGTTGGTGATAGAAATTAGGCTAACTGATAAGTGTCCAGACCTTCTATCTTAAAGGGTTTGCAGTATAAGAAAGTTAGACTCACACTGCATTTCTTTCCTTGTACTGCAGGAGGAAAAGGCCAAAGCCTATAAGAAGGAAAAACAGAGAGAGAAGAAGAGGAGGGCAGAGGAAGACTTGACATTTGAAGAGGATGATGAAATGGCAGCCGTGATGGGTTTCTCTGGCTTTGGCTCTACCAAGAAGACTCACTGATCAGCTCTGGACTTTCCCCTTTCATGATAAAGATTGTTTATACCCCCAGGACTCTGGAAAACTCTTTAAAGACTTGACAGAGAATTTGTATGTAATTCTCCCACTAGACGTTGGCTGGAGGAGTTGGGAAGCAATTCCACGCTCAACCTGTGCTGCAGAACAAGCTCTGTCCCCAGTCATTAGTGCCCTACTGCCTGCAGAGATACCATAACCTTAGCCTTGCTGGCAAACCTCCAAATTCCAAATAAAGAGACCTTTCAATTAGCCTCTTCTCCACAAACTCCCCCTGTCCCATCCTGCAGTAAATTCTGTGGAGTTCTCATGGTTTCTGTCTTTGATTCTTTTCATCTTTTGTGAGGAGTCTGCAAGCTGAATGTTTCTTCTGGAAACCCCATTGGCCTTTAGCCACCTCATCCTTTGTACTAGTCCTGGCTGCTTGTCACTCTGTGTTCTGTGGCCTTGTGTGTGTGCGGGGAAACATTCTGTTGGGTACCTTTTAATGTTAAACTAATAAAATTCTGTACAGATGGTATGGTTCAGGAATTGCTTGTCCAGCTGAGAAATGGGTTTACTTTTTGTTTGCTTAAAATACAGAGAATTCTTTACATTTTTTTAGATGTGTAACTAAAGGAATTACACTGTAATGAGTGTTAAATATGGATGGTATAGGTTGAATTTTTATTTCTTTTGTTGAGAAGAGCTTGAGGCTTTTTGGACACTGCGTTTGCTGAAACTTCTTTTTGTATTTTATCTGCAATGGACTCTTTTATTTTCACTGTTTTTCCTTGTGTTCAGTGGTGTAATCACAATTTCTTTAGCGTAGGTAAGAAATACCTTTCTGGGATTTACCTAGGATAGAGCTAAAGGGAAAACAGCAGAGAAATATGTGGAATTTGCCTAAAATAAATAATTTTTTGTTGGAAACTATCAGATTGTTTTGTAGGGAATCTTGTTTTGTTCTTTTTAAGTGAGGACTTGAGAACAGAACAGGTAATGGCTTTCGAAGTGTGTGTTTGGTGTGTGGGTTTTCTTTTTTGTGTGTGTGTGTGTGTGTGTGTGTGTGTGAGGGGGATTGTTGGGTAGGAAATCCAAGACTGGAGTTTCTTGCCTCAGCTATAATAAATGGACTCTAGTATATAATGGCCATTGTAGTATGTCCCTAAATATTTCTTATCTTATTTGGGGCTTTTTATTTCTCATCTTGTATCTGGTTGGGGACCTGCTTTCTGAGCCACTTCAGATCTCCTATTCCCCAAAGCCTTTTCATTGCTCCTTTTATTTACTTCAGTCCAACCCTCTGTGACTCATCTGCTTTTTCCAGTTAGGAGGATTTACATCTCATGTCGCTGATTTTCATAGTGCCATCCTTTTTATATTGATGGGATCATTGTTCTTGCTGCTCTCTGTACCTTTGTGAAATCTCAGACTCAAGGAAGGGCTGCAGTGTATTTAGCCTTCTCTTTCTAATACACACAGAACAAATCCTGTAATGCTTTTCTGCTGTTTTTAATTCCTTAATTTTAGACTGCTGACAGCTTCATTGCCTCGGATATTTCCACTTCAATTCAGATTATAATCCCCATTGAAGATGCTATTGAAATGATATACAGCCAGTAGCATTGCCAGCTGAGCTACAACTGTCCTTGGTGATTTGACCCTTGAAACTCAAAAATCCTTTTACTGTGGCTCAGAAACGTCCTCAGTGCACAAAGTGGAAAAATGAATTTCATTCCAGCCACGTACCTGTCCCTGTTTAAACCAAAGCACAAAACTACATTTAAATGAGTGAGAGAAAGGAAGCTTGTGATTGTACCCTCAGTCCCTGTTGGGTGGGGGAGAAGGGATTATGCTGCCATGTAGCTGTTTCATGCACATTAAAAGTTTAGGATGTTTTAGATGAGATTTTTACACCAGCCATTTTACCCTGGGTAATGGCTTTCCAGCCAGCTAC
Source organism: Mauremys mutica (assembly GCF_020497125.1). NCBI lineage: Eukaryota > Metazoa > Chordata > Testudines > Geoemydidae > Mauremys > Mauremys mutica. The sequence continues at coordinate 74,103,320 of NC_059079.1, read as the reverse complement.
GGCCCTTCAATCTTTTGCTCAGACACATTTGCAAACCGCTCATGACTGCAGACTGAACTAATTAAGTTTGGTTTGTGCTGATGAAAAGCAGCATGGTCCAGTGGACCATGGATAGAAGTTGGCACCAGGACAGATCTCCTGTGTCCCTGGTACTGGCTCTGTTCTTGATTTGCTGCATAACCTTGAGAAAAGTAACTTCACAGGTAGGCGCCTCCATTTCCCTTTATGTAAAATGAGCACATGCTGCTATGGGGATTAATTAATGTCTGCATAGTGATTATGTTGTAGATTCCCTGCCCCCAAGACACACAGCCCTCGCTCATTGGAGCAGGCAAAGAGGGTGGCATAATCTCTGAAGGAATAGTTGGCAGTGCAATGGGGCAGGGTTGTGGCCATGCTCTGGTTAGTCCAATTAAAGACATTACGTCACCCAGCTTGTCTCTCAGATTAGCACAAGACAACTGAGGTCTAGGTGAGTTCTTGACTCAGTTTGGTAGCACTTGCAGATGTGACCTGTAAAGGATTATCAGACTAGGGATGTTACTTTAGTAGTGGGAGAGCTGACCCCCAGTGTCACCGTACCTGGCTATCTTTGGGGGTGTGCATCCTACTTCAGTAGCAGGGATGGATACAGCTGTCTCCCAGCTGCCCTGGAGAAGGGGGAAATCCCTTGGCAGAATAGTTGGGGGAGGGGAGGAGTTGTTTTTCCTTTGCATGATTTCTTCCCCCTTCTGCATTAAAACCCTTTTACCTAAACCTAAGCCTGAGGCCATGTCCCTCTGCTGGGCCTAAGCTTCCGCCTACACATGCCAGTATCTCTGCCTGCTTCCTCAGTCCCAGCGCTGGGGCTATGCTCTCAGGGGGAGGGCTCTTTGTCTTGGTTACTTGCTGGGAGCAGTGGAGTGTGCAGTGGCAGAGATACAGGCTCGTGCTGGATTCCCAGCAGCAGGAGCTGCCTCCAGCCAAGGATGAAAAGCCAGTTTCATGGGAGGAAATAATATTTAGCAAAAAAAAGAGATGATAATCCCCTGCACTGAGCATTAACCCTCTGCTCTCCTGCCTGCCTGGCATTGAGCATTAACCCTTCATTTCCCTCCCTCCAATCCCCCTGCCCTGAACATTAACCTTCTGCTCCTCTCTCCACCCCCACTCTGAGGAGTATTAAACCCTGCCCCTGTTGGGGTGATACTCCCATGGGGATTGGGGGGAGTGCGACACGGCCTTCCTACGAGGCAGAAAATGTGGTCTCCAAGGTTTAGATCTAGCACAGGACTGGACATGCTCCCTCCCGACATAGCCATGCACAATGCCTGCTCGCCTCTTGCAATGCTGGGGGTGATGGCTGCTCCTCACTCTTCCCCAAGCCTTTGTGCCACCTTAACTACCCCCAAGGAAGCTGGGAAGGTATGGAGCTGGAAGGGGAGGCCCCCTGCCATCACTGGCCATCCTACTCCCAGGGCTTAGGGTGCCTTTCAGTGGAACTCTCACCAGCTTGGACTTGGACATGGGGGAGGGGGGGCAAGGTTCACAGCCCCATCTCCTGCCCTCTCCGCTGCACCCCCACCCCATATTTGCATGTATTTTTCCTTGATGCTTCTCTTCACCAGCTCCTATAGCTTCCCCAGGCACCTCTTGCTTCCCGGCTGGCTCTAAGCAGCCATTACTTCATAAATGCTCTGGCTGAGCAAACTCTGCTGGGATTTCAAGTCCTGTGGGTGCTGCCCTGGCTTTCACCTCCCAGGAGACCATTGGGAGCCCTGAGTCAGAGTAACCGCCTCAGAGGAGCCAGTCGGGGCCAGGGATTGACCCTGGGAGCATGAGGAAGAGTGGAATTTGCACCTGTAGAGTAACATTGTAGCTGGGTTGGTCCCAAGATATTAGAGAGACAAGGAGGGTGGGTGAGCCAGACCTGAAGAGCTCTGCGTAAGCTCGAAAGCTTGTCTCTCCAACAGAAGTTGGGCCAATAAAGGATATTCCCTCACACAGCTTGTCTCAGCTCTATAGTAAAATACACAATAGGTACAGCTGGAGCCCTGGCCAAAGCGGAACTGCACTGAAGGGAGGGGTGCTGTGTTAGGCAGGGGCAATGACCAATTACCCACCTTTCAAATACCCCCTCAATCTATTGTGATTTGTGCCAGCCCCAGTTCTGTAACCCTTGCTCAGGCAGAGCTACCGCTAGCTTTGCCCAAGAAAGAACTCAGGGGTTCAGGATGTGGCTAGCTGTAGGAGATTCTCTTACTGTTTAATGCAATGAAATATTTATAGGAGCACTTGGAAAAGCATATAGGCTTTTATGCCAGCCTATGAAAAAATTCAGCTTTCACTCTCTCTCTAGTTCATCTAAGCCATCTATCCCAGCACTTATTCTGGCCTCATAACCATGATAGCTGAGTGCCTTACAGAATTACATAGATCTGCCCTGTGGTCTTGTCACTGCTGATGCTCTCCACACAGTTCTCCCCACAAGAGGGCAGAGTGGATATCATTATTAATATTGCTGCTGTGAGAAAGCTCGGGCGACGAGAAGCCCTGCAAAACGCTTGCCAAGGGTGAGACAGCTGCTGTGCTGCGCTGGCTGCTTATGACACTAATCAAAACAGCCTCGCTCTTACCTTGTGATTCCACATCTGTTTGTTGTAACCACCTTGTGTGTCTAATGTTCTAGGCAGACTGTAATCTCTTTGGGGCAGGGACTTTTTTGTGTTATATGTGTGTACAGCACCTAGTGCATATAGGGCCCTGATTAGGCTACTACAATACAAATAATAACCATAATTCATGTGTTTTGCCCTGCAGGAGGTGAGAGTTGTGGTCATTGTGACTTCTTGGGCAAGGGAATTCCATAAGCTGGAACCATGGCCCAGCTTTGCAAAGGTATTAAGGTGCCACAGGTGGTGCTAGCCCATTGGGATCCTAAGCAGGAATATTTTTGGTTCCCTCTACACAAACTAAAAAAGAGAATAGGGGGCCCTCTTGAGCTGCTCAGGGCCCTAAACCATTACTTAGTCTGCTTATACCTAGTGCCGGCTTGGTTAGGTGCCTAGCTCCCATGGGAGTTAGGTGCCTAAATCCCTTTGTGGATCTGGACCTGTGTCGCTCGATGACTCCTAACCTCTCTTGCCTTTGATAAAAGTCACCAAAACCCTTTCTTTGTGTTATATGTGTGTACAGCACCCAGTGCATATAGGGCCCTGATTAGGCCAAAACCCCACTGCCCTTGAACCTGCAGAATACCCAGTGGAACACACCTCAAGCTTTACGTGGCAATTTTGGTATTAAAAAACAAGTTTTTAGTATTTCACACCTGTTTAACACCTACTGACTCAATGTTTAACTACTTGGCACTAGCTACATTCCTTCCCATTAGAACATATGCTAATCCTGTCCCAATTAAGCAACAGCTATTCACTATCAGGCTGAATCGCTTTCATGGGAGACATCCTGATAAAACAGCCATCCTGTTTTATTTTGTCCCACTAATGTCACATAGAGAGTCTACCTGCCATATTAAAGCACTTTGGAAGTTACATATATTTAGCAATATGGAATTGCAGCACCATCTGGGGGTGGGGGATGGAAAGGGTAGCAGATAACTAACTATCTGGTAAGACACTGCGCAGCAGTAGGGCAGGGACCAATGGGTAGATTCTTATGTTTACTAAATACATAATAGACTCTTTAATGTCTACACACAGCACACAAGGGGTATGTCTCTACTCCAGGGCTCAGACTCAGGTTTAATCCCAACCTCCCCTTTTGTCTACACACAATTCTATCTGACTCGAGTCTAGCCCCCTGAAGCCAGCAGGAATGAAGGGTTTGAGCCTAGGGCCTGCAGGGACTCAGGTCCACACACAATTGTTTTGAAATGTGAACACAGCTTGAACCGGGGCACCCCCAGACTTGGGTTGTGAGAGTCCACTAAAGCTATACCACAATTCCATGGGACAGTGTCTTTAGTTCTTTCTAATCCAAGACTGGCCAATTGACTCTCACGAAATGGAAGCCACACCCCTGGTTCACATAGAGCTGCTCAGTGTTTAATCCTTCCATTTTATCTGGCTGCTGAGCTGCAAGAAGAGTGAACCTTAGCTATGTCACTGACACTGAGAAGTCCTTTGCCAAGTATGCGGCTAGCTAGTCAAAGAAGCTGTGACGTTATCTGATTAAAATATGACCATGTAGATCATTGTTGCTACCACTGTTTTATAATTGCAGCAAATCTTGTACAAAGATTGTCAAGTAAGAGGTCTCTGGAAAGGTTATGATTTGCTGAATATGATTATGCTATTTGTATGCATGTATCATTTTTGTATTTGAAGTTATGACTGTTGGCTCTATACCTGTATTTCAAAATGTTTGCTCCTGGGTAGCGCCCACAAGGTAGTTAGCCAGCTCATTTTGGAGGGACTATTCAAATTGAATGGCCCATCAAAAGAACATTTAACTCACAATGGAAGACTCCCATCTACCCCAATGGACTTTCCGGTGAATGTGCTTTTTGAGATATAGATAATGACTTCTACTATGACTAAGTGTAATCATGCATGGACATGTGACTTGTCCATGTGACTCCAAACACCATTTTGTCACCTGTGATTTTCCACTAGCTGTGCTGAGGGCTTTGTTTGAAACAGTGGGTTTCCCTCCACATGGCAAAAGCTATAAAAGGACCTGGAAACCTCCTCCATTTTGTCTCTTTCCTGCCCAAGCCTCTGGACTATGGACTTATACTAATGGGAGCATTTCTAACCAATGGACCTTCCAATGATTTGGAAGCAACCAGAGACTTGACTTAAGCCAGCAATTTATTCTATCGCAGCTACAAGCCTGGATCAAGAACTTTATGGTTACTGTATGTATTTGATTCCTTTAACCAAATTTAACTCTCACCTTTCTTTCTTTCTTTCTTTCTTTCTTATAAATAAACCTTTAGATTTTAGAAACTAAAGGATTGGCAACAGCATGATTATTGGGTAAGATCTGAGTTATGTATTGACCTGGGTGTGTGGCTGGTCCTTTGGGATCAGAAGAACCTTTTGTTTGATAAGACTGGTTGTAAAGAACCACTCATCTGTAAGTCTAGTGTTTTGGTGGTGATACAAGGACTGGACTATCCAAGGAAACTGCTTTCCTGACTTCTTGTTAGCCAGTGTGGTGAGACAGAACTTTATTTTTGTTGATGGTCTGTTATATCTTGGAGGGGATAGCTCAGTGGTTTGAGCAGTGGCCTGCTAAATCTATGGCTGTGAGCTCAATCCTTGAGGGGGCTACTTAAGGAGCAGGGGCAAAAATCTGCCTAGGGGGTCCCTTCCAACCCTATGATTCTATGATCTCATGGGGGAATAACCACCAGTTTTGGGGTATATCTGCCCTATTTCTCAGCAGTTTGTCCTGAATTTGGTATTCTCAGTTGTGACCCACTGAGGCACAGTTACAGGAGCACAGACAGATTTTGGTTAATCTCCAGTGTGAGGCAAGCAAACAGTTCAATTTTAGCCTGGGCAGCAGGTAATGGAGGCCGGGAATGGCTAAGCCTCCCCAGACCTCAGCTAATACTTCCCGCTGCAGCCCCAGAGCTCCTCTGGGCAGCCCAGGCTCAGGGCTCATCCCTGGCTGGGGCTTATGGCTCCTTCGAACTGCTCTGGGTGCTGGCAGGCTGCCCTGGGCTTGGGGCTGCTCTGGGCACTGGTGGGCCAGCCAGGGTTCAGGGATGCTCCAGGTGCCAACCAGGGTTCCAGGTGCCAGCAAGATCAGGGAGGAGGACACTTTGAGTAGAAGAGGCAGGACAGGGGGGCTAACCTCCCTGAATGGGAGTGCACATGCTGCCCATAAATTTTAGTGAGAGTTCCAGGAATGAAATAGCGAAGAAGCTGGCAGCATTGGGGATTAATTGGAGCAGTGACCAGTGCGGGGAGCAGTTTAAGCAGCTCAAGAATGACTACTGGAAAGCCAGGCATGAGAATCACAGCTCTGGGAAGTTGACATCATCCTGCCCCCTTTATGAGGTGTTTGACCAGGCGCTGGATACTGCACTGAGCACTGAGCCACTAGCAGTTCACAACAGCCTGGTCAGCCAGGATGGGAACCTTCACAGCCCTGAATCCAGTATAGAAGTGGAGGGAAGTCAGCAAATGCCACATGAAGCTGCCAAAGTGATTCTTGTGCTCAAACCCATCCCCAAGGCCAGAGGCACTGACTTTCCACTTTCCCAAGGGGTGCTTGACCCCTGCTGCTCCCCAGGCCCTGCCCCCATTCCACCCCTTCCCCCAAGGCCCCACCCCTACCCTGCCTTTTCCTGCCCTTGCTCCGCCCTGCCTCTCCCCACTCCTTCTCCTCCAGCTAGCGCACATCACCCTCGCTCCTCCCTCTACCCCCAGTGCCTCCTGCATGCTGCTGAACAGCTGATCGTGGTGGATGGGAGGCGCTGGGGGGGAGGGGGAGGCGCTGATTGGCAGGGCCTGCCAGCAGGCAGGAAGAACTCATGGGAGGGGGAGGAGCTGATCAGTGGGGCTGCCGGTGGGTGCTGAGCACCCACTATTTTTTCCTCGTGGGTGCACCAGCCCCAGAGCACTCATGGAGTTGGCACCTATGCCCAAGGAGGCTTTGCCGCTGGAGCACATTCTGGGGCCCTACTCAGAGGAGTTTTTTGAAGCCCCTCCTGAGTAGCAGCCTGCCACAGAACTGGCTGCAGAAACCCAAAAGGTAGATGTAGCCCTTCAGCCTGGTAAGTTTCTGGCTCCATGTTTGTTGTTACTGATGTAGGGATGAGAGTATTTTCCGTTTATGATCCGGAAACATGGGCAGCAACATGTATCTGCTAATGGCAGATCGCACATCAGTGCTTTGGTGTCACTCCCCTCCCCCTACATGAAGTGCATCTTTGGGAAGATCTGGGCCCCTGGAGCACGAGCTTAACAAGGAAACCCAGCAAAGTTGACTATGCCTGTAAAGGTGAAAGGGATAGAAGTGCTGGGGCTTGTGGACTCAGGGTATGCCCAGATCCTCATGTGGAGCTGTGTGATTCTCAACTGGGGACAGCATCTTGTTACAGCGTGTGCATGGGGACATGAAGTTGTATCCCTGCATTTAAGTGATTTTAATAGTGGTGGAGCATACAAAACCCCTGATGGTTGGCTTAGCCCCACCACTCGCCTATGACATTATTATCAACCTAGACTAGAACTATTTTGGGGAGTTGTTTAACCCTCTCCAGAGATCAGGCCTTCTTGCCTCCACCCACAGGCCTGTCTGAGCCAGTGAACCTTGCAGGGCTGAGGGAGATTGCTGATCCTGGGGAGGGGACAGCCAGCTAATTAAAGCTGACCCAGCAAGACAAGGGCCATCCCAACCTGATTGGAAGACCACTCCCATACTTGAATCCGAGATTCTGACCCAGTTGTCCAACTTCGTAGAAGAACAACAGGCAGACAACACGCTGAGCCAAGCATACATCCATGTGGCAATAGTAAATGGGGAAACCATCAAACTCCATCAAGAGGCACTGTCCCCACACTTAGAAATTCAGGGTGACTGCCTATATCACATTGAGAAGGACCGGCAAACTGAAGAAGTTCGGAGTCAGACTCTGGTGCCCTGCCCTGTCAGAGGGAGGTTATGTGTCTGGCCCATGCCATACCCTTCGTGGGACACCTCAGGAGGGAGAAGATGTTAGTCCATATTCTAACTTAGTTTTTTTTGGCCTGGACTTTACAAAGATGTTTCGTATTTTTGTGCCTCATGCCCAGATTGTCAGCTCACAGCCCTCAGCCAACAGAGAAAGCTCCCTTGATTTCCCCTCCTGCGAATAAGCACATGCTTTGAGCAGATTGGAATGGACATAGTTGGCCCACTGGAGAAGAGCACCATAGGCTACATAGGTTCTTTTTAGTTATAGTGGAGTATGTGACCAGGTACTCTGAAGATGTACCATTACACTCTATGAACGCCAAAGCGGTTGCTGCTGAACTTAAAAAAATCTTCACTTGGGTTGGGATGCTGCGGGAAATCTGAATGGATCAGGGAATAAACTTCATAGACTCATAGACTTTAAGGTCAGAAGGGACCATTATGATCATCTAGTCTGACCTCCTGCACAATGCAGGCCACAAAATCTCACCCACCCACTCCTGTAACAAACCCCTAACCTCTGTCTGAGTTACTGAAGTCCTCAAATTGTGGTTACTGAAGTCCTCAAGCTGCAGAGAATCCTCCAGCAAGTGACCCATGCCCCATGCTGCAGAGGAAGGCAAAAAACCTCCAGGGTCTCTGCCAATCTGAAACCAAGGTCCTCAGAATGTCTGTCCACCATCCCCAAATAGACGACCTGGTGGAACGGTTCAATAGACAAAAGGGTATGGCAGATCCCACTCACACCAGAGTCCTAGGGAAAAAACAGCGTTTTCTACCCCCTTCAGGCTCTTCTAGTTCCAAACAATGCCCTTTAGACTACATGGGGCACCAGCCATGTTCCAACAACTAATGGACTGGGTCATCCAACCCCATAGCCATTATGCCACCACATACCTAGATGATGTTATAATCTATAGTTGAAACTGGTAAGACCACCTAGAACATGTGACAGCCATATTACAATCCCTCAAGGAAGCCAGCCTGACAGCAAACCCTACTAAATTTCACCTCGGCAAAGATGAGACCACGTATCTCAGGTACACTTTGGGAAAAGGCACAGTGTGACCCTTGATCAATAAGGTGCAGGCCCTCCAGACATGCCGCACACCTTCCTCAAAGAAACAAGTACATCGTTTTTTAGGACTGGCTGGGTACTGCCATCGATTTATTCTGGAGTTCTCAACCATTGCAGCCCCTCTTACCAATCTTCTCAAAAATGTATCAAAGGATCCAGTGGACCAAGGCTTGTTCCCTAGGGAGAGAACCCAGTCTGTGATTGAGAGAGAGGTGTTGGCAGTGCAAGGGGCTATGGACTCACTCTGCTACTACCTTCTAGTCACAGTCCATGCACCGCCATAGGATGGCTATGTGCTATGAAGCATATGAATCCTCAAATTCTGAGGTGGTACCTCTCCCTCCAGCCCTTCTCTTTCTGCATCCAACACCGGCCTGGAAGAGCCCACATGAATGCTGACTTCCTTTCACGAGATGGAGGAGAGCAGATGGGGGGAGGCGAGGGGTCAAACTCCAAATGGGGTTGTAAAAGGGGGGATGTGTGATGAAGCAGAGAAACTGCCCACAAGCATGGCAAGGGTAAGGAGAGCCTTTGGGCCCAGCTAGCCCCACCCTGTTATGCCTGCTTTCAATGGCAGGCCTGGAGAGGGGAGAAAAGGAGACAGACTGGCTCAGTTCGGGGCTGACTGGCAAAGAGGCAAGCGCTAGCTGCCTCCCTGCCTGAGGGGAAGAGTCACTAGCATGCCAGCTGAGGCAGCCACCAGGCAGTAAGTACCGTCTCCTCACCCAAGGAACACTGTGGAGGAGATCTAGAGCCTCCAGCAACTGAGGTAACTCGGTGACTGAAGCACAGACACATTGCGGGGTTCGGCCTCACCAAACATACACCTGCTCCCACCCATAGGAGCCTGGGACTGGGGCAGGGTGCCACCCAAAAGCCACAGGGGGAGGCTATGGGAGGCAAGCCATCCTAGCAAATTGGACTATAGGGGCTGTGCCCCAAACTGAAGGGACAGTGGTAGGAAGTAGCCTAGGCCAGTGGATTTAGACTCCTTGCTGGGAGGGCCCCCTGTTAAGGGGTTGACTCACACAGGGCCTTAGGCTGGGATCCAGTAGAGAGGGAGGGCCCAGGTCACCCTACCCCACTGCCTAAAAGACTGAGGTACCTTGACCAGCAAAACTCGGGGCCTGAGGTTGGGTGCTCCAACCACTAGGATGTCTGGCCCTCCAAACACCTTACTATACATCTCCTGGTGCAAACTAGTATTTTACAGTTGTTAATGCTTCTCTCCTATCTGCTGATTTACAGATGCAGAGCAAACACTTAAATATTACCTTATAAGATGGGATACAGATGGTATAAGTGAGATTAATGCATGCAGCAATTCACAAGTGTTCCATAAAGTCTAAACACAGTTTTATAACTCTAATACCTGTTTTAACAATACTAACATGCAGGTGAGCCTGACTGGTTCCAGCTATGTATGTCAGTATTCAGTTAGGACCTAGGGGCCTTGGCATGAGCTGGCACCTGGTCTGCCAGCATCACAGAAGCACTGATACAATAATACACTGTTTGATGTCTACTTTTAGTCTCTTCAACCTCTGCTGATCCTTCCACCTCAGCAACATAGGCCCACTCCAGCAGGTCCCTGCGATGCAGAACTGTCACAGACCAGTCCAAGTGGAAGCGTTTCTGTCTTGAATTTATGGTGAACATTCGGGCAAGGGCCACTCAGTAGGTGTAGTTCCAGAGGGAGAAGGATTCACAGCTAGTGGAAAGGCACAGCCAGGCTGCAGAGCGAGAGGAGAGAATTTCAGTGTGCAAGGAGAGGTTTCCAGCTCAGTTTCTGGAGCAGGAACGTCAGCTGAGGGAGTAATATAGACCCCAGCAGAGCGACCTGTTTGAGAGCTGCTTACGCTTATGGTTGCCAGAGTACAGACTCCTGCTGTACCTGTGCCACATCATAGAATCATAGAATCTCAGGTTTGGAAGGGACCTCAGGAGGTCATCTAGTCCAACCCCCTGCTCAAAGCAGGACCAAACCCAACTAGATCATCCCAGCCAGGGCTTTGTCAAGCCTGACCTTAAAAACCTCTAAGGAAGGAGATTCTACCACCTCCCTAGGTAACCCATTCCAGTGCTTCACCACCCTCCTATCTAAACCTCCCCCACTGCAACTTGAGACCATTATTCCTTGTTCTGTCATCTGGTACCAGTGAGAACAGTCTAGATCCATCCTCTTTGGAACCCCCTTTCAGATAGTTGAAAGCAGCTATAAAATCCCCCCTCATTCTTCTCTTCTGCAGACTAAACAATTCCAGTTCCCTCAGCCTCTCCTCATAAGTCATGTGCTCCAGCCCCCTAATCATTTTTGTTGCCCTCCGCTGGACTCTTTCCAATTTTTCCACATCCTTCTTGTAGTGTGGGGCCCAAAACTGGATACAGTGCTCCAGATGAGGCCTCACCAATGCCAAATAGAGGGGAATGATCACATCCCTCGATCTGTTGGCAATGCTCCTACTTATACAGCCCAAAATGCTGTTAGCCTTCTTGGCAACGAGGGCACACTGTTGACTCATATACAGTTTCTCATCCACTGTAACCCCTAGGTCCTTTTCTGCAGAACTGCTGCCTAGCCACTCAATCCCTAGTCTGTAGCAGTGCATGGGATTCTTCCGTCTTAAGTGCAGGACTCTGCACTTGTCCTTGTTGAACCTCATCAGATTTCTTTTGGCCCAATCCTCTAATTTGTCTAGGTCCCTCTGTATCCTATCCCTACCCTCCACATATCTACCACTCCTCCCAGTTTAGTGTCATCTGCAAACTTGCTGAGGGTGCAATCCACGCCATCCTCCAGATCATTAATGAAGATATTGAACAAAACCGGCCGCAGGACCGACCCTTGGGACACTCTGCTTGATACCGGCTACCAACTAGACATGGAGCCATTGATCACTACCCTTTGAGCCTGATGATCTAGCCAGCTTTCTAGCCACATTATAGTCCATTCATCCAGCCCATACTTCTTTAACTTGCTGGCAAGAATACTGTGGGAGACCATATCAAAACCTTTGCTAAAGTCAAGGAATAACACGTCCACTGCTTACCCCTCATCCGCCAGTTATCTCATCATAGAAGGCAATTAGGTTAGTCAGGCATGACTTGCCTTTGGTGAATCCATGCTGACTCTTCCTGATCATTTTCCTCTCTTCTAAGTGCTTCAGAATTGATTCCTTGAGGACCTGTTCCATGATTTTTCCACGGACTGATGTGAGGCTGACTGGCCTGTAATTCCCCTTCTTCCCTTTTTTAAAGATGGGCACTACATTAGCCTTTTTCCAGTCATCTGAAACCTCCCCCAATCACCATGAGTTTTCAAAAATAATGGTCAATGGCTCTGCAATCACATCCGCTAACTCCTTTAGCACCCAGCCCCATGGACTTGTGCTCATCCAGCTTTTTTAAATATTCCTGAACCACTCTTTTCTAAATATTCCTGAACCACAGAGGGCTGGTTACCTCCTCCCCATATTGTGCTGCTCAGTGCAGTGGTCTGGGAACTGATCTTGTTCGTGAAGACAGAGGCAAAAAAAGCATTGAGTCCATTAGCTTTTTCCACATCCTCTGTCACTAGGTTGCCTCCCTCATTCAGTAAGAGGACCACATTTTCCTTGACCTTCTTGTTGCTAACATACCTGAAGAAACCCTTCTTGTTACTCTTAACATTCCTTGCTAGCTGCAACTCCAAGTGTGATTTGGCCTCCTGGTTTCACTCCTGCATGCCTGAGCAATATTTTTATACTCTTCCCTGCTCATTTGTCCAATCTTCCACTTCTTGTAAGCTTCTTTTTTGTGTTTAAGATCAGCAAGGATTTCATTGTTAAGCCAAGCTGGTCACCTGCCATATTTACTATTCTTTCTACACATTGGGATGGTTTGTTCCTGCAACCTCAATAAGGATTCTTTAAAATACAGCCAGCTCTCCTGGACTCCTTTCCCCTTCATGTTATTCTCCCAGGGGATCCTGCCCTGAGGGAGTCAAAGTTTGCTTTTCTGAAGTCCAGGGTCCATATTCTGCTCCTCTCCTTTCTTCCTTGTATCAGGATCTTGAACCCAACCATCTCATAGTCACTGTCTCCCAGGTTCCCATTCACTTTTGCTTCCCCTACTAATTCTTCCCTGTTTGTGATCAGCAGGTCAAGAAGAGCTCTGCCCCTAGTTGGTTCCTCCAGCACTTGCACCAGGAAATTGTCCCCTACACTTTCCAAAAACTTCCTGGATTGTCTGTGCATCGCTGTATTGCTCTCCCAGCAGATATTGGGGTGATTGAAGTCCCCCATGAGAACCAGGGCCTGTGATCTAGTAACTTCTGTTAGTTGCCGGAGGAAAGCCTCATCCACCTCATGGTCTGGTGGTCTATAGCAGACTACCACCACAACATCCTGAGTCCACTCCACGGTACCATGTGCTGCAGACCAGAAACACTTGGGACAATTCCATGGCTGGGTGGCCCATGCAATTGGGATTTAACAGCAGCGGGACAGGGCAAATCTACCCCACGCAGTGCTCCCCCCATGCAGGCCCCTTCCTCCTCACATTTGTCCGCCCCCATGCTGACCCCCTTTCCCTTGCAGTTTTCCACTCCCATGCAAACACCCATCTCTGTGAATGCCTCCACCCAATTGCGGAGGTGCCAAATGAGTGCTAACCATAGAAGGAAGGGAAAGAAGAATGGGGTGCCAGGGGATATACAGCAGTAGGGGGTTTAGTTGTTGGCACTGGTTTCACTGTTCATTGTTTGGTTTATGCACTTGGTTTTATTCCTGGATTGCTGTTGGTTTATTACTGATGGTTTAGTTTGCTAATGGCAGTTGGCCTGCCTGGCAATGGTTTAATTTTTTTCCTAATTCATGTTAAAAAATAAAGGTAATAAAATTTCTTAATAAAATAAAAGCCATCCATGCCTCACATCATACAATGTGTATTGCAAATAGTAAAGGTAAACATAATGGAAACCAGTAAGTGGTTTCCAAACACTATTTCTCACTACATTTATCTGCATCAAGCCTTACTGTAAATCCATAGTTCTTGCCACATGCCTCCCTCCCCATTGCATAAGCAGTCATGTCAATCACAAGCACTATGCATGTGTGACGTTATCTGATAAAATATGATCATGTAGATCATTATTGATATCACTGTTTTATAATTGCAATAAATCTTGTATAAATTATGTCAAGTAAGGTGTCTATGGAAAGGTTATGATTTGCTGAATATGATTATGCTATTTGAATGCATGTATCATTTTTGTATTTGAAGTTATGAGTATAGGCTCTTTACCTGTATTTCAAATATATTTGCTCTTGTGGTATTTAGCCTGCACATCTTGAAAGGAATATTCAACTTGAATGGCCCATTAAAGAACACTTAACTCACAGTGGAAGCTGCCAATCTACACTTAATGGACTTTCCTGCTATGACTGAGCAAAATCATGCATGGACTTGTGCCTTGCCCCCGTGACTCCAAACACCATTTTGTTATTGTAATTTTCCAAGTGAGAACAATGGGTTTGTGTTCGCTTGAGAGAAACTATAAAAGGCCCTGGAAACATAGCCATTTTGCCTCTTTCCTGCTCAAACCTCTGGACTATGACCTTATATCAGGGTGGGCAAACTTTTTGGCCCGTGGGCCACATCTGGGAATAGAAATTGTATGGTGGGCCATGAATGATCACAAAATTGGGATTGGGGCCAGAAATGAGGCGTTCAGGGTGCAGGAGGGGGCTCTGGGCTGGGATGGGGGACTGGGGTGCGGGGAGGGGGTGCAGGCTCTGGGGAGGGGCTGGAAACGAGTGGTTTGGGGTGTAGGAGGGTGCTCTGGGCTGGGACCGAGGGGTTTGGAGGGCGGGAGGGGGATCAGGGCTGGGGCAGGAGGTTGGGGCATGGGGAGAGGCTCACGGGTGCAGGCTCCGGGTGGTGCTTACCTCAAGCAGCTCCCGGAAGCAGCGGCATGTCTCTCCTCCGGCTCCTACGTGGAGTCAGGCCAGGCAACTCTGTACAATGCCCCATCCATAGGCATTACCCGTGCAGGTCCCATTGGCTGTGGTTCCCAGCCAATGGGAGCTGCAGGGGTGGTGCTTGGGGCAGTGGCAGCGTGCAGAACGGAGCCCCCTGGCTGCCCCTATGCATAGGAGCCAGAGTGGGGTCATGTTGCTGCTTCTGGGAGCCATGTAGACCAGCCCCTGACCCTGCACTCTGGCTAGAATGCCGAATTCGGGCAAGCCCCAGACCCTGCTCCCCACCGGGAGCTTGAGGGCCAGATTAAAATGGCTGGCGGGCTGGATCCAGCCCACGGGCTGTAGTTTGCCCACCCCTGACTTAGACTAATGGGAGTATTCTAACCAAATGACTGAGGACCTTCCAATGATTTGGAAGCAACCAGAGATTTAACAGGCCAGCAGTTTATTCCATCACTGCTACAAGCCTGATCCAATAACTTTGCAATTGTTGTATGTATTTGATTCCTTTAACCAATTTTAAGTCTCACCTTTCTTTCTTTCTTTTTATAAATAATCCTTTAGATTTTAGATACTAAAGGACTGGCAACAGTGTGATTAGAGGGTAAGGTCTGAGTTGTATATTGACCTGGGTGTGTGGCTGGTCCTTTGGGATCAAAAGAACCTTTTATTTGATGAAATTCGTTTTAATAACCACTCATTTTTAAGTCTAGTGTCTGGGTGTTAAATCCAGGACTGGAGTACCTGAGGAAACTGCTTTTCTGACTTCTTGTTAGCCAGTGTGGTGAGACAGAAGTTTACTTTTGTTGCCGGTTTGGTATATCTTATGGAAGAATAACCACCAGTTTTGGGGTGTTTGCCCTATTTCTCAGCAGTTTGTCCTGAATTTGGTCTTCTCAATTGTGACCCACTGAGGCACAGTTACAGCATGGCAATCCATTCCCCCAACCCCACAGTACCTCATTTACTGTAAACATCGTATAATCATATTGATAAATGGACTAGACTCACTTAGAATCATAGAATCATAGAATCTCAGGGTTGGAAGGGACTTCAGGAGGTCATCTAGTCCAACCCCCTGCTCAAAGCAGGATCAAACCCAACTAAATCATCCCAGCCAGGGCTTTGTCAAGCCTGACCTTAAAAACCTCTAAGGAAGGAGATTCCACCACCTCCCTAGGTAACCCATTCCAGTTCTTCACCACCCTACTAGTGAAAAAGTTTTTCCTAATGTCCAACCTAAACCTCCCCCTCTGCAACTTGAGACCATTACTCCTTGTTCTGTCATCTTCTACCACTGAGAACAGTCTAGAATAGATCCATCCTCTTTGGAACCCCCTTTCAGGTAGTTGAAAGCAGCTATCAAATCCCCCCTCATTCTTCTCTTCTTCAGGCTAAACAATCTCAGTTCCCTCAGCCTCTCGTCGTAAGTCATGTGCTCCAGCCCCCTAATCATCTTTGTTGCCCCCCACTGGACTCTCTCCAATTTATCCACATCCTTCTTGTAGTGTGGGGCCCAAAACTGGACACAGTACTCCAAATGAGGCCTCACCAGTGCTGAATAGAGGGGAATGATCACATCCCTCGATCTGCTGGAAATGCCCCTACTTATACAACCCAAAATGCCATTAGCCTTCTTGGCAACAAGGGCACACTGTTGACTCATATTCAGCTTTTCGTCCACCGTAACCCCTAGGTCCTTTTCTGCAGAACTGCTGCCCAGCCATTCAGTCCCTAGTCTGTAGCAGTGCATGGGATTCTTCCGTCCTAAGTGCAGGACTCTGCACTTGTCCTTGTTGAACCTCATTCTTCCATTGGGCCATGCAAGCCCGTAATGTGGTGTCATGAAGTCCCCGGGCGATGCTCTGGAACTGCTCCCCACAAAGCCAGTCAGGACTTTGGGGAGCCTCCTCTCCCTTGGAGCAGACTATCTTTAGGGCAAGTATCAGAGGGGTAGCCGCGTTAGTCTGGATCTGTAAAAGCAGCAAGGAATCCTGTGGCACCTTATAGACTAACAGACGTTTTGCAGCATGAGCTTTCGTGGGTGAATACCCACTTCGTCGGATGCAAGTAGTGGAAATTTCCAGGGGCAGGTATATATATGCAAGCAAGAAGCAAGCTAGAGATAACGAGGTTAGTTCAATCAGGGAGGATGAGGCCCTGTTCTAGCAGTTGAGGTGTGAAAACCAAGGGAGGAGAAACTGGTTCTGTAGTTGGCAAGCCATTCACAGTCTTTGTTTAATCCTGAGCTGATGGTGTCAAATTTGCAGATGAACTGAAGCTCAGCAGTTTCTCTTTGAAGTCTGGTCCTGAAGTTTTTTTGCTGCAGGATGGCCACCTTAAGATCTGCTATTGTGTGGCCAGGGAGGTTGAAGTGTTCTCCTACAGGTTTTTGTATATTGCCATTCCTAATATCTGATTTGTGTCCATTTATCCTTTTCCTTAGAGAATGTCCAGTTTGGCCGATGTACATAGCAGAGGGGCATTGCTGGCATATGATGGCGTATATTACATTGGTGGACGTGCAGGTGAATGAACCGGTGATGGTGTGGCTGATCTGGTTAGGTCCTGTGATGGTGTCGCTGGTGTAGATATGTGGGCAGAGTTGGCATCGAGGTTTGTTGCATGGATTGGTACCTGAGCTAGAGTTACTATGGTGCGGTGTGCAGTTACTGGTGAGAATATGCTTCAGGTTGGCAGGTTGTCTGTAGGCGAGGACTGGCCTGCCACCCAAGGCCTGTGAAAGTGTGGGATCATTGTCCAGGATGGGTTGTAGATCCCTGATGATGCATTGGAGGGGTTTTAGCTGGGGACTGTATGTGATGGCCAGTGGAGTCCTGTGGGTTTCTTTCTTGGGTTTGTCTTGCAGTAGGAGGCTTCTGGGTACACGTCTGGCTCTGTTGATCTGTTTCCTTATTTCCTCATGCGGGTACTGTAGTTTTGAGAATGCTTGGTGGAGATTTTGTAGGTGTTGGTCTCTGTCTGCGGGGTTAGAGCAGATGCGGTTGTACCTCAGTGCTTGGCTGTAGACAATGGATCTTGTGGTGTGCCCGGGATGGAAGCTGGAGGCATGAAGGTAGGCATAGCGGTCGGTAGGTTTTCGGTATAGGGTGGTGTTAATGTGACCATCACTTATTTGCACCGTGGTGTCTAGGAGTGGACCTCCCATGTAGATTGGTCCAGGCTGAGGTTGATGGTGGGGTGGAAGCTGTTGAAATCGTGGTGGAATTTTTCCAGAGTCTCCTTCCTTCTGGAAAAATTCCACCACGATTATCTCTAGCTTGCTTCTTGCTTGCATATATATACCTGCCCCTGGAAATTTCCACTACTTGCATCCGACGAAGTGGGTATTCACCTACGAAAGTTCATGCTGCAAAACATCTGTTAGTCTATAAGGTGCCACAGGATTCCTTGCTGCTTTTATCTTTAGGGCAGGAAGCTCACACGTAGCATTCGGCATGTGCCCCTTCGTGTGCTTCCCACAGCGAGTCCACCCAGTTGGGGTCCTGGGGAAGCCAGAGGGTCCTGCACCCCCACCTTGCAGTCAGACATGACTCTCAGCCAGCCAGTAAAACAGAGGTTTATTTAGATGACAGGAACGCAGTCCAAAACAGGTATTGCCACTGCCAGTACAGACAACAAGACCCCCCTTAGTTAGGTCCATCTGTGGTCTCAGGGAGGCCACCGCCCCGCTGGGACGCCTGAGCTTTTCGTCCACCGCATCCAAAAAACTCCCAAACCCCCTCCAGCCCCTCCTCTCTGGGCTTTGTCTCTTTCCCGGGCCAGGAGGTCACCTGATCTCTCTGTCTCCAACACCTTTAGCATCCCCTTGCAGGGGGAAAGGGCCTGGCCATTAGTTGCTAGGCGACAGAGGGTTGGCCAGAGCTGAGGCCCCCACACAGTATTCAGAGGGAACATTAAAACCAGTCCCACTTTGTCACACCTCTCCCTCCTTCGAGACTGAACTGAGCGAGGTCACTTCAGCCAGTGACCTGGGGAAGTTCGAACCTATCTACATTCCCATGGATGCCCCAGCATCACCCTCCTCGTGGGAGAAGAGTTACACCAGGCCCTTCCAGTTTCCTGCCCCCCTTTAGTTCGGGGGTGCTCGATGGCACCCATAGTCTGCAGGTGGGAAGGCTTATGCGGCCCATGTCCTTTCCCCACCCCAATATCCCTGGGGTTCAAGCTGGGCTGGGGTCCTCTCCCCGCGTTCCAGGCTGAGGGGCTGTGATTCGGGCTCTCTTGGTTCAGAGCCCCCCTTTTGACCCTGGCCCCCCTTTGGAAAGGCTCCTCTGTGCTGGGCAAGGGTCCTACAGCCATTTTCCCCTTGTCCCGGGCCTTCCTCACCCTCTGGCAGGGGTCACAGGAGCGGCAGTACTGCTGGACATGGGTAAAGACCCCAGGCCAGTAAAAGTTCCATAGCAGCCTCTGCTGGGTACGCCAGGTTCCCTGGTGCCCTGAGAGGGGGATGTCATGGGCCCGGCACAGCAGCTGGCGGCGATACTTCCGAGGTACCACCAGCTGCCTCCTGATCCCCCCCTGACTCCATTTTCCCTGGGGAAGCCCATTCTCGGTACAGGAACCCCTTCTCCCATAGGAACCTCTTCCGGCAACCTCTCCCCATGGTCTGTACCACACTGAGGTTGGCCAGGTCCCTTATCTTCTGCAAGGAGGGATCTTTCTGCAATTCGGCCTGGAACTCAGCAGCTGGGGCAGGGATGGACACCTGCTCTCTCTCACCGGCTGGGTCTGAAGCTACAGCCTCCCTGAGCTGTGTCTCTGGGCATTCCCTCCCCACCAGGGTAGGGTTCTGCTCCTCGGGTAAGTTACCCTTCCCGAGGTCAGGGTGCAGAGTCCCTCGCCAGCTCTGGCTACGGGTCCCGACCAGGGCAGTCTGGGGGTTGCTCGGCCAGTTCTCCATGTCCGCCCCCCATTAACACCTCAGTGGGTAAATGGGGGTGCACCCCCACTTCCTTGGGGCCTTCCTTGTCCCCCCCATTTCAAGTGTACCTTTGCCACGGGCACCTTGAATGGGGTCCCGCCCACCCCCATCAGGGTCAGGTAGGTGTTGGGCATCACCTGATCTGGAGCTACCACCTCGGGCCGGGCCAGTGTTACCTCAGCGCCCATATCTCAGTATCCATAGACTTTCCTCCCACCCACTTCCAGGGGAACAAGGCACTCGCTCCGCAGGGACAGCCCTGCGCCCACCCTGTAAACGGAAAACCTGATGTCCAGAGCATCCAGCTCAGCGGAGGAGTTGGCTTGGGGCCCTGCTCCCTCCTGAACAGTTGATAAGCTGCCAGCCCCCTTTCCTGGGAAACCTGCCCCTCCTCCAGCTGGGCCGCTACCCAGTTAACCCTCTGTGGGTCCAGTTTGCTTGGTCTGTACCTGAGTCTGGGGCACTGAATCCGAATGTGGCCTCTTTGGCCACAGTGATAGCAGCCCATGTCCCATTGGTCCCCTCGAGCTGGTCGGTTGGCCCTGAAGCCAGATGTTCCCCTTGGGATGAGGTTCTCCACGTTTTCCTTATGGGAGGTCCCAGGATCACTCTCTTTCTGCATCACCGCGGCCCTGTTCCTTTGGGACTCCTCCCTGCCACCCCCTGACCAGCTCTTCACAAACTCATTGGCCAGCTGCCCTGCATGTCGCGGGTTCTCTGGCTTTTGGTCCCTCAACCACAGTCTCAGGTTGGATGGGCACCACTCATACAGTTGCTCCAGTACCAGCAGTTTAACCAGGTCCCCACACAGTATTCAGAGGGAACATTAAAACCAGTCCCACTTCATCACATGTGGGAGCACAACAAAGCATCCTGGATTTGTTTTGCCTGGGCCCAGCTTGCCCCAGTTGTGACAGATGCACTTTCTGGTTGCATGTACTGGTCCAGCAATCCATTACTGTCATAGCTCCATTTAGGGGGCAGAGGGCTTACCTTTGGCTTTGCAAAGAGTCACAATAATGTGGACAGCACTGATGACACAGGAATCCATAAACATCTGTGGACCACGCCAGTGAGATTTCAATCTGTCAAATACACATTCAGCCACCATTCTGCACCTGCTGAGAGTGTAATTCAATTTTCTTCCTCCAGGCCCTCTGAGATTAGGATATGGTTTCATAAGCCAAAGCAAAAGGGAGTATATGGGGTCCCTCAGGATAACACTGGGGACAGTAATTCCGTTCATTCCAATGTAATTTGTTGGAATTTTTTTTTTAATTTGCCAGTCTGTCCATAAATGGGACTTCAGATCACCAGAAAACCCTGGCATTGTGAACTTTTCCAGTGCGGCCTATGTTGGTGTCCATAAATTGGACTCTGTGGGCCACAAGAGCTTGCATAAAATGGAGTAGTACCCTTTGCGGTTTACGTATTCATGTGCAGCTTCAGGAAGGCAGACTATGGGCATATGAGTCCTATCAATGGCCCCATTCTCTTAAAGCCAGATATTACTTCAAGGATATTGTTTATGCCCACCACCTTTGGGTAAATCACACACCTGATTCCCTCTGAAACCTCTGTGACCACCGGGGCCGGCTCCAGGCATCAACATTCCAAGCTGGTGCTTGGGGCGGCAATCTTCAAGGGGCGGCAGTCCCTGTTGTTTTGCCCCAAGCAGCGCGCCGAATTGCCACCGCGGAGGGTGGGGGCAGTCCATATGCCCTTAGGGCAGCACGTGCGTTTCCGCGGTGGCGGCAATTCGGCAGCAGCTTCTATATTTAGCTGTCCGCGGCAGCTTCAGCTAAACATAGAAGCTGCCGCCGAATTGCTGCCGCTGCGGAAACGCGCCTGCCGCCCTAAAGGCACACGGACTGCCCCCGCTGTCCACGGCGGCAATTCGGTGCGCTGCTTGGGGCGGCGAAAACTGTAAAGCTGGTCCTGGTGACCACTTTACTCACAGTTGACTTTCCAACGCTGAACTGGTTAGCAATGGACCTGTAGCAGTCTGGGCTAGCCTGCTTCCAGATAGTTAGAGCAACGTCTCAACCAGTATGGCTCCCTCATGCATATATCCTGAGGCTGAAGGGGTGGGTCAAGCTGTTCACAAAGCTCTAGAAACGGAGCTTTCTTCATGCAAAAGTTCTGGACTCACTGCTGGTCAGCCCAGGTCTGCATGACAATATGATCCCATCAGTCTGTGCTTGTGGCCCTGCTACAGATAGTAGCAGCGGCTCTACCAAGAGTAGTCAGCAACATCAACCAGTTTGAGTCTGTGATGTCTATATTGTCCTCCTCCTCCAACAGGAGCCTTCAGTGGGTCAGAAAACATTGTGGGAATGTCCACCAGTGTCTTATGATTGTTCTGCCCATTTGCTGAAGGAGGACTGAAAGCGCAAGCAAGAGAAACTGTTCAAATGGTGACTCTTCCATGTTGCTGACTCTGGTTGCCAGGAGCATACAGACCCAAAAGACAGCTTGGTAGGATGTGTTGGGAACTTGGCAGGCTGTGACAACTTCCAGTAATGAGTTGGGTGAACAGTTAAGTTTTTCCACACTGCACCATGAACCAGGGTCTAGAGTGGCCACAGCCAAGGAGTGGGGGTGCATGCTAGGAAGCCTGGGATATTGTGATTTCACTCTGATCTGCATGCTCTGGGTGTAGATGCTGGACCCCGGAATTTGGTGCCCAGGTCCAGAAATTGTAAACCTAGGGTCACCAATGTGTATGGATGCTCTAGCACTGGGCTTGCAAACCCAGGATCCATGGATCCTCCAACCCTGGCCTTACATTGCAGTGTAGACATAATCAGAGTTTCAATCTGTAAAGTCTTATCTGAAAAATCCACCCACCACAATGTTCAGTACTCAGTGGATCTGCCTTGAGGATGAAGATGTGAGCGAATCCTGCCTAGATTTGAACGTGTGGCTTCATAGAAATGGGGTAATTATTAACATCAAAATTGAACTATGTATTTGTAATTTGCTTTACCAGAGCACCTAGGAGCCCTAATGATGTACTGGTGCTGCTCTCTCTACCTTCTTTTCTTTTCTTTTCTTTTTCTTTTTTCAAAATCAGCTTTTCCCTTTGCAGAAAATGCTTCAAGCATTTCTCTCCCCTCAGCCACTGCTATTTACATACAATACTTGCAAACCGTGAGACCTTAGCTGCAGAGAAATGAAGGGATTTTGTTCTCCTTATGCGGTGCTGCTCTCTGCTGCTCCCAGCTGCAGGGGGGCTCTAATCACCATAGTCATACAATGCTCTGTGCTAGAGTGCTGTATAAATATTAACTAATTAATCCTCACAGTCTCCCTGTGCGGTTGGTAAATCAGCTTTGCAGACATTGTAATTGCTGCCTACTCCTCTAGACTAGGTAGCCTCCTGGGCTGAGTACTTCAGCTCTGTGGGCCTGATTCACCAGTGTACCACTAGTTTAACATCAGTGTTATTCCATTGATTTCAGTGCAGCTATGCCAGTGTACAGTTGGAGTAACACCCTGGTGAATTAGACCCTGACTCCATAAAGGCTGACTATAGTGGGAGACACTGGTTGCCCTTATGTAGTGTGTTGTCACCTCGCACTCTCAAAGTGCCTTATGAAGCTGGGTAAGCATTAGCCCAATTTTACAGCTAGGGAAACGAAGGCTCAGTGATTTAACTATGTATTTGGAGCTTATCACAAGCAGCTAAGATGTGTGTCTAACTGAAAGGAGACCTGGATTCTAAGACCAGCCCTGCTTCTCTCTGTGTTACCTTGATCTTTATGACTCCATAACCCCAGCCCAATTCTGCAAAAACACTTAGGTGTTGCAATGCCTAACTTCTAGGTGCCTAGCCACCAGGTAGAAGTACACCAGGTGAAGAGCTGCCTAAACTAGCCAATAGCAGATGCTGATGAGAGGAGTATCCCCTAAACCTCGTTCCTCTCAGGGAGTTAGGCGCCTAAGGGAGGTATTTATATCTGCTTGGTATTTACAGCCAGGAGGAACCCCCTCCGGGAGTCAAGTGCTGAAGTTTTTTTGATAAGAATAGCAGTGGCACATGCCCGGCTCCTTACAAAATGGCATGGGGGGAAGGGTTCTAATTTCCTTTTGGTTATGGAACTTATCCAGGATGTGGGAGACACCAGCTCAATTCCCCGCCTTGTCTGATGAGAAGGGAGTTGGACATGAGTATCCCCATTCTCAAGTGAGGGCCCTAACCTCTGGGCCATGGAGTAACTCTCAACTCTTTCTGGCCTGGTGCATATTTAATTATTTATACAAAGTGGAATGGCTTCAAGAGGAGAGATTGAGAGAGACCCATGTCAGAATATCCCATAGTCCTGTGGTTAGAGCACTCCACTGAGAGGTGGGAAACTCTTGTCCTCATCAGGAAGAGGGGGAAAATTGAACCAGGGCCTGCCACGTCCTGCATGAGTTCCTTAAGCACTCAGCTAAATGGAGGGCCTCCTTTGCTTGCCCTCCCTGGCCATTTGATGTGGAGTTAGGCATTCTCTGATCAGGCCACCGAGGGCAGATAGGTAGGGCAATGCCTCCCTTCACCTGGCTTAAGGACCTCATTGGGGCTTAGGTGCATCCAGGCACCTATCTGAGGCAGCAGTTTGCATGCCCAGAGGCAGAAATTTAGGTCTGGTCTACACTACAAGGTTAGGTCAAATTTAGCCACATTAGGTCAATTTTATAAGCAATGCAGCTACACAACCAACCCTGTTCCACCAACCTAAAGGGCTCTTAAAATTGACTGCTGTACTCCTCCCCAATGAGGTGAGTAGCACTAAAATCAACCTTCCTGGGTCAAAATTGAGGTAGTGCAGATGCAGCACTGTGCAATTTGATGGTATTGGTCTCCAGGAGCTATCCCAGAGTGCTGCAATGTGACCGCTCTGGACAGCACTTTCAACTCCGATGCACTAGCCAGGTACACAGGAAAAGCCCCGGGAACTTTTGAATTTCATTTCCTGTTTGGTCAGCATGGCAAGCTCAGCAGGACAGGTGACCGTGCAGTCCCAGAATTACAAATGAGCTCCAGAATGGAGTGAATGGGAAACACTGGATAAGATTGCTGTATGGGGAGAAGAATCTGTGCAGGCATAACTCTGATCAAAAAAGAAGAAATGCTGATATATATGCCAAAATCGCACAGGGCATGGTGGACAGAGGCTACACCAGGGACACACAGCAGTGCTGCATGAAAATTAGGGAGCTCAGGCAAGCCTACCAAAAGACAGAGTAGGCAAATAGTCACTCCGGGTCAGAGCCCCATACATGCCGCTTCTATGATCAGCTGCATGCCATTCTGGGGGGGACCCTACCACTACCCCATCACTGTCCGTGGACACCTGCAAGGAGGAAGCCTCACGCAACATGGATCAGGATTTTGTGGATGAGGAAGATGATGAGGAGGAGAATGCGCAGCAGGCAAGCAGAGAATCCATTCTCCCTGGCAACCAGGACCTTTTTATCACTCTGGAGCCAGTACCCTCCCAGGGCAAATGCTTCCTGGACCCTGAAGGCAGAGAAGGCACCTCTGGTGAGTGCAAATTTGCAACTACAGTACAGGGGTTAAAAGCAATTGTGTTTAATGTTTGTGTAAGCAGAGTCAGGATGAGCTCTACACTGACATCTGGTGGTGAATTGTGGCAAGTTGTGGAAAAGAACTTCAGGGGTTGGTCTTGTTTGCATAGGCACACCCACCTCACCTAGCATGAGCCCACAGCTGCCCAAATGGTCACTTTGGCTGCTGTGGGATCCCCAGATTCTCTGTTATTGAGGCAGGAAGAATAAAGTGTTGTCACCCTGATTATGTGAATCAAGGCCAGTGGAACTGTTTTATGACAGAGGGACTCACCATCAACTAAGTAGCACTCACTAGACAAGGGACATGGGTTCCAAAACCCAGTGAGTTGAGAGGGGCTGTTGACAGGTATTTGTAGCTGATGTTATGTCCCCCCTCACCCTCTTGAGGGCCTGAAATGCTAGTTGCACCTCCTTCTCTCTCCACTGTTGAATAGCAGAGCTATTTTTTATTCTATTAAGAGTCTAGTTACAGGCTACTGTGCTGAATTCACTTTGGGCCAATGGTGTGCCAGCACTGGGGCTCCCCTACTACAAGCTGAAATCATTGAGTGCTGTGTTAAGTAGTGGAGCCTGAAGATATATTGCTAAGTGGCTGGCAGAGCGGAGCAGTTCATGGGATGGCTGGAGCGGCTCATGGGACAGCTGGTGGAGTGGAGCAACTCATGGTGAAGGTTGCAACAGAACCCTATGGAGCGGTGGGGCAGTTGGCCTTGGACCACGTCAGGTGCCCCTTAACACTACTGCACTCTTCCCCGCCCCCCCCAGGCTGGGAGGTAAAACTCTGCAGATAAACTTTTGAACTCTGGGGCTGCACTGACCAGGGACAGAGACTTTTGGGTTGTTGGACTTTTGGGTGATTTTTGGGTTGCTGGACTCAAGAGACTTTTGGGACTTTGGGGCGATCTTTTGGGTAGTTGGACTTAAGACCCTGAGGGGAAAAGGATACTGCCAAACTTACTTGAGGGTGGGTCTTTTGCTCATGTTTTGTGTTATGAATCCTGTTTATGGTGTTTCCCCAACATAATGCCGCATTGTTTCCCTCCTTTATTAAAAGGATTTTGCTACACTCAGACTCTGTGCTTGCGAGAGGGAAAGTATTGCCTCCTAGAGGCACCCGGGGGGTGGTATGTAATTGTCCCAGGTCACTGGGTGGGGGCTCGAGCTGGTTTGCATTGGGTTATTGAAACGGAACCGCTAGATACTGAACACAGCCCTTGTTGCTGCCAACTTGGAGGGGCAGAAGGATTACATTTTTGAGGGCTTGTCCGGGATCCCTGGGTCAGTACCCCATGCAATGACCTGTTGAGTGTTCCACTGCATTGGGAAACAGTTGTATTTATATTTTGAGGAAATTACTGTTTGTATAATGGCTAACATGTCAGGTTTGTTGGGCCCTGGCCCTGCAGCCTCTAGCTCAGGGGCCGCAGACAATGATTGGGCAAAAGCACTGGGGCAAATATTGGAAAAGGTTGTGCTGTCCCATGCTACGTCAAACTCTTGTCGTAAGTTAAGGTTATTTGCTGGGGAAGAGGAGTTTGAACCCTGGTTGGAACATACCACTGAAATGCTGCAGGAGTGGGCCGTACCCGATGCAGAAAAGCGAAGATGTCTAATAGAGAGCCTTAGTGGCCCAGCATTAGATGTGATTCACACCCTGAAGCTCATTGACCCTGGGGTAAGTGTGAAGGGCCGCCTAGAGGCCCTTGATCATACCTTTGGGAACATAGAGGGCCCTGAAGATAGATAATGTAAGTTCCTTAATTCCTGACAGCAAAGGGGCGAGAAGATTTCAGCCTATATACAGAGGCTAGAGAGACTGCTTCAGAGAGCTGTCATGAGGGGAGCAGTGACTGCTGAGCAGATGGATCATTCATGGTCACCTGGTTGAAATAGGGGAAGTTTTGTAAGGGAACAGTAATCCCCTCTGTTTGGTGATCTCTGGCACATTAGACCCAGGTCATACTGGGTTGTTTGCGCTTGGCTAAAAGAGATCATCCCAGAGAATAGCTACGTGCGGGGGAGGGAGTGAGGGGTGTGCTGCACATCCACCTGGAAACCTGCAGCCCTTCCTTTTAAACGGCAACCACAGGCCCTCCTTTTAAACCACAAAACCAACTGGCATTGGTTGCTATGGGAAAGGAGAGTGCTTCAGTTTGAAACCATTCCCATATGTTATGAACGTGGAAGAAGCCAACCTCGCACACCCTTTGGCTGCCTGGAAACTGAATTCTGTTACCCAGCCATGTGTGATGTGTCACCATATCAGCAGGTGCTCAATATAAAAGGCAAAATTCAACCTTGTACCTAAAACACATGTGCTGTGCTGCTGTGAATTGCTTCATTCACTGTGAAAGAGTCCCCCTTTTGTTCTCAGAAATGTATCTTCTTAAAAGTCTACTCTCCCTCCCCCCCCCCCACAGCTGTAAATGTTTCTATAATCCCCATATCAACTCTGTCCCTGAGGTTATCGCAGATTAGAAGGCGGAAAAAATGCACTCACGAGGACATGTTTTCAGAGCTCATGCAGTCCTCCCGCACTGATAGGGCACAGCTGAATGCATGGAGGCAGTTGGTGGCAGAGGCCAGGAAAGCATACAGTGAGCATGAGCAGAACACGCAGGAGAAGATGCTGAGGCTTATTGGGGAGCAAACGGACACAGTTAGGAAACCCCATTGCAGCAAAGCCATCCACTATGACCTGCACATTTCCCAGAATCACTACCCTTGTTGGCAAAATGTTATTGATTGCCTTGGCTACTTGGATCACAGCAGCCCCCTCAGTAGATTTGCCCACTCCAAATTGATTCCCAACTGACCGGTAGCAGTCAGGTGTTGCAAGCTTCCACAGGGCTATCACCACTCGCTTCTCAACTGTCAGGGCAGGTCTCATCTTATGATATTTCTGCGCTTCAGGGAGCGGGAAAGCCTATAAAAGTGGCCACCCAGCCAGGCAGCGGCACAGCTGATCGCAGCGGCCCAGGAGCCGGCCAACACGGCTGCTAACAGGGGAGTTTGAGTGGGAGTTCCCATTGGAGGAGCCAGGTATTTGTGTTTGCGTCTGTCTTTGTGGTGCTTGTGTCTCTCTGTCGGGGCAGACTGCTGAGCCCTGATTAGGGGGCGGAGCTAGGCGGAGGAGGGGGCCTATAAAAGCGGCCGCCCAGCCAGGCAGTGGCACAGCTGATCGCAGCGGCCCAGGAGCCGGCCAACACGGCTGCTAACAGGGGAGTTTGAGTGGGAGTTTGCAGGGGGAGGCGGAAGGGGGCGGCACCGTGCATCCTGTGTTCCCCAGCTAAGAACTCCAAGCGAGGCTGAGACAGCAGCAGCCGTGAGCCAAGGAGCAGAGGATACACCAAGGATGATAGCATGCAGCAGCTGCGGTATGTACATGGTTCTAGCGGGGGAGCCAGAACAGTACTATGTATGCATGAAGTGCCGCCTAATAGAGCTGCTGGAGGAAAAGATCCAGGGTCTAGAGTTGCAGGTAGAAACCCTGGTAGAGCATAGAAGGGGGTTTGAGCAGCTGATGGAGCAATGGCAAGCAGTGACTGAAGGGGAATGCCCAGAGGTACAGGGGGAAGCAGGGGCTAAGGCCAGTGAGGGGGGACTGCTGGACGATGAATATGGGCGGTGGAAGCATGTGACCATGAGAAGCAGGCAGGGGAAAAGGAGAGCCAGTGAAGGAGAAATAGAGCTAAGGAACAGGTTTGAAGGTTTGGAGAATGAGGAAGGGGTACAGCAGGTGGTAGCTGACGGTGGGAGGGCAAGGAAAAAGAGAAGAGCGGCTAGTCCGATAGAAAAAGGGGAGGAGTCCATGGAGGCAGCACCAAGTTCAGGCCCAGGGAGGATACAGGATGGCTTAAGGGGAACCACAAGGGATGATAGGAATGGAAGGAGCTTGCAACCAGGGGGGACGGAGGATAGGTTAGAGGACCGCACTGTCCCCAGGCAAAGGCAGGTCTATCTGATTGGGGATTCCATACTGAGAAGGTTGGACAGGCCTGTGACCAGGGCCGATCCAGAGAACAGAAGGGTGTGCTGTCTACCGGGCGCTAAAATACGGGATGTGGACCTGCAGTTGAAAAGGATCCTAAGAGGAGCAGGTAAGAACCCTTTGATCATCCTTCATGTAGGAATGAATGACACAGCTAGATTCTCACTAGAGAGAATCAAGGGAGACTATGCCAGGTTGGGTAAGACGCTCAAGGAAATTGAGGCTCAGGTGATCTTCAGTGGGATTCTACCTGTCCCTAGGGAAGGGCGCCAAAGGGGTGACAGGATCGTGGCGATAAATAGTTGGCTGAGGGAGTGGTGTTACAAGGAGGGCTTTGGGATGTATGGTCACTGGGAGGCTTTTGGGGACAGAGAACTGTTCTCACGGGATGGGCTCCACCTAAGTAGGGAAGGAAGTAGAATTCTAGGAGGGAGGCTGGCTCATCTGATTAAAAGAGCTTTAAACTAGACATTGGGGGGAGACGGTTGGGAGAGGTCCAGGTACTCTCCACGCGAAATTTATACGTTGAGAGTGAGAACAACAGTATAACAACAGATATAGCCAGAGCGGGACGCTTAGGTATAAGGAAGAGGGGGGGGGGACGGATACTAGACCGACAGGTCATACTGGTAATACTGTGTCCCTACCAAGTTGGGTGATAAGGGTGAGAGGAGCCAAACAGCAAAAATTAGGATGTTTGTTCACCAATGCGAGAAGCTTAGGTAACAAAATGGAGGAACTAGAGCTCCTGGTCCGAGAATTGAAACCGGTTATCGTAGGAATAACCGAAACATGGTGGAACGGTAGCCATGACTGGAGTACAGGTATGGAAGGGTATGTGCTGTTTAGGAAAGACCGATACAAAGGTAAAGGTGGGGGAGTAGCATTGTATGTCAATAATGATGTGAAAAGTAACGAAATAACTAGCAATGCAATGGATAATACGGAGTCTGTTTGGGCAATGGTCACATTGGGGAAGAAAACTACTAGAGCGTCCCCTGGAATAGTGATTGGGGTGTGCTATAGACCGCCGGGATCTAGCCTGGATATGGATAGAGAGCTCTTTAATGTTTTTAAGGAGGTAAATACTAATAGGAACTGTATGATCATGGGAGATTTTAACTTCCCGGATATAGATTGGGAAACAAATGCTAGTAATAATAATAGGGCTCAGCTTTTCCTAGACGTGATAGCTGATGAATTCCTTCATCAAGTAGTTGCTGAACCGACGAGGGGGGATGCCATTTTAGATCTGATTTTGGTAAGTAACGAGGACTTTGTTGAGGAAATAGTTGTAGGGGACAACCTTGGCTCGAGTGATCATGAGCTAATTCGTTTAAAAATAAATGGAAGGATAAACAAAATTGCATCTGAGACTAAGGTTTACGATTTCAAAAGGGCTAACTTTACTAAATTGAGGCAACTATGTAGGGAAGTGGATTGGACTAACATATTTAGGGATCTAAAGGCGGAAGACGCCTGGGGTTATTTCAGGTTGAAGTTGCAGGAGCTGTCAGAGGCATGTATCCCAAGAAAGGGAAAACGGTTCGTAGGTAGCAGTTTTAGACCGAGCTGGATGAGCAAGCGTCTTAGAGGGGTGATTAAGAAAAAACAGAAAGCGTACAAGGAGTGGAAAATGGGAGGGATCAGCAAAGAAACCTACCTTATTGAGGTCAGAGGGTGTAGGGAAGCAGTGAGAAAGGCAAAGAGCCGGGTGGAGATGGACCTAGCGAAGGGGATTAAAACCAATAGCAAAAGGTTTTTTAGCCATATAAATAGGAAGAAAACCAAGAAGGAAGAAGTGGGACTGCTTAAAACTTTAAACGGAGTGGAGATTAGGGATAATCTTGGCATGGCACAATATCTGAACGAATATTTTGCCTCGGTCTTTAATGAGGCTAATGAAGGGCTAAGGAATAGTGATAGAGGGACTGATGGGAATGAAGATATGGGGGTAGACATTACGGTATCTGAGGTGGAAGCCAAACTTGAACAGCTTAATGGAAGTAAATCGGGGGGCCCGGATAATCTTCATCCTAGAATATTAAGGGAATTGGCGAGTGAAATTGCAAGCCCGTTAGCGATGATTTTTAATAAATCTCTAAACTCGGGGGTTGTACCGTTTGACTGGAGATTAGCTAATATAGTTTCTATATTCAAGAAGAGGAAAAAAAGTGACCCGGGTAACTACAGGCCTGTTAGTTTAACATCTGTAGTATGCAAAGTCATGGAAAAAAATTTAAAGGAGAGAGTTGTTACGGACCTTGATGCCGATGGCAACTGGGACAAATTACAGCATGGTTTTACGAAAGGTAGATCATGCCAAACCAACCTGATCTCCTTCTTTGAGAAAGTAACAGATTTTTTAGACAAGGGAAATGCGGTGGATCTAATATATCTTGATTTCAGTAAGGCGTTTGATACGGTACCGCATGAGGTTAAATTGGAAAAGATGGGGATCGAAATGAAAATCCAGAGGTGGATAAGGAGCTGGTTAAAGGGGAGACTGCAGAGGGTCGTATTGAAGGGTGATCTGTCGGGTTGGAGGGGGGTTACCAGTGGAGTTCCTCAAGGTTCGGTTTTGGGTCCGATTTTATTCAATCTATTTATCGCTGACCTCGGAACCAAAAGTAGGAGTGGGCTGATAAAGTTTGCGGATGACACAAAGTTGGGAGGTATTGCCAATTCGGAAAAGGATCGGGATATCCTCCAGGGAGATTTGGATGACCTTGTAAACTGGAGTATTAGTGACAGGATGAAATACAATAGTGAAAAATGTAAGGTTATGCATTTAGGGATGACTAACAAGAATTTTAGTTATAAGCTGGGGACGCACCAGTTGGAAGTAACGGAGGAGGAGAAGGACCTAGGAGTCCTGGTTGATCGTAGGATGACTATGAGTAGGCAATGTGATGTGGCCGCTAAAAAAGCTAATGCGGTCTTGGGATGCATTAGGCGAGGTATTTCTAGTAGAGATAAGGAGGTGCTAGTCCCGTTATATAAGGCGTTGGTGAGACCTCATTTGGAGTATTGTGTGCAGTTTTGGTCTCCCATGTTTAAGAAAGATGAATTCAAACTGGAACGGGTACAAAGAAGGGCCACTAGAATGATCCGAGGAATGGAAAGCCTGTCGTATGAAAGGAGACTTGAGGAGCTCGGTTTGTTTTCCTTAACCAAAAGAAGGATAAGAGGAGATATGATTGCACTCTTTAAATATATCAGAGGGATAAATACCAGGGAAGGAGAGGAATTATTTCAGCTCAGTGCTAATGTGGACACGAGGACAAACGGATATAAATTGTCAGTCAGGAAATTTAGGCTTGAAATTAGATGAAGGTTTCTAACTATCAGAGGAGTGCAATTCTGGAACAGCCTACTGAGGGAAACAGTGGGGGCGAAGGACCTCCATGACTTTAAGATTAAGCTAGATAAGTTTATGGAGGGGATGGTATGATAGGATAACGGGTTTAGTCAATAGGTCAATAACATGCCACAATGGTAATTAGTACAAAGGGTCAATGATAGGATATTGTTAGCCTTTTTCCAGAGGGTCTGGCTGGAGAGTCTTGCCCGCATGCTCGGGGTTCAGCTGATCGCCATATTTGGGGTCGGGAAGGAATTTTCCTCCAGGGTAGATTGGCAGTGGCCCTGGAGGTTTTTCGCCTTCCTCCGAAGCATGGGGCAGGGGTCGCTTGCTGGTGGATTATCTGCTACTAGAAGTAGAGAGAGAGAAGTCTTTAAATCATGATTTGGAGCATTCAACAGCAGAGTCAAGGGAGAGAATTATTTCAGGAGTGGGTGGATCGGCTTATGTGGCCTGCATCTTGCAGGAGGTCAGACTAGATGATCATAATGGTCCCTTCTGATCTTGAATTCTATGATTCTATGATTCTATGATACTCACAATATTCCATGAAAGTGGCCTTACGCATGAGAAAGTTTTGCAGCCACTGTGAATCATCCCATACCGGCAACACTATGCAGTCCCACCAGTCTGTGCTTGTTTGCTTGGCCCAGAATTGGCGTTCCACTGTATCTCATGCCCCAGTGCCACCATGATATCCCAATTGCCATATCCTCAGCTTTCAGGAACATCTGTGTCCATGTCCTCCTCATAATCGTCCTTGTGCTGGTGGCTCCTAGCTAGGCTCTGCACATACTGCAGGATAATGAGCAAGGTAATGCTCACAAAAGCAATGCGCAGCTGAGCAGGCTCCATGCTTACCATGCTATGGCATCTGCACAGGTAACCCAGGAAAAAAGGCATGAAACGATTGTTTGCCATTACTTTCAGGGAGGGAGGGAGGAAGGGAGAGAGGAGAGACTAATGACATGTACCCAAAACCACCTGTGACAATGTTTTTGCCCCATCAGGCATTGGGAACTTAACCCAGAATTCCAGTGGACAGCGGGGACTGTGGGATAGCTACCCACAGTGCACCATTCTGTGAGTCGATGCTAGCCATGGTATTGAGGACGCACTCCACTGACCTAATGCACTTAGTGGGGACATGCACGATCGACTGAACAAAATTGGTTACTAACGATCGACTTCTATAAAATCGACCTAATTTCGTAGTGTAGACATGCCCTTACTCTCACAGGCGACTTTCTGCAGCAAAAACGTAGGTGCCTATAGGGTTAGGTGGCAGCTGAGCCAGGGCTTTGTGGATCACAATACTGTCTAAATCTGGGCTTTGGGCTCCTAAGTCCTTTTGTGGATCTGGGCCCCCATCTTTAAAGAGGGGATAATGATATTTTCCTACCTCATAGAGATGGTGTGAGGCCTGTGAATATTACAAATGTGTTTGTAAAGTGGAAAATATTATAATGTCAGTCACTGGTAGAAGTGGGAAAAAATATCAGTGAGTCAACAGTGTGCCCTTGTTGCCAAGAATAGGCTAGCAGCATTTTGGGCTGTATAAGTAGGGGCATTGCCAGCAGATCAAGGGACGTGATCATTCCCCTCTATTTGACATTGGTGAGGCCTCATCTGGAGTACTGTGTCCAGTTTTGGGCCCCACACTACAAGAAGGATGTGGAAAAATTGGAAAGAGTCCAGTGGAGGGCAACAAAATGATTAGGGGGCTGGAACACATGACTTATGAGGAGAGGCTGAGGGAACTGGGATTGTTTGGTCTGCAGAAGAGACGAATGAGAGGGGATTTGATAGCTGCTTTCAACTACCTGAAAGGGGGTTCCAAAAGGATGGATCTAGACTGTTCTCAGTGGTGGCAGATGACTGAACAAGGAGTAATGGTTTCAAGTTGCAGTGGGGGAGGTTTAGGTTGGATATTAGAAAAAACTTTTTCACTAGGAGGGTGGTGAAGCACTGGAATGGGTTACCTAGGGAGGTGATGGAATCTCCTTCCTTAGAGGTTTTTAAGGACAAAGCCCTGGCTGGGATGATTTAGTTGGGGATTGGTCCTGCTTTGAGCAGGGGGTTGGACTAGATGATCCCCTGAGTAGGGTCCGGGTGACCAGATTACCACACTAAAATATTGGGACAGATTGGGGTGCCATCAGCCCTGCCCAGAGTCCCCTTCTGCTCCTCCCAAACTCCTCCCCCAATCTGCCCCAGGTCCTACCCCATCCCCGCTTACCACTCCCACCATGCCTTTCCTCATTCCCCAGCCTGCCACTGGCTTGCTGTGTCCCTCCTCAGTCCCCCACCCACCGCTCACCTCCCCGCCCACCCACCACTCACTCCTGTGGCGCCGACTTCCCCTCTGCCTGGTGGGTGCTCACCCACCACCCACCTCTTCCCGCCCTCACCCCACCCCACCCCCATTGCACCCCCTTCCCCCAAGTCCCTGACCCTGCCCTGCCTCTTCCCCTGAGCACGCCACATCCCCACTCCTCCCCTCTCCCTCCTGGAAAGCACTAAGTCAGGGGTTAGCAACCTTTCAGAAGTGGTGTGCTGAGTCTTCATTTATTCACTCTAATTTAAGGTTTTGTGTGCCAGTAATACATTTTAATGTTTTTAGAAGGTCTCTTTCTATAAGTCTATAATATATAACTAAACTATTGTTTTATGTAAAGTAAATAAGGTCTTTAAAATGTTTAAGAACCTTCATTTAAAATTAAATTAAAATGCAGAGCCTCCCGGACCGGTGGCCAGGACCCAGGCAGTGTGAGTGCCACTGAAAATCAGCTTGTGTGCCGCCTTCGGCACATGTTCCATAGGTTGCCTACCCCTGCACTAAGTGCTGCCAAACAGCTGTTAGGCAGCAGGAAGTGCTGGATGGGGGAGGAGCATGGACGTGGCATGCTGGGAGGATGGGGGGAGAAGGAGGCGAGGAGGGAGGAGCTTGGTCAGCACCTCCCTCCCACTCACCTCCTTACCCGAATATTGGGACAAATGGCATCTGGATCGTACATTGATCAGGACATGGGACAAAGGGTTAAATATCGGGACAGTCCCGATTTTATCGGGACATCTGGTCACCCTACTCCTGAGGTCCCTTCCAATCCTGATATTCTATGATTTTATGATCAATTGCTTCTTATTCCCAGTCTTAAACTTGCTTACCCAGGGTCAGGGACCATTTGGGAGGCTGAAGGAGAAGGATATATATGCTACAGATGAGCTCCTGGTATTGGAAGTGCTGTCAGGTTCAGAGCAGGCCAGTATATTAGGCCTTTTTTTACTCATATGCAGCACACCCGAGTTTAACACTGTGACTCAAAGTGGAATGGACTTTTCTACTGGGTATGTGCTGGGGCACGTGGTAAAATGGAATCAATATTCATTGATGGAATCAAAAATCATTTTTACTTCACACTTTTAATTCACAGGCCAAGTGTGAACATTTTCAGTCTGAAAGATGATTATTTCTAAAAGTTTTGAGCATCTGAAAACAGGGATGGGGCGGTTGAAGAGAACTGATTTGTTGCTTTAACTACAGTTTTTGCTGCACTAAATTGTACACTAAAATATTTTTTTAAAAGATAGTGTGTATGTTCCCAATGTGTTAATTTATTATTAAAATTGTACCTAGAGGCCTGCGTCAAGGATCTGGGTCCCATTGTGCTAGGCCCTGTATACGCACATTACAAACATGGGCCCTACCACAAGATCTTACAATCTAACTGTAAGATAACAGACAACATGGGGGATACAGCAAACCAGACAGGACACTGGGGTGTGGGGAGGAGCTTTGTTCTTTCTTTTTTTCTGTCTTCACTTCTCTCACTCTCTTTCTTTCCTGCTCTTTGTCCATCACTTTATCCCTCTCTCTCTTTCGTGGTGCTCTTTGCCTCAATCTACGTGCCTAAATTGCATATCTAAAAAAATCAGTTTCCCCTGGCCCAGCTTCATCCCTCTTCCATCCAATCTTCAAACACTGCATCCCTTCAGCTTCTTCCCTTCTCTCACTCTTTCCCCTTGAATAGTTTCTTTCTCTAACCACATTCGTTTTTCATTTTTCTATGGACTTTCCCATCACTTTCCTCCCCTCCCACTTCACTTTCACAATCCCCTCGTTTTCTCCCATTTCATTCTCTCACTTTGTCTCTCTCTCCTTCTGTGACAGTTTGGGGATCTGTCTGGGTAAACTTATGAATTCCATTTGATTTTATGAACTCTATTTATTGGCTGAGTGAAGCGAGATCTTACACTCATCTGTAATTGTCTGTAGCTCAAAGAGCTGGGTGATGGCAGCCATTAACACCTTCCAGCATAACAACACCCTATTCCAGCTCTACTCATCCACCCAATGGAATTTAAAATGTTGACAGCCTGAATGATTTATCTCCCAGACAGAAAGTAGAGAAATAATAACAGTCGGGGAGAAAGCAGGAATGGGGAATAAGAGAGGGGCACACAAACCCCCTGGCATGGAGGTGGGGAGAAAGGGGGAACTTAGTATAGAGAGAGGTGGTGTTAAGCTGCTTGCAGTGACTGAAGAGCATGAGTACCAGACTGTTGAGAGCCAGGGCACAACTCACAAATTGGTTGTGAGTTCTATACCTAGGGTATGTCTACACTACAAAATTAGGTCGATTTTATAGAAGTCGATTTTTAGAAATCAATTTTATACAGTCGATTGTGTACATCCACACTAAGCGCATTAAGTCGGCGGAGTGCGTCCTGACTACCATGGCTAGCATCAACTTATGGAGCAGTGCACTGTGGGTAGCTATTCCACAGTTTCTGCTGCCCATTGGAATTCTGGGTTAAGCTCCCAATGCCTGATGGGGCAAAAACATTGTCGTGGATGGTTTTGGGTACATGTTGTCAGTTGCCTCTCCCTCCGTGAAAGCAATGGCAGACAATCGTTTCGCGCCTTTTTTCCTGGGTTACCCATGCAGACGCCATACCACAGCAAGCATGGAGCCCACTCAGCTCACCATCACTGCTGCTGTTGTGGGCATTGTAAACACTTCACACATTATCCTGGATTATATGCAGAACTGGGCTAAGAGATGCCAGCACGAGGAGGATAGTGATGAGGACAGGGACACAGATGTTGCTGAAAGCATGGGATGTGGCAATTGGGACATCATGGTGGCACTGGGGCTGGTTGATACAGTGGAATGCCAATTCTGGGCCAGGCAAACAAGCACAGACTGGTGGGACCGCATAGTGTTGTAGGTATAGGATGATTCCCAGTGGCTGCGAAACTTTCACATGTGTAAATCCACGTTCCTGGAACTCTGTGAGTTGCTTTCCCCTGCTCTGAACCACAGGAATACCAAGATAAGAGCTGCCCTGACTGTTGAGAAGCGAGTGGCAGTAGCCCTGTGGAAGCTTGCAACGCCTGACTGCTACCGGTCAGTCGGGAATCAATTTGGAGTGGGCAAGTCTACTGTGGAGGCTGCTGTGATCCAAGTAGCCAAGGCAATCATTGACGTTCTGTTATCAAGGGTAGTAACTCTGGGAAATGTGCAGGTCATAGTGGATGGCTTTGCTGCAATGGGGTTCTCTAACTCTGATGGGGCGATAGATGGAACACATATCCCTATCTTGGCACCAGACCACCTTGCCAACCAGTACATAAACTGCAAGGAGTACTTCTCAATGGTGCTGCAAGCACTGGTGGCTCACAAGGGACGTTTCACTGACATCAAGGTGGGATGGCCGAGAAAGGTGCATGCTGCTTGAATATTTAGGAACTCTGGGGTGTTTGAGCAGCTGCAAGAAGGAACTTACTTCCCAGACCAGAAAATTACCATTGGGGATGTTGAAATGCCAATAGTGATCCTTGGGGACCCAGTCTACCTCTTGCTTCCATGGCTCATGAAGCCTTACATAGGCAGCCTGTACAGTAGTAAGGAGCAGTTCAACTATAGGCTGAGCAAGTGCAGAATAGTGGTAGAATGTGCTTTTGGACATTTAAAAGCTCACTGGTGCTGTTTGCTGAGTAGGTCAGACCTAAGCGCAAACAACATTCCCATTTCAGAGTAGCAGCCGTGTTAGTCTGTATCCACAAAAAGAATAAGAGTACTTGTAGCACCTT
The DNA here is from genome assembly GCF_020497125.1 of Mauremys mutica. Classification (NCBI taxonomy): domain Eukaryota; kingdom Metazoa; phylum Chordata; order Testudines; family Geoemydidae; genus Mauremys; species Mauremys mutica. The sequence continues at coordinate 74,064,673 of NC_059079.1, read as the reverse complement.
AGAGACTAACAAATTTATTTGAGCATAAGCTTAAGCATAAGCATAACATTCCCATTGTTATTGCTGCTCGCTGTGTGCTCCATAATATCTGTGAGAGTAAGGGGAAGACGTTTATGGCGGGGTGGGAGGTTGAGGCAAATCGCCTAGCATCCAGTTTTGAGCAGCCAGACACCAGGGCGATTAGAAGATCACAGCAAGGTGTGCTGCACATCAGAGGCTTTGAGAACCAGTTTAATGACTGGCCAGGCTTTGGTGTGACAGTTGTGTGTGTTTCTCCTTGATGCAAACCCGCCCCCTTTGTTGATTTTATTTCCCTGTAAGCCAACCACCCTCCCCCCTTCAAAATAAGTAACTATTGTTTTGAAACCATGCATTCTTTCTTTATTAATTAAGAAAAATGAGATAACAGACAAGGTAGCCTGGGTGGTATGGGGGAGGAGGGAAGGACAAGGCCACAATGTTTATTGTAGCCACACTAAAAATCAGACTGTTTGAATGACAGCCTTCTGTTGCTTGGGACATCCTCTGGAGTGGAATGGATGGGTGCCCAGAGCCTCCTCCCCCGCCCCGCCATGTTCTTGGGCATCTGGGTGAGGTGGATATGGAACTTGGGGAGGAGGGCATGCTGTTATACAGTGGATGCGGTGGGGGTCTGTGGTCTTGTTGGCTTTCCTGCAGCTCCAACAGATGCTTCATCATGTCTGTTTGCTCCCCCAACAGAAGCTTTATCATGTCCATTAGCTCCCCCATTAACCTCAGCATCGCGTCCTGCCTCCACTCTTTGCACTCACTTAATTCTTTTCTGGCCTCTGCCACTGAATGCCTCCATGCATTAAGCTGTGCCCTATCAGTGCGGGAGGACTGCATGAGCTCAGAAAACATGTCATCGCGAGTGTGTTTTTTTCGCCTTCTAATCTGCGATAACCTCAGGGATGGAGATGATAGGGGGAGCATAGAAACATTTGTACCTGGGGGGAAATAAAAAGGGAGAGTAAAATTTAAGATGATACATTTCTGAGAACAAAAAGGTGAATCTTTCACAGTGAATCAAGCAATTCACAGCAGACAGCACATGTGCTTTAGGTACAAGGTTGAATTTTGCCTTTGATATTGAGTGCCTGCTGGTATGGTGACACATCACACACGGCTGGGCAACAGAATTCAGTTTCCAGGCAGCCATGGTAAACCAAAGGATATGCAGGTTTGGCTTCTAATGCCTTCATAACGTGGGAATGCTTTCAAACTGCAGTGCCCTCCTTTCCCAGAGCAAACAATGTGTTGGGTTTCACATTTAAAAGGAGGGGCTGTTTTTGGGTGGATGTGCAGCACACACCTTCCCCCGCCCCTCCATGTGGCTATTCTCTGGGATGATCCCTTCTCCTCTCCCCCCGCCACATGGCTATTCTCTGGGATGATCCCTTCTCCTCTCCCCCCGCCACATGGCTATTCTCTGGGATGATCCCTTTTAGCCTAGTGCAAACCAGGGCCGGCTCCAGGGGTTTTGCCGCCCCAAGCAGCCAAAAAAAAAAAAAAAGCCGCGATCGCGATCTGTGGCAATTCAGCAGGAGGTCCTTCGCTCCGAGCAGGAGTGAGGGAGCCTCTACCGAATTGCCGCCGAATAGCTGGACGTGCCACCCCTCTCCAGAGTGGCCCCCCCAAGCACCTGCTTGCTAAGCTGGTGCCTGGAGCTGGCCCTGGCACAAACAGCCCAGCATGAATGGGGTCCTTTAACTGTTCCCTTACAAAAATTCCCTATTTCAACCAGGTGACCATGAATGATATCACTCTACTGAGGCTAACACAGAAAGATATAGACCAAATGTTGCTTGAATGTGACCAAAACCCAGGACCATTTGCTGCCATGCTTTGTGCTGCAATGATTGCAGAATTCTTGCTACTGGCTTGGCGTGGTAAAGTGTCCTAGTGTGGAGGATGAAATAAGGCAGACCTCCCCAGAAACCTTCTGCAAAGGCTTTCAGAGTACCTCCAGGAGAGCTTCATGGAGATGTCCCTGGAGGATTCCCGCTCAATCCCCAGACACGTGAACAGACCTTTCCAGTAGCTGTACTGGCCGCAAATGCATCCCAGTTTTTCAGGGCAAATCTAACATTAAACACTATTGCTTTTAAACCCTGTACTGTAGTTACAAATGTTCACTCACCAGAGGTGCCTTCTCCAGCTTCAGGGTCGGGGATCCCGCCTTGGGAGGGTTTTGGCTTTCAGGGTGAAGAAAAGTTCTTGGCTGCCAGAGAGAATGGATTCACCACTTGCTTGCTGCCCATTCTCCTCCTCCTCCTCTTCCTCACCCACAAAATCCTCCCCCCTGTTGCGTGAGACTCCCCCCTTGCAGGTGTCCACGGACAGTGGTGGGATAGTGGTAGGGTCCCCCCCTATAATGCCATGCAGCTGGTCATAGAAGCGGCATGTGTGGGGCTCTGACTTGGAGCAACCATTTGCCTCCTTTGTCTTTTGGTAGGCTTGCCTGAGCTCCTTAGCTTTCACACGGCTCTGCTGTGTATCCCTTTTGTAGTCTCTGTCCAACATGCTCTGAGAGATTTTGGCAAATATATTTGCATTTCTTCTTTCTGATTGGCGTTTGGCCTGCACAGATGCTTCTCCCCATTCAGCAATCAGATCCATTGTCTCCCTTTCAGTCCATGCTGGAGCTCGTTTGCGATTCTGGGGGGACTGCATGATCACCAGTGCTGCTGAATTTGCCACACTGACCAAACAGGAAATGAAATTCAAAAGTTGCTGGGGCTTTTCCCTTGTACCTGGCTAGTGCATCGGAGTTCAAAGTGCTGTCCAGAGAGGTCACAATGGAGCACTCTGGGATGGCTCCCGGAGGCCAATACCATCGATTTGCATCTGCACTATCCCAAATTCAACCCAGCAAGGTCAATTTTAGCACTACTCCCCTTGCTGGGGAGGAGTACAGAAGTCGATTTTAAGAGCCCTTTAGGTCAATGGAATGGGGTTCGTTGTGTGGACGCAGTCATTTTTAAATTGACCTAACATCGCTAAATTCAACCTAAGCCCATAGTGTAGACCAGGCCCTAGATTTCACCAGCCAATTATCAAGTGGAAACTCCTCAGGCTCTATAAGAGCCTTACCATGAAGTCACAGACAGGCTCCTTGGGTACTCTAATCTAGTTAGCAAACCCAGATGAGCATACCTTTGTGACAGATGGTCTCTTACATCTAGCATCCCAGCAATATGCAGGTTACACAAAGGACCATGCACTTACCCCAGGTCAATTGCTCCTAAGATCTCACACCAAAGACAATGCTTGTAGCTAATTGTATAATAAAACTATATACAAATGTATTAGTAAAAGGAAACGAGAGTTTTTACAAGTTTAAAGCAGGTAAACATCTACACACAAATGAGTTATAATCTTAAATATCAAAAGGCAATAGAAGCTTCTATAATAAGCAAGCTCTGTAGGTCCTTTAGGGCTAACCTCAGCAATGGGGATCTCTTGCTTATTCGTGGTAAACCTGGCATTCCAAAGTACAAGCAGCATAGAGATATGGTTCCTTCTTGTTATAGGTTTTTATCCCCCCTCCTCCCATGTGCTCTGAGCTGCAAACTCAGCTGATGGGAGGAATCCACTTGCTTGACTCATCTCTATGAGGTGAGGGAAGTTGGCAAAATAACAAATGTATTTTGTTCTCCTTACCGTCTCACAATAGTTCATCTGGTGTCGATGGACCTTTCCTGTTGGGCAAGACATATCACCTTTCATTGGAGATCAGCACTTCACACTAGTTAATGTGCCTCTCCTGTCTGGTGATTTACACAGTCACAGAGGCGTACAATACAACTGCTCAAATATTACTTTACAGTATGGGATACAGATGTTATACATGAAATTAATACATGCAGCAACTCAGATGCATTCAATAAAGTCTAAATAGTAAATACATTCTTATAATTCTAACACCCAGGTGAGCCAGATGTATTCCAGCCATGTATTTGAGGCATGGGGATCTTGGCATGAGCTGGCACCTGTTCTGCCACATCATAGGGTGTAGGGGAGCAGAGAGCCCCTGGTATGGGGGAGAGAATGGGGGGCCTTGGTATGAAGAAAGGGGGAAATGGGGGCACACAGAGTCGCTGTGTGGAGGTAGAATGGAAGACCCTGTTATTGGGTGAGGGGAGAATGGTGGAACACAAGAGCCACTGGCATGTGGCAGAGGAAGGAATGGGATGGCACACAGGGCTGCTGACATGGGGGGAGAATGGGAAACCCTGGAGGTATGGGAGTAGGAATAGGGGACACACAGAGCCCCTGACAGGAGGGAGGGCTCAAAGGATAGTACACAGGGTGCTTGTAGGCCAGATGAAGGAATGCAAGGAGCCCCTGGTGTATGCAATGAACTTGGCCTAGAGAAACAACAGAGTTTGCAACCGTCTAGTGAGTATAATCTTTAGTGTGGATTAAAACTTCCATTTTATGGCAGACCATATCAGTGAATCAGAAACAGGGCCAGCAAGCACAACCAGAAACTGTACAACTCTACCCTGGTGGTACAATGGGGATTACTAAAACCCTCTGCCAGCACTCCTACTCATGGCTTGGAGAATGGAAAATCCTTTCTAGAAGAAAGGAGAAAAAGGTAAGAACATAAGAACATAAGAAAGGCTGTACCGGGTCAGACCAAAGGTCCATCTAGCCCAGTATCTGTCTACCGACAGTGGCCAATGCCAGGTGCCCCTGAGGGAGTGAACCTAAAAGGCAACGATCAAGTGATCTCTCTCCTGCCATCCATCTCCATCCTCTGACGAACAGAGGCTAGGGACACCATTCTTACCCATCCTGGCTAATAGCCATTTATGGACTTAGCCACCATGAATTTATCCAGTCCCCTTTTAAACATTGTTATAGTCCTAGCCTTCACAACCTCCTCAGGTAAGGAGTTCCACAAGTTGACTGTGCGCTGCGTGAAGAAGAACTTCCTTTTATTTGTTTTAAACCTGCTGCCTATTAATTTCATTTGGTGACCCCTAGTTCTTGTATTATGGGAATAAGTAAATAACTTTTCCTTATCCACTTTCTCAACATCACTCATGATTTTATATACCTCTATCATGTCCCCCCTTAGTCTTCTCTTTTCCAAACTGAAGAGTCCTAGCCTCTTTAATCTTTCCTCATATGGGACCCTCTCTAAACCCCTAATCATTTTAGTTGCTCTTTTCTGAACCTTTTCTAGTGCTAGAATATCTTTTTTGAGGTGAGGAGACCACATCTGTACACAGTATTCGAGATGTGGGCGTACCATGGATTTATATAAGGGCAATAATATATTCTCAGTCTTATTCTCTATCCCCTTTTTAATGATTCCTAACATCCTGTTTGCTTTTTTGACCGCCTCTGCACACTGCGTGGACATCTTCAGAGAACTATCCACGATAACTCCAAGATCTTTTTCCTGACTCGTTGTAGCTAAATTAGCCCCCATCATGTTGTATGTATAGTTGGGGTTATTTTTTCCAATGTGCATTACTTTACATTTATCCACATTAAATTTCATTTGCCATTTTGTTGCCCAATCACTTAGTTTTGTGAGATCTTTTTGAAGTTCTTCACAATCTGCTTTGGTCTTAACTATCTTGAGTAGTTTAGTATCATCTGCAAACTTGGCCACCTCACTGTTTACCCCTTTTCTCCAGATCATTTATGAATAAATTGAATAGGATTGGTCCTAGGACTGACCCTTGGGGAACACCACTAGTTACCCCTCTCCATTCTGAGAATTTACCATTAATTCCTACCCTTTGTTCCCTGTCCATTAACCAGTTCTCAATCCATGAAAGGACCTTTCCTTTTATCCCATGACAGCTTAATTTACGTAAGAGCCTTTGGTGAGGGACCTTGTCAAAGGCTTTCTGGAAATCTAAGTACACTATGTCCACCGGATCCCCCTTGTCCACATGTTTGTTGACCCCTTCAAAGAACTCTAATAGATTAGTAAGACACGATTTCCCTTTACAGAAACCATGTTGACTATTGCTCAAGAGTTTATGTTTTTCTATGTGTCTGACAATTTTATTCTTTACTATTGTTTCAACTAATTTGCCCGGTACCGACGTTAGACTTACCGGTCTGTAATTGCCGGGATCACCCCTAGAGCCCTTTTTAAATATTGGCGTTACATTAGCTAACTTCCAGTCATTGGGTACCGAAGCCGATTTAAAGGACAGGTTACAAACCTTAGTTAATAGTTCCGCAACTTCACATTTGAGTTCTTTCAGAACTCTTGGGTGAATGCCATCTGGTCCCGGTGACTTGTTAATGTTGAGTTTATCAATTAATTCCAAAACCTCCTCTAGTGACACTTCAATCTGTGACAGTTCCTCAGATTTGTCACCTACAAAAGCCAGCTCAGGTTTGGGAATCTCCCTAACATCCTCAGCCGTGAAGACTGAAGCAAAGAATCCATTTAGTTTCTCCGCAATGACTTTATCATCTTTAAGCGCTCCTTTTGAATTTTGATCATCAAGGGGCCCCACTGGTTGTTTAGCAGGCTTCCTGCTTCTGATGTACTTAAAAAACATTTTGTTATTACCTTTGGAGTTTTTGGCTAGCCGATCTTCAAACTCCTCTTTGGCTTTTCTTATTACACTCTTGCACTTAAGTTGGCAGTGTTTGTGCTCCTTTCTATTTGCCTCACTAGGATTTGACTTCCACTTTTTAAAGGAAGTCTTTTTATCTCTCATTGCTTCTTTTACATGGTTGTTAAGCCACGGTGGCTCTTTTTTAGTTCTCTTACTGTTTTTCTTAATTTGGGGTATACATTGAAGTTGGGCCTCTATTATGGTGTCTTTAAAAAGGGCCCACGCAACTTGCAGGGATTTCACTTTAGTCACTGTACCTTTTAACTTTTGTCTAACTAACCCCCTCATTTTTGTATAGTTCCCCCTTTTGAAATTAAAGGCCACAGTGTTGGGCAGTTGAGATGTTCTTCCCCTCACAGGGATGTTGAATGCTATTGTATTATGGTCACTATTTCCAAGCGGTCCTGCTATAGTTACCTCTTGGACCAGCTCCTGTGCTCCACTCAAGATTAAATCTAGAGTCGCCTCTCCCCGTGTGGGTTCCCGTACCAGCTGCTCCATGAAGCAGTCATTTAAAGTATCGAGAAATTTTATCTCGGCATTTCGTCCTGAAGTGAAATGTTCCCAGTCAATATGGGGATAATTGAAATCCCCCACTATTATTGGGTTCTTAATTTTGATAGCCTCTCTAATTTCCCTTAGCATTTCATCATCACTATTACTGTCCTGGTCAGGTGGTCGATAATAGATCCCTACTGTTATATTTTTACTAGAGCATGAAATTTCTATCCATAGAGACTCTATGGAACCTGTGGATTCGCTTAAGATTTTTACTTCATTTGAATCTACACTTTCTTTAACATATAGTGCCACTCCTCCCCCTGCACGGCCTGTTCTGTCCTTCCGATATATTTTGTACCCCGGAATGATTGTGTCCCATTGATTGCTCTCAGTCCACCAGGTTTCTGTGATGCCCATTATATCTATATCCTCCTTTATCACAAGACACTCTAGTTCACCCATCTTATTATTTAGACTTCTGGCATTTGTGTACAAGCACTTTAAAAACTTGTCCCTGTTTATTAGCCTACCTTTTTCTGATGTGCCAGATTCTTTTTTATGTGACTGTTTATCATCTGATCCAGCCCTTACATTATACTTCTCATTCCTCTGCTCCTGACTATAACCTGGAGATTCTCTATCATCAGACTCTCCCCTAAGAGAAGTCTGAGTCCGATCCACATGCTCCTCTGCAGCAGTCGGCTTTCCCCCATCTCCTAGTTTAAAAACTGCTCTACAACCTTTTTAATGTTTAGTGCCAGCAGTCTGGTTCCACTTTGGTTTAGGTGGAGCCCATCTCTCCTGTATAGGCTCCTCCCATCCCAGAAGTTTCCCCAGTTCCTAATGAACGTGAACCCCTCCTCTCTACACCATCGTCTCATCCACGCATTGAGACTCTGAAGCTCTGCCTGCCTACCTGGCCCTGCGCGTGGAACTGGGAGCATTTCTGAAAATGCCACCATAGAGGTCCTGGATTTCAGTCTCTTCCCTAGCAGCCTAAATTTGGCTTCCAGGACATCTCTCCTACCCTTCCCTATGTCATTGGTACCTACATGTACCACGACCACCGGCTCCTCCCCAGCACTACACATAAGTCTATCTAGATGCCTCGAGAGATCCGCAACCTTCGCACCAGGCAGGCAAGTCACCATACGGTTCTCCCGGTCATCACAGACCCAGCTATCTACATTTCTAATAATCGAATCTCCCATTACTAACACCTGCCTTTTCCTAGAAACTCGAGTTCCCTCCCCCGGAGAGGCAACCTCAGTGCGAGAGGTAACCCCAGCACCATCTGGAAGGAGGGTCCCAACTACGGGAAGGTTTCCCTCTGCTCCCATTGACTGCTCTACTTCCCTGAGCCCTTCTTCCTCCTCAACAGCACAGGAGCTGTCTAAGCGGAGGTGGGACAATTCTACAGTGTCCCGGAAAGCCTCATCAACATACCTCTCTGCCTCTCTCAGCTCCTCCAGTTCCGCCACCCTGGCCTCCAAAGTCCGTACATGGTCTCTGAGGGCCAGGAGCTCCTTGCACCGACTGCACACATACACCACCCGCCCACAGGGCAGGTAATCATACATGCAACAGTCAGTGCAATAAACTGGATAGCCCCCACTCTGCTGCTGGGCTTCTGCCTGCATTGTCTCCTAGTTAGTGAAAGGGTGGTTTACGGAAAGTAGTTTTAGAATGTAGTTTGGTATATAGGTTTTAGGGTTTTAGGGGGGGCTACAGGGAAGGGGTTAGGGCCGGCAAGGGACTCCCACTCCCTTTCCAAACTCCCTTGCGAAACTCCCTGTTCGCAAAGCTCCCTGGTCGCTTGTGCGCGGCTTTATAAAGCCCTGGCCTGAGTGAATGCCCCGCCCACTGATTAAGGCTCAGCCAATTACCAGAGGCTTCGAGCTTTCAAACCTGCCTCCAACTGCCAGCCAGAGCACACGGTCCCTCAAACAACCAACCAAACAAACAGACTGACAGAAACCTGTTGGAAGGGTGTGTGTGTGTGTGCATATGTGGTAATCCCCTCACCTCACTCCTCCCACCCCAGCCTGAGCATGTGATTGGAAGACCTGCAATTTTTCTCCTGCTGATCATGTGACAAGGTGTTGCAGACTGTTCTGTACTTAAAAAACAATAGGGCCATTCCACCACCAGCAGCAAAAGCTATAGCAGCAGACATCGGGAAAGGAGGGACCTGCCCCTCCCAATGGACACTGACCAAAATTCAAAAGACTCTCAAGAGTAGTGAAGGAAGGAGGGGTTTGAATTCAGGTGTTTGTTGTGTTTCTATAATCTGTAGCTTTCCTATGCCTTCTAAGAGTAAAGTATGTGTGTGTTTAAGAAGTCCCTTTGTAAAGTTTGTGTGTTACTTTCTTTAACTGTCACATGGTGCCCAAAGAGTTAAGCTATACACCAGCATGCCCACAAGGGAAGACATCTGGGGAGAGTGTGCATAAGCTACTGTGGGTCTCAGGGGGGCTGAAGAACTGGTTCCAGAGTTGAGACAGCTGGAGTGCGGGGTCCCATTGCCAAGAGAGATGTCAGATCTGCACTTGAGGAGCACATCTGAGTGATCCAGAGCTAGGAGTAGTGATCAGTCACTCATCAGGCCAGGGAGCTTGAAAGCATGTGGGTCTAAAGGCTGGGTCTGGTTATAACAGTCTGGCAACTGCCCACAAGGGGGCAAGCAGGGCTGTGACACCTTCCCATTTCCATCTCTTTATCCCTTGACGTCTTGACTCATTCTCTCTTTCTCTCTCTCTCTCTTCCCCCTCTTGCCCTCCTTGTTTTCATCCTCTGTTTATCTCCTTTCTCTCCTTCTCCTCTCTTCCCCGTCCCTCTCCTGAACTCACTTTCTTTGCAGTCCATTATTCTGCCCTTGGAAGGTGACAAGGGGCTTTCTTCTGCTCCCAGCCTTCCATACACAGAAGGGAGCTGGCTGGGTTTCCATGGGGAAGTTCAGTTATGAAGAACCGCTGAGATCATCTCTCCCAGAGTAAAAATGGGGAAACTTCATAGATTCATAAAATTTAAGGCCAGAAGGGACCTTTAGATCATCTCGTCTGACCTCCTATATTATTGAATTACACTGTTACCCTTGTATTGAGACAAATAACTTATGTTTGGCCAAAGAATCTTCCAGAAAGGCAGCCAGCTGGATTCGAAGACATCAAGAGATGGAGAATACATTACTTCTCTTGGTTATTTGTTCCAATGGCTAGTCACCCTCATTGTTAAAAAATTGTGACTACTTTCTAATTTGTATTTGTCTGGCTTCAGCTTTCAGCCATTGGTTCTTGTTCTGCCTTTCTCCTCTAAATTAAAGACCCCTTTAGTACCCAGAATTTTCTTCTTGTGAAGGAAATCACACACTATCATCAAATCACCTCTCAATCTTCTTTTTGATAAACTAAACTGATTGAACTCTTGTCTCTCATTGGACACTGGTAGCTAGGTTAATGGAAGACTTCTTCCATCAGCCCACCACTATCTACACCAGGGTTAGGTTGCTCAGGGCACACCCCTGAGCAATGTAGCTGGGTCAACTTAGCTTTTCAATGTAGCTCAGGCCACTGCAAGGCATTTTCTCCAGCCCTCCAATCATTTTTGTGGCTCTTCTCTGCACCCTCTCAAATTTGTCAACAACCCTTTAAAAATGTGGACATCATAACTGGATTCAGTATTCCAGTATCAGTCTTACCAATGCCATATGCAGAAGTAAAACCACCTCCCCTACTCACTAGTCCCCTGTTTGTACATGCATAGATCACATTAGTCCTTTTTGCCACAGCATCACACTGGAAGCTCCTGTTGAGCTGCTTGTCCGTTATGATCCCTAAATCCTTTTCATATTCACTGCCTTCTGCCTGGGGATGTACAATACTCACCCCCCCCCCACGCCCCCACAGGCAGGAAGCTGTTGTGTGGGCACACTGAAGAGGGGAAACACTAAGACAGCAAAAAGAACAGGAGTACTTGTGGCACCTTAGAGACTAACAAATTTATTTCAGCATAAGCTTTCGTGAGCTACAGCTCACTTCTTCAGATGCATAGAATGGAACACACAGACAGGAGCAGCAGGATAAAGGAGAACAGGGAGCTGTCTCTCCCTGCTTTTAGCAGAAGAGGCTTATGCTCCTTTAACAGACACCAGCAGTGGAACCTGCTCTTCTCTGGATCCTTGGACTAAGAATCAAATCCAACCCTCAACCCCTCCTCCCCCCCCACCCCGCCCATGGAAACTGCTGCTTCTCTGGCAGGGACTAGCACCTGCATCTTATGGGGGAACAAAATAAAACTGCTGCTTCTGGTTCAGGTGGAAGCAGAGGAAGAATTGCTCTCATGGAACCTGGTGGCAGTGGATGGCTGAAGGGGCAGAAGACTACTGAAGATTTGCCCTGTGTGTTGTTGAGAGAGGTCAGTGCCTCAGAGACCTGTTGGATCCACTGCTGCTCCTGAATTCCAAGACAGTGGGGATCTTGTATTGCCACTTCCCACCTATGGCTAGCCAAGAGGATGCAACTTGTCCTCTCTAACGTGGACCTTGTAGCAGTCATCCACCTCTCTGGCCCTGCAGTCTGAACTATTGCGTTTTGCTTCTCTCGAAGACCGCCTGGAAGCTTCAGAGAGGAAGCAGATAATTATGGACATATAGGACTCAATCCTGCAAGATGCTGAGCAACTCCTGCTGGTTCTGAGTGCGTAGTAATGGGAGTTAAGGAAGCGGAGCACCTCCCACAGTTGTTCAGCACCTTGCAAAATCAAGTCTGTGGGGACAGGTTTTCTAGGGCTCAGCACCCTGCAACTCCCCCGGTGACAGTAATGACCAGGCTTTCAAAAGAACTCACCTGAAAACCCAGCCACTTACACTGGTTCAGGAGCTGAGCTCTTTTGGAAATGGGGCCCTTAATGCCATTGCTCAGGCCTTTATATCTCTTCCCTGTTTGCTTCTCAGAGCAATTCATGGTGTTAATAACAACCATCAGGGCTCTGATGTGTTTAGGACTCAGCTCCCTGAGAGAGGCCTCACAGATTCTGCCCCACTGTGGCAGTTGAGATCAGCTGATCCTTTTTGCTGTAGGTAACTGGAAATGAACTCTCCAGGAGGGCACCATCCTGCCTTTCAAACACGTTCCCCTTGGCAGGTCTGCCAGAGCCTGTGCTTGGGACCCTTCAGGGCACAATAGAAGGAATATTTATTTGCTTTTTCACTTGATTGCATTTCATTTCTGCGTTTCATCCCTGACTAGCATGAGTTATTAGAGACTGTGGCTCTGAGCACTGGTGCTGCTAGCATTATCTGATGTGTGTGCCTTTCAGATTTTGCATCCCAGCACATGGAGGCAAGCAATTTGCCCTATAAGAGTTAATACATACAAATTCCTCATTGACACAGTCACCTTACTCCCCTAAAAGCGCTGCTGTTTATTTTACCAATTTAATCCAGGGAGTCAAAGCTCCTGGAGGGAAGGATGGATGATTAACTCACAGAGGCACCTACTTCACATAACATATCCACTTAGCAAAAACCAGCCCTCACTAAAGGGGAAATGGCCTGCTTGTCATTTGGCTACACAAATGCAACCTGCAAATGAGTCACCAAATTAATAGCAATATTGTGGGTCTCACAAACAAGCAGTGCCCTTTCTAATCTCCATATATGTGCTCCCTGTGGCAGCATCTGCCCTTCAGGCAAGTCTCAAGCTTTACACTGCTGACATTTCAATGGGAAAATAGACTAACACACACACATTAGTGTGGATGGTGGATTTTATACCCATGTTAGAGTGTTCAATACAGGCATAAACAGTCAGCTTTTGTTTAAATTCCTCTGCGATTCTTCTAGAGGTTTGTTGAAACAAATAATTTTATAACTGTGGTGTGCATGGAAGTGGAATAACAACATAGGCCAGGCAAGGCTGAGCGCCAGCAGGCAGCTGGAGAAGCGTCCCCCATACAGCTTTGCCAAGGCAGCTCAATCCTAACCTGCAGCACCCCTGCTATTTCCAGCCTGGTCCCTCGCACAACTCTGCCAATGCACATCAATGCTGACCTGGAGCACCCCTGCTCTTCCAGCCCGGGCCACTCACACGATCTGCCTGGGCACATCAATTCTGACCTGTAATAACCACTATTTCAGTCCTGGGACCACCACACAGGTCCTCAATCCGGCTCTGCAGCCCTCCTGCTATTCGAGTCCTGGGCCTCTTTCAGAAATAGGCTTTTAATGGTGCAGTGGTTCTGTGGCACAGACAAACCAACCATGGAACAGGATGAAGCCAGATCTATTTCCATGTGTGACTTAGTCAAAATTGGAAATTTAACTTTACACGTGACGTACAAGTGCATTGAGCTAGCACATGGCCCAACTCCAGGACCTAACCACAACTGGGCCACACTTCTTCTCCCCACCTCTGCAATGGACTCCCCCAATACACACAGGAGACAGAATGGAGCAGAGAAATTCACTCTACACGTCAATCTGCCAACAATCCTCTTCAGTCACTACCATGGAGCCTCCCACGATACACAGCAGTTCCAGAGCCCCTGTCCCATTGTGCTAGGGAGCCCCGTATCCCCTTCCAGTGTGCCAATACCCTTACCTCCCCCACTGTGCCCCTTCTGCTGAATCAGGACCCTCGTGTTCCACACTCCACACTATGGAGATCTCCGCTTCTGCACTTCCTTCACTGCGCTGTGCAGCTCCTATCCCAGCCTTCACTCAGCCAGCACCCTCACTTTCCCTGCCTCTAGTGAGCCCTCTACTATTCCCTTGCCCTTGGTTTCTTCATTGCGCTAATCCCCTTAGATCCCAGCTACACAGGGAAAATAGAGATGGGGTGACAGCAGGAAACAGGGTAGCAGCATACCTTGATGAGAGAGGGATAACTCAGTGATTTTTGAGCATTGGCCTGCTAAACCCAGGGTTTTTAGTTCAATCCTTTAAGGGGCCACTTAGGGATCTGGGGCAAAATCAGTACTTGGTCTTCCTAATGAAGGCAGGGGCTGGACTCAATGACCTTTCAGGGTCCCTTCCAGTTCTATGAGATAGGTATACCTCCATATATTTTTTGGTGAGGCCTCATTTGGAGTACTGTGTCCAGTTTTGGGCCCCACACTACAAGAAGGATGTGGAAAAATTGGAAAGAGTCCAGCGGAGGGCAACAAAAATGATTAGGGGGCTGGAGCACATGACTTATGACGAGAGGCTGAGGGAACTGGGATTGTTTAGTCTGCAGAAGAGAAGAATGAAGGGGGATTTTATAACTGCTTTCAACTATCTGAAAGGGGGTTCCAAAAAGGATGGATCTAGACTGTTCTCAGTGGTGGCAGATGACTGAACAAGGAGTTATGGGCTCAAGTTGCAGTGGGGGAGGTTTAGGTTGGATATTAGAAAAAACTTTTTCACAAGGAGGGTGGTGAAGCACTGGAATGGGTTACCTAGGGAGGTGATGGAATCTCCTTCTTTAGAGGTTTTTAAGGTCAAGCTTGACAAAGCCTGGCTGGGATAATTTAGTTGGGGATTGGTCCTGCTTTGAGCAGGGGGTTGGACTAGATGACCTCCTGAGATCCCTTCCAACCCTGATATTCTATGATTCTAAGTAGGGAGCAGCAGAGAGCCATCAACAATGGGAAGGATGGAGAGGTGAGACACCAGGCAAAGGAGAGAAAGGGGGAAGCCACTTGAGGAGGGAGGGAAACCACCAAGGAATAGGGTAGGTGAACCATCCGTGAGCAGGTGAGGATCCCGTAGAATGAGCAGGGGAAGCTTACTGGGAAACAAGGATGCAGAAGCACCAGGGGCCCCCCACAAAAAAACAGAGAGTTGGCAGCCCCAGGAAATGCCAGGAGAAGGAGAACAAGGAACGTGGAAGGAGAATCAGCAGGGAGGCCACGAGAGGATGCCATATGTTGTGGAGAAGGAAGGTCCCAGGGGAGATGGAGAGCTCCCCCGGGGGGCGCTACCAGCCAGGGGAGGAGAAGCCTAAAGGAATAGAAATAGTGCAAAAATTACGTGAAGACAGAAAAGCAGGAAAGGAGGAGGAAGAGAGAGAACAAAGGGAAGCCAGGCGAGAGGAGGAGACAGTGAAGGAAAATGCCTGCGAAAGATGAGACTGCAACTCTCTGGAGTATGGAGAGAGCAAAGACACCGGGAAGAGGAGCATGCACACAGGCATTGAGGATGAAGCTGGAAGCAGATTGAAGGGGCCAGGAGGCGTGGAGGGGGAAGGGAGGCCCAGACAGAAGAACACATTTTTTTATATGAAAATGACAAAAGGAAGAGATTTCTGAAGGGTTTTGTGTTGATTTTGTGTTTTGACCGTTTGCAAAAAGTCTGGTGTTGGGGAAACCAAACCCATCTGTGCTCCGTGCCAATAACCCCAAAGAACAAGCAGTAACAGAGACCTGAGAGGGAGGGTGCAGGGTGGAGACGTGACCAATTCCCGGGGCAGTGTTTGTAGGGTAGAAGTCAACAGCCCCAATAGCATCACCGGCCCAAGCACAAAATACTTGCATAAGGACCTGATTCTGCCATGGTTCTCCCGTTGCTTCCAGGAGTATGGTCCTCAGGAGGGTGGCAGCTCCAGGCTCTCGGTGGGTCTATGGAAAGGCTGGGATAGTGACAGGAGAAGGCCGGGGTTGTGGTCATGGCAAGCTGGAGTTAGTGATGCACTAAGTGGGAAATAGTGAGTCTTGCTGATTAAACGCTAAAAGGATTTGTTGGCTTGACCTAGTTGGGATTGTAAAGGATGCTTGACTGGTATGCGGGGAGGTCCTAGAGCTGGGGCTTTGTTTACCTGCCAAGCTAGGGACAGGTGCCGGGCGTGGTGGGTCCTTTTCTGGGGCCAGAGGAGTAGGAGAGCTGCCCAGTGTGAGCTGGGAGCACTGCTGAGTGCTTTCCGGCTCCTCTAGGGAAGGTGCTACGGCAGGTGATTCCTTTTAACTCTAATTAGGTGTGAGGGCTAGAGAGTTGCCTTACTCTGCTCTACATAAGAGGGAAGCTACAACGGCCTATTTTAGGGACCTCCTGAGACGGTGGGGGAGGGAAGTTTGGAAACCCTGAGTCCAGGGAGGCTTTGCTCACTAACTGGCTGTGGGGGAGGCGTAGTGATGATGCAAGTGAGATTGGGGACCCCCTCTGGAGCCTGTATTCCGGCCTCGTGCTGAGCAGCGCCCTGGCAGCCGTTATCGGAGATGCTGGTGCCAAGGGAAACCTCTTTGTGTTCGGCATCTTCTGAATGTTCCTTCACATTGAGCAGCATCCTGGCACAAAGTGTAGGGAAGCTTTTGGTTTCAAGCTGGTTTGTGGGGCTCCCTGCATCATATAGCTCCAAGGGGATTATAGGGAGAAGGGCTTGCGAGTCAGTATCTCCCTGCCCCACCTGCTCGCGAAGGACCCTTCTCCCTGGCTCCCCTGGTGAGTCCGCCCCGAGCTCCCTAGCTGTGAGTCACACACCCAGCCTCGCCAGGACAGTAACTGCCCCGCGCTGTACGGGTCCCAACTTCCATCAGTCCCCTCGCGCCTTCGCTGCACCATTACACCAAGAGGGGGGCTGCGCTGCGCCTCTGCGGAGCCCCCCAGCGCCCCACCAGGATAGTCTCCAGAGCTGTGAAACTTCTCGTCCCGATAGCTGCCCCGGCGCCCCCCCTCCAGCCACTCCTCGCCCTGCTGCCGGTCCCAGCACGCCTCCTGCAGCGCCCCTGGCACCCAGAGCGTACCCCCGTGCCACAAGGGACTGTCACTATCCTTCCCCTTCCCGTGCCCGCACAGGCACCAGGAGATACTGACTCTATCCCACGCTCGCTTGTCAGTGCTCCACCAGGACTTCCCGGGCCTCTCACTGGACCACCACTGAGCTCCCTGCTCTGTCCCCACTGACCCTTCCAGCCGCCACCGCTAGCCTCCCAGCCCTCCCCACTGCTCTGTGCCGCATTACTTCACCCCCCGCCTCGTCACCGACCCCCCTCCGGTCCCGCCCCACCTTTGGTATCCCACATACCCCCTCCCCTCCTGCCCGGGACCCCGAGCACCACCGGGCCCCTGAGTCTCCTTACCGATCCCGCCCAGCTCCTTCACCCTGGGGCGGCCTGGTTTGTACTTGGGTTGCCCGGCGGGAGGGGAGCAGCAAGGGTGGGGGCTGGTGATTTGGTAATTTCATAGTGACAGCAGACGTCTCCCGTCCCGATTATTCAGCACAAAACCTGAGCAACAGACAAAGGGGGAAGCGCTCGCACCGAGCTGCATTTTGTAAAACATCACCGCAGAAATAAATCTCCTCTGAGATCTGCGCCTCCCCCAATCCCTTAAATCGATTAACAGATTATCCCCTTTAATCAAGTCATCGGGAAGGATCTGCCACTAGGGGGCTTCTCGCGACTACACAATATCCCCTAATTAACGCCTAGAGAAATCGCTGGCAGTTTCCATCCTTCTCAACTAGGAAGATAAGCGAGTAGTTTCCTGGCCAATAAAAGCCAGTATCATTTATGGAGGTTTCTGAAGAAAATGTTTAAGGGAGAGCCGGATAATCCAATGGAGAAATCTTAATTGGGTGCCTCCGGGAGAAAAACAGGACGTGTTTCAAATAAAATGAGTTCTGTTGGGAATCGCCATCACAGCTGGGTTTGCTGCTCACATTTAAGGGGATCAGAAATGTGGCTCGGATATGAGACGCCCTCCCGTTACGCGGACCCTTGCCCCAGCCATCCCCAGCCCGGCTCCCCTGCCTTCGCGAAGGGCGGCTGAGACACCTCAGCGAAAAAAGCAACTGTGGAGGTTTAAGTGCAAAATTAACAAGCAGAAAGTTGGTCTCAGCCTCCCACTGGCAGGCGCTGGCTGGAGCCTCAGCCTGCACTGCAGGTGTGTGCGCTGCTGAAGAAAGGTTAATGTAAAATCTGTTGAACAGCCAGCCACACGGAGCCCCCTTCGGGCGCTTTCCGCCATCTCTGCTCTCACAGCAGGGCACTCTGCTGGATTAGAGACACTTTGGAAATCCTGCAGGCTCGAAGAGGGCAGGGTGTTAGGGAAGCAGGAGGGGGGCCTTTCTCCATGTCTCTGTGCTGATGGAATCAGCCTTGAGCCGGCTGTCTGGGATGTAATCCCCTTCTCTGGTAATTAAAAAAGTCAGCATTACAAGGAAAACGGTGTGCAGTAAAATGTAATCAATTCTGTGAGAGCTTAACCATCTGTTAAAGGTTAAATCCATGCATGGAGGCTGATGTCAGGATATTCATACGGAGGATTTGGCTTTCGGTGTGTTTCTGGGCCTTTAATCTACCACAAGGATGAAGCAAACATCTGTGGGAAAATATTACTGGCCCCATATTCATCTGCTCGGGGCTAGAGATGCAGTCGCCCAGTAACCAGTAACATAAACTTCCTCTCTCTGGGCAGAGAGGCGAAGGCCAGTCAATGGGTCCCCGCGGGGGTGGGTCCTAGTGGGCGGTCTGATCAGATTTAATAGGAGTTGTGTTCTTTCCGTTCAAACAGGTTTTTTTCTTTGCAATAAAGTCGCTGGGGCGGAATCCGTCTCCGTCAGGCAGTTCCGTGCCACGCTGGGAAGATACCTGACCTTTTCCTGTATGGAAATTATTGCAATCTCCCGGGCATTAGAATTAACACATCGCGCTCTCTCCCGCTCCTCGCCCTTGTCAGCAAAGGGTTAACCATTCCGGCAGTAATTACAGCTCCGGCTTTCGACTCCTCTGTCCACCAATGCGGTGCTGAAATGCGAGGCGGGTCCTCCCTCCGCTGCTCTGTCTGTGAGCCCGAAAGTAGTTGGAAGTCCAAGTGTTGGACAAACACAAGCGGGGGAGCGGCACAGCAGCAGCGGCGGCGCTCTCAGGCCCGGGCTAACCACCGCACCCTTCGCCTCCGATGCCTTGTGCCCGGGGAGACAGAGCAAACTCCTGCTGGGTGGCACGGGTGGTCTCGGGTCCCTGGAGGCGCTGCCGGAGCAGGGGCCCCTGCGCCATGAGAACTGGAGTCTGGGGCAGCGGCTGGACTTGGAGCTGGCAGATGCTGTTGCTCCTAGTGACTTCTTGCCTGGAGCCGGCGGCTGGCCAGCTGCGCTACACTGTCCCGGAGGAGCTGGAGCACGGCGCCTTCGTGGCTAACATCGCCGAGGACCTCGGTCTGGACGTGTCCAAGCTGTCGACGCGGCGGTTCCGCATAGTGTCCCGGGCCGGCACCAAGCAGCACCTGGAGGTGAACTTGGAGAACGGGATCCTCTTCGTCAACGAGAAGATCGACCGCGAAGAGGTGTGCGAGGCCGGCGGGGCCTGCCTGCTGCACCTGCAGCTGGTGATCGAGAGCCCGCTGGCGCTGTACCGCGTGGAGGTGGAGGTGCTGGACATCAACGACAACGCACCCAGCTTCCCCTGGCCGGAGTACGTGCTGGAGGTCACCGAGTCGGCGCTGCCCGGCGCCCGCTTCCCGCTGGAGAGCGCGCAAGACCCGGACGTGGGCACCAACTCCCTGCGCACCTACCAGCTCAGCCCCAACGGCTTCTTCTCGCTCGAGGTGCAGACCCGCAGCGACGGCAGCAAGTTCGCCGAGCTGGTGCTGGAGCGAGCCCTGGACCGCGAGCAGCAGCGCAGCCACCGCATGCTGCTCACCGCCGTGGACGGCGGCCTCCCGGAGCGCTCGGGCACGGCCGGAATCCTAGTCACCGTGCTGGACGCCAACGACAACGTGCCGGCCTTCGACCAGCCCTCGTACGGGGTGAGCCTGCCCGAGGACGCGCCCCCAGGCACGCTGGTCATCAAGCTCAACGCCACGGACCTGGACGAGGGCACGAACGGCGAGATCGAGTTCTCCTTCAGCGGCCACGCGCCGCCCCGGGTGCGCCAGCTCTTCAGCGTGGAGCCGCGCAGCGGGCAGGTGCGCCTGGCCGGCCCGCTGGACTACGAGCGCGCGCGCCTGCACGAGCTCTACGTGCAGGCCAAGGACCGCGGCCCCTCGGCGGTGGCCGTGCACTGCCGGGTGCTGGTGCACCTGCTCGACGTCAACGACAACGCGCCGGAGGTGAGCCTCACCTCGGTCTCCACGCCCGTGCTGGAGGATGCGCCGCCGGGCACCGTGATCGCCGTGATCAGCGTGCTGGACCGGGACTCCGGAGACAACGGGCAGGTGAGCTGCGAGATCCCCCACAACGTGCCCTTCCAGCTCCAGGCCGCCTTCCGCAACTACTACACGCTGGTCACCACCGCGGCGCTGGACCGCGAGGCCGTGCCCGAGTACAACGTCAGCATCACGGCGCGGGACATGGGCTCGCCCGCGCTGCTCACCAGGAAGACCCTGACCGTCCAGGTGTCGGACATCAACGACAACGCGCCCCGCTTCCTGCAGCCCTCCTACAGCGTCTATGTGCTGGAGAACAACGCCCCGGGCGCCTCCATCTGCTCCGTCAGCGCCCTGGACCCCGACTGCCGGCAGAACGCCTACCTGTCCTACTCTATTGCTGAGGGGCACATCCAGGGCATGCCCGTGGCCACCTACGTCTCCATCAACTCGGACAGCGGGCACATGTACGCGCTGCGCTCGCTGGACTACGAGCAGATCCGCAACTTCCAGGTGCAGGTGCAGGCGCAGGACGCGGGCTTCCCCCCGCTCAGCAGCAATGTCACCGTCAACGTCTTCGTCCTGGACCAGAATGACAACGCGCCGGTCATCGTCTCGCCCGTGCCCCGCAACGGCTCGCTTGCCACAGATGTGGTGCCCCGCTCGGCCGACCCCGGCTACCTGGTGGGGAAGGTGTCTGCCCTAGACGCGGACTCCGGGCAGAATTCCCGGCTCTCCTACCAGATCCTGCAGGCCACTGACCCCAGCCTCTTCAGCGTGGCCCTGTACACTGGCGAGCTCCGCACCATCCGAGCCTTCCTGGACAAAGATGCCACCAGGCACCGCTTGGTCATCCAGGTGCGGGACAACGGGCAGCCGCCGCTCTCCGCCTCGGTGTCCCTACTGCTGTCCGTGGTGGAGAGCGTGCCCGAGACACTGTCCGAGTTCAACGAGCTCTCCCTGAACCCCGAGCTCTCCTCCTCCACGCTCACTCTCTACCTCATCGTTTCCCTGGGGTCCGTGTCTTTCACCTTTCTGGTGGCCATCATCATCCTCATGGCCATCAAGTGCCACAAGGACCGGCACTCCCTGCATGGCTACGGCTGCTCCCTTTCCGCCTGCTGCTGCGTGAAGGCCGGGGCCTCGGCCGACGTCTTCAAAAATTCCAACATCAAGCCCCAGCTCTCCTCGGGCAACAAAGTGCCCACCAACTGCCTGGACGGGGCGGGAAGCGGCCCTCCGGGCTACTGCTACAAAGTCTGCCTGACCCCGGAGTCCGCCAAGAGCGACTTCATGTTCCTAAAGCCCTACAGCCCGAGTCCCCAGAGGAACAACGAGAAAGCCGCCGAGAACTTACCAGGGCCGGGAAGGAAGCCCCGAGCGGCCAATAACACCGTCAGTGCCGCCAGCCAGGTAACCCTGCGCTGCAGTACAGCTGGTGCGGCTCAGGGAGACGCACCGGGAGAGAGTGCCATGAAATACCCCTTCAAGGGTTAGCCCGGCTTTCCCCCCTTCTTCTCTCCCGCCCCCGCCCCCTTGGAAACGAATCTGAGCTGGGAGAAATCCTTTCATTCAGGCACAACTTTTTAAAGATAATTACCCGACCCTTTGATCAAGTGGCTGTGTCGGAATTAGTACCCGTCAGACAGCAGGGAATTCTCCAGCACGCTCCTTACCCGTTTCAGTTAATGATTTGGGGAACGTCAGGCTCATTTTAAATTAGCGAAAATAGCAGAAAGCGCTCAGAAGCGGCAGCCCAGCTCCTGTTAAGACTGAAATACGGAGCGTGCTCAGGAAAGCCAAGGGCTGTCTCAGGAGATGACTGTCCCCCTTTGAGGGGTCTCTCTTAGCCTCCGATCGCGGCTGCACAACCCCGTAGCCTTCCTTCAAGAGAGCCAGACATGACAGCCGGGCAGCAAAGCAAGCGGTGGTTTAAGCCTCTTGAAATTTCACTCTCTGTTCTGTATTTCCCCATAGCACATATTACAGGCGGCAGGAATTACTCAGGCGCTCTAGTGGCCCATGGGGATTTTCAGCTCCTTTGTCTCACTAAGAAATTCAGGCAGATACACCCGGCTCAAGCAGATTCAGATGCAGTCATTGCCCAATGCTGCATCAGTACCGCACCCAGTGCTTTCCTAATAGTGACGATTCTTTTCGGGTTTTATTACTATTATTATTTATAAATTGCCCTAAGTGGCTTTGTTGGAGGGCAGGGGAGGTTTCATGTGGTGATTAAAATCCTTCCCAAACTAACGAAGGGAGCGAAGGGGGTCATGCTGCAGTATTGCCTCTCCAGTCATCACAGTTGAGTCCTGGTGTCTTGTTTGGTTTTTTGAGAGGCATCTCCTTGCCTTTTTAACTGAGATACTTCGCCATTCCCCCATTTCCTAAGGACACCACTTTTCTCCTGGCATCTATTAAAATTAATGCTGAAATATTGTCATTGAAGGGGAAGAGCACTTTGCAGAAGACAAATGCCTGACATTTCGGTGAACTGATCACTAGATGGTGCAAACGCCTAGACTCTGCGCTCGGAGAGAAAAAAAGATTTAAAGAGATTTTTATGTCAACATTTGTTAGGTATTTAAATGAATAACGTCTAATTTTTTAGATGAAATACTCTTTCAATAACGCGATTACCGGGGATGGATGGGGATGAGAAGTCTAATCCACTTACAAACATTTTACTTTTAACAAAATATCCTTTTTTAAAATAAGCACAAGACATTCTGTAGACAGGTTTTCTTTTTACATTTTCCCTTGGATCATTGGACACAGTTGTCTAATATGTTAATGCGATTTTCCTCCAGTCAGTTACAAACTCCCTCTACTGACATTCCGCACACAGCTGATTTCCACACCTCTCAGCCTCAGGCTGGTGTAGGGAGATACCAGACTAAGCCACCTCAATCGAAACTAAATAATAAAAAAAAGGTTTACAAATATTAAGAGAAAAAATCTGTAATGAAAGAATGGATCCAGATTTACAAACGGGGGTTGGGAATTAAGATGTGAAAACTGAGGTATCGGGGAAGAGGGAGAAGAAAGGAGGCGTGATCTAGTGTAGGGGGGGGGACAAGTCTTGAAGACTTCGCTTTCGGCTCTGTCAGATTTCCTGTGTCTCTGTGCCTCAGTTTCCCCTCTGTAAAATGGAGATAGTATTACCTCACAGAGGTGCAGTGAGGCTTAATTCTTGGATGTCTGAGTGGCGCTTTGAGAGCTGATGGATGGCTCTGTAAGGGCAAAGCAAGTTCCTATCAAACCTGTGTTACCAAATGCCAGCAGAACACTAGAAGGCTCAGTTATGTCCGAACGGTTACTTTGGTTACTACCACGGGCTAGTTGGCTTCAGAGGCGCATTGCTTTCAGAATGCAGTAATTGGCCTGATTCCAATCTCACTCCCGCCGCTGTAACTCCACTGGCTTCTTTCTCTTGGCTGTTTTCTGGAACGAGGGCGGAGGTGGGAGGTCCTGAGCTCACCGGATCTCATCCCTAATACATTTCCCACCCTCATGCTGCCTCCCAAGGAAGGGAAGCCTGGAATTTGAATGCTCACTAATCTGTCTTTTCAGTTACAGCCACCTCTAAGACATTTAAGTTTTTACCCCTAAATCCTCAGAAATGGCTTCCCTGAATCGGACTCGCTTTTGAGCTCACACCTGGCCAATGACCAGGATCAACTGCACCCAGTTTGCGCTGGCCCTGGCCTGAGAAATCATTGACAAGGCAGGAACTGGAGCCTTCCAACGTCTGACCTAAATGACAACGAGGCAGGCATATTAAATAAAACTGTGCAACAATAGTGAAATAATTGGGGATTTGTAATGCAAGCCAAATCGAATACAGCTTCCATTTCACAATCCAGCGAGTCTGACACTGAGATTAAAAAATCACTCTGGCTAAACCCAAGTTGGAGTCTGACCGAGAAAACAGAATACAAATGAGCCTCTTTGAAAGCCCTGTTTGCTTCTCCGTTCATGTTCGTATCTGATGTTCCATCACCTCCTATTTTTTGAAGGAGATGGATTAGAAGAACAGGCAGATTATTTAGACCGGCAACATATTTACAGAGAGCAACTGAAGTGGGTTAGAGTGCGGGCCAGAGAGAGTTTTCAATGGATTTCTGGAAGCAGACGGCTTGTTGCTTCACTGGTGAAACATAAAAGATAAGACAGCTCCCTTTGTTAGTTGTTCTAAACGCAGAAATCCTACAAGCAAGCAGCAGCTTTGTTCCTGCGCTTTGGCAGGGACAGTAATTAAATACTGTAATCTGAATGAGATCCGAAAGCAGACCAATAACTGCACGCGGAGTGACAGCTTTAGCTTTCAGTGGGAAAGGTAAATATACCTCCCCCGGAACAAGGAGAATAGGCAGCATTGTCCTGCCATTTGCCCTCTGTCTCTGCCTTGCACTTTTCACTCCTCGGGTAGCGTCAGGTGTA
The DNA here is from genome assembly GCF_020497125.1 of Mauremys mutica. Classification (NCBI taxonomy): domain Eukaryota; kingdom Metazoa; phylum Chordata; order Testudines; family Geoemydidae; genus Mauremys; species Mauremys mutica. The sequence continues at coordinate 74,040,043 of NC_059079.1, read as the reverse complement.
TGGGTTCTTGGGGGTGACTTTTTTTATCAGAGCTGGAGATTCTGTCGAGTGATCAGTTTCACATAACCCTAGGAGATATACCTAGAAGGCATCTCACTTCTCTTGCTCTAGTGATCATTTCCCACCTATTTCGGAATGTAGCTAATTCACCCCCTAACCACATGGAACCTGGGCCTTCAGTGGTTTCTCAATTTGCCCGAAAAGCAGGCAGAGTTCACCTAGCGCAGACCAACCCAACCTAGCCACATAGCCAAAAGGATGTAACCTAATTCATTCAATTCCCTTTGCTGTGAGCATTAAGCACTCAACGCTTCTTTGGGGGGAGGTGATGGGTATGGCAAACCCACGCGCCAGAAAGATGGAAATTCCACGTGTCTAATGTATATTTTCTGTGTTTTACAGATCAAACAGCCCAATACGGACTGGCTGCCTACAAAACCCCAGCGATCAGCCCTGAAAAGGTACCAGAACCGAATACTTGGAGGGCATGGGGTAAAGGGGGAGGGACGGTTATTGCTGACCCGAATATGGGTGGAGTCTTCATGGCGTCTTTGTTGTCTTGATGGTTCTCTTTAGTTCACAGAGTCTGGAGGACGTAGGGGGAGTCCGCAGAGGAGTCCAGAAAGAGCACGACAGGCTACGTACCCTGGTCACTCCAGTCTCTGGTTAGTGTTGGGTAGTGCAGAACATCACACGCCTAAAGTCTAACCGGGCTGCGCCCAAACTGGCCGGGGAAACCGAACCAGGCTGCCAGCCTAAGGCCCTGTCTGAGCCTTTCATTCCCCACCAGCGCTGTATGTGCTTTATCCAGCATCGGAGCCCGGGCTGCTCCAAACCCTAGCCTCGCTCGAGGCCAGTGCATCGCCAGGAATGGGCGGGGGGAGCGGTGAAGGGAGCACTGGGATGTTGGAAACGCATCATGGTAGTGAGAGGGATCTTCCTGTGTACCAGTCACAACAGCTATAGGCACCAGAGCTAGTGATGTAGAGCGGTATTCGAGCGCCACCGGCCTGCAGCCCAGCCCCTTGAACGGATTCATTTCTTCCTACCTCAGGCACGTTAAAGGCAGATTAAGGCGCGGCTGGATTGGGGGGAGGGTGCATCTGGCTGACTGATCCTTTCTGGTCCCAGCAGCTTTTCCCGGCGCCAGCTAACGTTTGCTTTCTCCAGAATTCCAGAAAGCATCCGGGGCCTCCAACAGCATTTGGACCCCCAGATACGGCCCCCTGTACCCTCCGCACATTCCGCCTCTGGATTACCAGCACAACGTTTATATACCAGGGACCCCAACCATGCTGGCAAACAAGGAGGGGCCCCGCTGCCTGGATCCGGAGGACAACAACAGCTTCTCCACTTTTGGGAAGAGGAAGAAAATGGCCACCTATTGCGACATAGGCGACAGCATGATTATCAACAATGACCTAAAATAATGGCTGCCAGACCAGAGCGCCGGGCCGGGGCAGCTCTGCTCATGTTCCTGGAGAAGCTGAGATGGGATCAGTTGCCCTTTCCAGCCTGCAGCTTTCATACAGTGCAAGAAGCAGTGGGGTTCACGAAGTGCCCTCCTTGCTAATCTGCTGAACAGTGTGATGCGAAGACATTGCCTGCAGCCCAGGTACCTATTATTGTAATTAACCAAGTCCAGTCTCCGGTCTGCAGCTGGACAGAAGAGGAGATGGATTTGCAGCACTTGAACCGAGAGAAGGAATGAAATGAGAGACTGGACGAATGACATCAAGATTCTTCCTATGTCATTCTGCAGGGGCGGTAGCTGGTCTGTGTATTGGTGGGTACATGACCCTTTAGTAGTGGGTGTGGGGATTACAGGAAGGATTTGCCTTGTGTTAAACACATCCCCATGCAGACTTATTCTGGGGGCCGAAAATCCAAGCAGCCCTCGGCCTTCATTTCAAGAAGCCTTTAGCAAGCTCCATTTTGTAACTATTGTAACTTCTTTCCTCGTGAGGCTGTGTGAATGTATCAAGTACACGTGTATGTTTCTGACCGTTGAACGCACTGGAATGGCTGCAAAATGCCATGTTAAAATCAAGAGGGCTGAGAGAGCTACTCGGTTTAAAGCAAACATAGATAGTACCTGGGCAGGGAGAACTCTCCATAAATTAAGGAGTTATGGAATACTGTAATAATTTCTTAGACCTGGAGCACAGATCAGTTACAGGGGAGACATAGAGGCAGCGCACATCATGCTAAAACCAGCCCATTGTTTCTGGCCTCACTGACAGTTAAAAAACATAACAAACAACTGCCGGGTGTTGTAATTTTTGATCCTCTAATCTGAACGCAGATCTCATCTGGGAAGACAGTTTTTTATTATTAAAATTATAACTAAAAGTTTCCAGGATCTAAGAGTTCTTAAAGAGAGAGTTTACGGGCAAGTCTCGCGTTCCCAGGCAAGGGACCCACACCTCCTCCTCTTTGTGGTCTGTGATGTGGAAGGGGGATGGGATGGAGACTGAGCAACCAGGGGACACACAGAGTGGGGCTATATCATCTTTTCTACTTAGCCTCCCTCAGGAATCTCAGGAGCACTGAAGGCAGAGACCCTGGTTATGGTACCAGAGTCTCAATGAAGCCAAGTTGCCATTTAGCCTGGGACTCCGCATGGGGGTCAGACATGGTACAGGGCCTCAAGTCTTCTACCTGAATGGCGTTGGTCTCCTGCAAACCCCTGGAATCCTCTACATTTAGGGGAAGGCTCTGCTGTCTTATTCACCAATAACAGCCCCCTTGGTGATGACTGTGGGGTGGATCTCAGCGAGATTTCCTTCCCCAGAGCCCACTTTTGTTTTTTCCCCTATGAGACATGTAAAAAATAAACTCCCCCTTTTGACTGGTGAGCGGTAGGGTGGGACCCATCTTTAGATGGGGTGATGATCTCCTGCACACAAGCACATCACCGCTCTAGCTGCCCTGGCAGATCAAAGAGAAGTTTTCACTCCACCCCACGTTGCTTTTTAAGGCATTAAACACACAATCAGGCAGAATCCCAAATCAAAAACAACTCTGCCCACCTCCCACAAACTCCTCTGTTAGTTGTACTCAGCCTAGAGCCCGAAGCGTATATTTCCTTTGAGAAACTCAACCGAAGATGATTGTCCACCACCATCGAGAAAGTCCAAGCTCGTTCAAATTTGTCACGCAGGCGGGAGTGGGGACACAGCTCAGATCAGGCGATTCTAATTTTATCTTGCTTGGGACTAGCCCCCGAGATCCCAAAGGTCTCTGAATCTGAATCTCCTCTTTGTTAACAGATTTGAACTGACAAACCGATTTAAAATAACACAGAGGAACAATTTTCCTGGAGAGCTATGTTGGTGTGTGGGCATGGAAACCGTGTGGAGAAGTGTGCCAGAGTCACAGAAGGAAGATTGCTAGGCTTTTGAATTACAGCTCATTTCGAACAATACATGCAGTGCATGAGAAATTCCCTTTCAGCAAGTAGCCTTTGTTTCACAGTGTTTGCTTTATACTAATAACATTGTATTTTAATAGCTCAGACAGCTCTATGGCTTTTCTGATGGGCAACAAACAGTAGCCACGCTGGCAACGGTTTCTCCGATGGTTTTGTTTTTCACCTTTAATTGGGCAGAATATTATCGTCGTCTCCCAGCGGGGACTTGGCCAAAGCTTGCTGGAGATCTTTTAAAGCTCTGTAATTTGCCGCAATTACTATATTGGATGCTAGCAATATTAAAATACTTCATCTTGTCGTTTCCACGGAAGAGCCCTTGCTTTCCTTTTAAAATCTCTGCTGAGTGCACTATTGCATTCCTCACCTGCACGGCTTCCGTTCAGGGATGGCTGCAGTATCCCTGTACAGACCTCGCTGGACTCTTGGCCCCTTCAACCACTTCGGTGGTAACAGGGGCAGCTCTATGTATTTTGCAGCCCCAAGCATGGCAGTCAGGCGGCTTTCGGAGGCGCGCCTGAGGGAGGTCCGCCGGTCCCGTTCCTTCGCCTACCAGCCCCCGAATTAGCGTGGGACCCGCGGACTTCCCGCAGAAACGCTGCCGAAGGCAGCCTGACTGCCACCCTCACGGCAATCGGCAGGCCGCTTGCCGCCCCAGGCACCCGCTTGGAGGCCGTCAAGCTTGTTTCACCAGCTCCCTGAGGATTTCCTCAGCGTTGGGGGAACAAGTAGGTGGACTCCCATTCTCCCCGACCCCTCTTCTGGCCCTGGGTAGAAAGGAGGCGTGGCTGGAGCAGCTGCAGATCTTGGAGATCCCGAGCTGGCAGAACAACCCCACGGGGCTGTTCTAAGTGGCACAGGGGATCAAGGTGTCCCCCTGCTCTTCTCAGGGTTAGGGCCCGCAAAGGTTGCAGAAAGTCCCAGTTGCTCACCTTGCCCAGGCGCCGATCCTACAATAACGGGTCTAGCCAGTTCAGCTGTGCTAGACACAGGGCTGCTAACCTCTCTCCGAGGAAAGCACTTCAGTATCCTTCTGCATGAAAGCTGAAAGCTAAATACAATGACCTATTGGTGTCCTTTGCATTGTTTCTACTATTCAGTTAAGCTTTTCCTGGGAGACTCGCCACCCACACCTGGCATCTGGACTAGCAGGAAGACAGGCACCTATCCCTGGATACGTGCCAAAAGCAAGGACGTAGGTGTCTGGAAGCAGATGTGTCAGATTTGCCATGGAAAAATCCTCCCCTCTCCAACCGCTTTCTTTCGTTCTTTTTACTGGAGTTCCCTGGTTAGCTGCAGAGCTTGGGCAGCGTCAGTGCAACTTTCCCAAATACAGAAGTAAGACTGAGGGGGGACGGAAGGGGAGCGAGGGTCATCAGGTACCCTCCTCCCACGCTCCAAATACAACCCACACTCCACCTGCTTGTGATCCCCAAATGAGAGGATGCCCACAGTTAGACGAGGCAGATTTTCATCACCTGATCTTCCCGCTTTCTCCCATGATTGATCAGCAATGACTTTTTAACAACGTTGACGTTAAATTGTCATAATTAGGCTTTAGAGCTAACCCCTAGTGGAAATGAATTGGGTCAGTCATTGTTTTCTCTGCCGAGTCTGCCAGCTGTGGGCTAACCAGTGCCGATTCTACAGCTGGTTTTGTGGATGTAGATGATACTTATCTGTTCGGAAATGGACGGAGCTCACCAAGTCACTTCATAGGGGCCACTAAACAGTGGCCAGGAGGTAATCTTCGGTGAAGCATGATCTTGCAGTTAAGGAAAGCAGGCTTCGAATTCGGGAGACCTGACTTGTATCCACATTCCTGTCACATGATCTTAGGTAAAATAAAAACAATCACTCTGTGCTTCATTGTAAAACGAGGCTAGTGATATTGCCTTATTTCGTAAGTGAGCTGTGAGGTTTCATTCAAGTCATATTTATAAAGGGCTTTGAGATCTTCAGAGAGAGTGTTTTAGATGTTTTATTATTAATGATTAGTTTTTGCCAGATTCAGAGCAGGTTCTAGAAATGAAATCTTCATATTCCAATTTTACAATTTGGTATATAATTTTGTGGTCATAAAGGGGTGGTTTCCTGGCCTATGAAGAATGTTAAGGAAAAACATAGAAACTTCAGGAAGCTAAAGTCTTACAACCTCATATGAAATTGGATGGTTTACAGAAACCCGATTGCTGCGGAAAGTAATACAATCAAGAAGCAATAACTCCATTACATTGACTTAATTCCCTATAACACTTAGTGGGTATGTGCCAAATTCGGGGGTGCAATCCAAACCAGTGAGGAGTTTTGTCACTGCCTGCCTTGTAATCCCGAGTGCTTCAAAATGCTCTGCTGCTGTAGTGCTCTTGACTGAATGTTTCTAGCCAGCGTAAAAACATGCAGAGTGTCTGTGTGTTAAGCCCTGGTTCAGTTTTCTGTTCCCTACAGCCTGCCTACAACACAGAAGCCCCAATGTGGTTACACCTGGCAAGAAGACCCCAATGAGTCAGAGTCCTGAATTTTCCCAAAACTGTGGGCTCTGCAAAGTGGAGCCCTCTCCTGGATCATCAGAGAGGTATTAAGGTACTTTTGTTCCTTTTGAAGATACAATACCCAGCATTACCACATTAACTGAAGTTAACATTCACTTTAAATCAAACACAGTCCTGGCTTGGTTTGATTAAAAGTAAATCAAGTTTGTTAACAAAAAGAAGATAGGATTTTAAGTGAGTTCAAGTAGAAAGAGTAGAGTTGGAACTGGTTACAAGCAAATAAAAGTGAAAAGCCCTTTCTAGGAGTCTAAACTTAACAAAACATGCTACAACCTTTGTTCAAGGTAGTTTCTTTACCAATCTACCTCCCAGCAAGGTGGCTGACCAAGCCTTGGGTTAAGCTTCCCCACAAAGTCCAGAGTACTTGGTTCAATTGTCTTCTTAGGTGAAAGATCACTTGTGGTTTTCTGTCCCTCCCCTTTTTTAATCCTGTGAGTCTTTGAAATGGATTCTTCTGGAGGTTATCCCCTAAAGTAAAGTTCATTCAAGCCAGGAGGAAGGTGACAGAAGTTCCATGATGGTTTCTTCCCCTGCTTGTTTGTTAAAATGTAAATCAATCTGTTCCCTGCAATCTCCTTCCCCTCTTGATGATCCTATGTAATTTACATTCCCCAACCCCTTGTCTCTTAATGTACCTTGGAAATACCTTCCAGGTGTCAGAACCACTCCTTTGTCCAGGGTGAGTTACTTTAGCCAAAGGCATATTGATTTTGACTTGTCCCAGTGCTAGGAGTTCTGCACTCTCCCCAGGGAGCAGGTCTGCCTGTTAACCCATACTTCTCCAGACTAGAGAAATTTAAGTCCCAGTATCTCTCTTCCCCATGCATTCTTTCCCATTCACCCTGGCAGCTTTAATAAATCCCATGTCCATCTCCAACAGGTCAGAGCTCATAACATTAATCAGAGGACCTGCAGGTACCTCTTAGGATCCTGTGTTAAATACAGTTGCATTAATTGTTCATACATTTTGGGGGTGTGATGTTATCTGATTAAAATATGACCATACAGATCATAGTTGCAACCACTATTATATATTTGCAACAAATCTTGTACAAAATGTGGCATGTAAGATATCTATTAAAAGGTTATTATTTTCTGGTTATGATTATGCTATCTGTATGCATGAATCATTTTTGTATTTGAAGTTATGAGTATTGGCTCTATACCTGGATTTCAAATGTTTTCTCCTGGGGTAACTAACAAGGTAGTTAGCCAGCACATCTTGGAGGGACTATTCAAATTGAGTGGCCCATCAAAAGGACACTTAACTCACAATGAACATGTGACTTGCCCACGTGACTCCAAACACTTTCTGGTCACCTGTGATTCTCCACTAGGCATGCTGAGATTTTTGTTTGAAACAATGAGTTTCCCTCCACATGGCAAATAATATAAAAGGACCTGGAAACCCCACAATTTTGCCTCTTTCCTGTCCTTTGGGATCAGAAGAACCTATTATCTGATGAGACTGGTTGTAAAGAACCACTCATCTCTGAATCCAGTGTTTTTGGTGTTGATATAAGAACTGGAATGCCTGAGGAAACTGCCTTTATGTTTTCTTGTTAGCCAGTGTGGTGAAACAGGAGTTAATTTTGTGGCTGGTTTGGTATATCTTATAAAAGAATAATTACCAGTTTGATGGGAGGTTCTTTTTCCTATTTAATAAATCCTTATATAGTTTATTATAGGACTGGCTACAATAATTCTCTTTGTTGTAAGATCTAAGGTGCAATTGACCTGGGATAAGTGACTGGTCCTTTGGGACTGGAAGTAACCTGAATATTGTTGTGATTCTTGGTGGAAGAGACCATCTATCACAAAAGTATGCTCACATGGATGGTGAGCTAGATCTGAGTACCCAAGGAGACTGTCAGTGACTCCATATTAAGGCTGTTATAGTGCCTGAGGAGTTTCCACTTGGTAATTGATTGGTGAAATCTAAATATAGAATTCACAACCAATTTGGGGTTTGTGCCCTGGTTCTTAAGAGTCTGCCCTGAGGTTGGTACATGTGCTCTTGAGTCACTGCAGATCAGCATTACAGGGACCATTGCAGAATTCAAGTTAAATTCTCTTCCCCCATGCCACCATCTAAGAAAAAGGAAATTTAATCTCACTAAGGGCTAGTCTACACTTACCAGCCGGGTCGACGCGGTGAGTTCGACTTCTCGGAGTTCGAACTATCGCGGCCAATCTGGACGCGATAGTTCGAACTCCGGAAGCGCCGCGGTCGACTCCGGTACTCCACCACTGCAAACGGCGGTGGCGGAGTCGACCTTGGAGCCGCGGACTTTGATTCCACGGCGTCTGGACGGGTGAGTAGTTCGAACTAGGGTACTTCGAATTCAGCTACGCTATTCACGTAGCTGAATTTGCGTACCCTAGTTCGACCCCGCTTCTTAGTGTGGACCAGCCCTAAGTGTTCAATAGAGACAAATCATTATCTTTACCTTGACTCCTATTACCTTTTGAAATTAATAGTGTACACTATGTATTTTGTTATGTTACCAAAGCAAAAGACAGCAACATTCACAGACTATATCAATTTGGATAGGTCAAAAAGTTGTTGCTTTCAGAAGGGCATAGTATAAAGAACTCAGAATTCAGGCCCTGAATCACAAAAGTTAGAGATGGAAAAGATATTGATCAGCCAATCCAACTCCTTGTAAATAAAGGAATATAGAAAGTTTCTTATCCTGGGACACCATTTAATTGTCTAATATATTTAACTTTCAGGATTTTTCTCATATTATTACCTTAATTTAAATTTGACCTATTATACCTTTGTGTATCATGCTAATTTCTGTCTATCCTTAAGGTGAGAAGCAAATCCCTTAATTAAGCATATTTCATATATATGGTACAGACTTCTTTTCGCATGCCTTAATCCCATGGCCATCCCATGCTCACTCTAATGACACAGCCAGAAGCCTTTAGTAGATTGCCAAGGTTACAACACAATGCTGGAAACTCCTATCTTGCCATATACTGAATACAAGGAAAAATCAGGGCTGTGGTTCAAACACTGTTCTGACTATTCTAACTAACGTGGAACCAAAAGAGCCATCCATAATGGAGGTGCTTTGGGAATGAAGTGAATAACTGGATGAAAAGTCTTTTCATTATTGCTGAAAGTTAAGTGGCCCCTTTATGGAAGGCAAAGAGGATGTCTCTAACCAGGAACTAATGAAAGTTTCTCCTCTTCTCACCCCTTGAAATCAAGTGTTTTTCATGGAAGGTGCTAAGTCAATATAGGTTGGGCAGTTAAAGCTTAATGTTTTCCTTACAGTTTCAATTGCTGAGTTCCAGCCCCAGAGGGAGCAATGATTATATATATATATATAATTAAAGAAAGGGGACATCTTAGTTTATCTCCTGAATTAATTGTACTTTTGCATAGTGCTTTTACTCTCAGTATTTACATCACTTTATAAATATTGTTTCTCTGAGTCTGGTATACAACTTCCTGAAGGTCAGGCAGCATAAATGGTGAAAACTTCAGTATCATAGAACCCCAATTTCACAGTTTCCAATTTCTGTGATCTTCTTTTGTCTTGTTGGTGGAAATCAAACTACAATGATGAAGGCTCAGTTCTTATCTAATTTCCGCATTGGCATATCACAAAAGGAATAGCATTTCCTTTTGAGCGGCAGAAGAAATCTCTGCTTAAAACTATAGCCACACCAGGATATTACAATCTTTGTAGAGAACTTGCCTGGTCAGACTCATATGTCCAATATGTCTCTCTTCTTTGAATATCTCCCACATGGGTTGCATATGATTAAAAATGGAAGGTCTTAGACCTACAACCTTGTTATTTTTATGTTCCTTCTTGAACTAGTGCTAGGGCACGTCTCATGAGCATTAACTACTTTAGGTATTATTGAAACATACACTGCACATGAGCATCCTCAGAAATATAGTCAACAGAGTGTGTCTTTTTACATATGTTTTTGTACATTTTGAAGATAACTCAGAGATCAAAAGGCAAAACCCAGCATTCAGGGACCCGAAAGACAGATTGTGATAAAAATGAATGTGTAAAGGTTGTGCGTGTCTTGTAGCTCTCAAACTTCTGAAGATTAACGTATGCGGCTCAGAGGGTCAGTAATATGCTTTCACTTCAGTGAGAAGCATGCCAAATAAGGCAAAAGGCAGCAAAATGTTGCAGGTCATATTAGTTAGGTACACAGTGCTTCTGGGCTCATAACACAGGTTACCTCATGGACCCAAGAAAAGCAGACACACCCCTGCTTAAGCAGATAAACCACTAAGTTCTTAGAGCCAAGGACAAGGTTTTATTTGCATAGGTACAGAGTGTTACACCCCAGTGATCAAGTGGGATGTTGCAGGCCAGTGAACTGGTTATAATCACAAGGAGAGAGGCAGAGACTTTTATACACAATATTACACATCCTCTTTTATCAACATCCTTTTTCTCATTTGCTACCCCAACATTTTCCTTCCCTATTGGGTAATATTTATTGTCATACATGATGTTCCAAATTACACAATTTAGCAATAACAAAACTATCAACCCTATTATATAAAAGATTTTGTTTTCCCTAGATAGCCCAAAACCTCAATATTGGATGGCCAGATGTTAATATTCTTTGCCAGGAACCTTTGTTCACACTTTTCTATCTCTAAAAGGTTATACAGAGGTTGTAACAACCACTTGAATACATAGGTCTGCAATAAGGCACACATTCAGCTTAATTGTGTTGCCCTCTTTTTGTGAGTACAGCCCTGAAAATATCAATGTGAGATCAGAGGTTGTGGCCATAGACCTAATCTAAAACCCACTGAGGCCAATGGGAGTCTTTCCATTCACTTTAATGGTCTTTGGATCAAGCCCACAGACTGATGGTTTGGATCAAACCCATTCAGAGGTGGTTTTAGTTTCTCCATTGACTCCAGTTTTTTTCACAAAGATTAAAATCAGATTAGTATTCCCATATTTAGCAGTGACTGGGCCCAGTTATGCATTGATTTCCCTTGAAAGTGCACCAGTGGCTCAGCATGTCTCTTAGCCCATTCACTAGGACAATTCAGCATTTTGAGTTAACATTTAACCCTCTGTTTTGTTCATATTATTCGATCACTTGTAGTTTTGTGTTAATAAATGTATTTATATACATCTTTCTGATATTTAACCTTTGCCTCAGATTTAATGGCTGGAAAATTGCAAGGTAGGATTGTCATGTACTGCTCTCTCTGCTCCTTTTATTTTCTCTTTTACTCACCTGAAAACATTTTATGCTACCTTCCCCATAGAGATAAAATGTAGAAACAGGCCAGAGCTGAGTGAACTGCATAACTCCCAGTTTGCCTATAATGCATTTTCAGTCTAAGTGGTGGAAATGTCACAGATTCTGTTTGCAGTGTTCATTCTACTGGAATGAATCTTTCTTGTTAGTGATAATAGGAATTAATCAGCTTAATTATTGTGAGAGTAAGTAGACACCTTTGTGTATTGAATAACTTATGACATTTTTGTTCAAAGAGCTCAAATCAAGCCTTAGAAAATAAATAAAATATGACCCTAGTGCAGCCTGCACTTTGCCTAATGACTTGTCTATCATGAAATTCAATGATGTACAAATCTTACAGTTAAATAAATGATGTATTTTTGCATGTTTTAAACAATAGGAGCATTTTTATTACAGAATTCTGAATTCAAAGTATTTCTCCAATGCCAAGAAATAGGGCAAATAAGTTCATGCTAAACTGATTGAAAAATAAAGTATTTGTGCAGTTGACCATCAGAAATGCATTCAACAGATCTGGAGGCATGTGTGATGAGTTCTTTTTACTTCATTGTTAGGGATATCTACAATAACAGGTGAAAAAAATTACAAGAAATAAGGAGAGAGTGAAGACTCCTGGAAGGGTCAGTGAGATCTCCATATCAAATCTGCTTATTTTAATAATGTTTACAATAGGGAATATCATTAAATAGCTACAGAAATGTCTTATCATACATTTTGCCTGTGCAGAAAATAAATCATGTTGATACAAAGAAAAGATAAGGGTAGAAAAGCAGGAGAAGCTTTATGAGTATTAGCAGGATTTCAGATAGGCTGGGATGTAAAGTATGTATGAAAAGGTAGATGCATCTGAAATACAAGAATTGGGGTTAAATTGCTATATGAACCTGGAGGAAATGATGAGCTATCTGAATTTACTCTGTTCTCTTACAATGAGTCACCACATTTCTGTATCCAAGTCTTCATCTAAATAACACTGGTGTTCAACAATTCCATAGTGGTAAAAACATAAAGGAAGATATTTATAGAAGGATTTAACTCAGTTCTTTTTTTAATCTATCTGAAATCCAGGTGTTTTATGAGCACCAGGAAATACAGCTGCACTAGTTTAGTTCCTGCTGTGACCTGACAGGTTACTAAACATCCCATGGTGACAGATAGTGATCTAGAAATAAAAAGTTAAAAGACTGAAAGCTTTGATTTGCTCATGGTATTAATGTGTTACCAATAAAAAATAAAGTGGTTTTGATTCTGCTGGTTTTGGTCTAAAGTTTTATCAAACTTTTATCAGAGGTCTAATCATGACCCTGCTGAAATCAGTGGGAAGATTGCCATTTGATTCAGGGGGAGCTGTTTTGTGGTGCTATGAGCTTGATGCTGCACACCATCATCAATGATGTTCTAGTCCCAATCCAGCAAAGCACGTAAACACCTGCTTAATTTTAAGCAGGTGAATAGACCCATTGAAGTCAAACACATGTTGGAGTGCTTTGCTGGCTTGGGGTCAGAACGCTCCGCACCTTGCAGAATGGAGTTGGTAAGTTACAAGGAAGCATTGCAGTTGTGCTGCTAGGTTGCAAAGATGCCCCCTTAATGCAGCCTTCCCATCCATGTCTCACACAGCCTCTGTCATAGTTTTAATTATTGTTCACTCTTTCTGATATAACCTCCTTTCTCTTCTATACAACTATTGTTGTTTGGAAACACATTAGTTTACTTACCTATGAACACTTTTCCCTGTTCTCTCTCTTCCAAGAGACAGAGCGGAAGAGAAAACTTGCACACACAAACAGGTCCACAATTGCCCTGGTTGGCTGCCCCCTAACCTTGTAGGTGCCTAAACTCAGTTGGTGCCTAAATATTTGCTGTAAAAGTCCCTTAGACACCTAAGTTTCTGTCTCTGGACATGTGCACAACAGTTCACTCTAGGCATTCAGATGTCTAAGACCCAGTGGGAGCCTCAAACTAGGTATAGACGGGCATTCCCTACCTATCTCACCTGTGGGGTCCAATCTGGTAGGCCTCCTTTGAGCACACCTATCTGATAGGGGCCCATTCAAAAGCTGGTTGCAGGAGCAGGTGCTGGAACCTCCCTTATAAGTTTTAGTCCAGTATTCAGAGCACTCACCAGGGGTGTGGGAGAGCCATGCTCAATTCGCTCCTCTGCTTGAAGGGCAATAAGGGGCTGAACAGGGGTCTCTCACCTCTCAGGAGAGTGCCCAAACCACTGGGTATGGGGATATTATGAGGTGGAGCTCCCTCAATCTCTCCTGTTGGAGTGGTTCCACTTTGGATAAATACTTATATAGTCATTGGACCAGAGAGTGTGAGAATGAGACTATAGCAGGGGTCAGCAACCTTTCAGAAGTGGTGTGCCGAGTCTTCATTAATTCACTCTAATTTAAGGTTTCACATGCCAGTAATACATCTTAATGCTTTTAGAAGATCTCTAAGTCTATAATATATAACCAAACTATTGTTGTATGTAAAGTAAATAAGGTTTTTTAAATGTTTAAGAAGCTTCATTTAAAATTAAATTAAAATGAAGAGCCCCCCAGACTGGTGGCCAGGACCTGGGCAGTGTGAGTGCCACTGGAAATCAGCTCGCGGGCCACCTTTGGCACGCGTGCCATAGGTTGCCTACCTTGCTATATAGACTGGTGGTCAAGGCACTCATCTAGGCAGTGGGAGACCAAAGGCCCTGTCCCTTTATTATTGGATTATTTATCCAAAGTGAAACATCTATTTTGTGTGGCATTAGGTAAAAGAAACAGCTTAGACACCTGACTCCAGGAGATGGTTTCCTGGTTGTGGATCACAAGCAAAGAGAGGCACCTCTCTGCAGCCTGGACTTAGGTATGTCTACACTGCAATTAGACACCTGCGGCTCACTCAGGCTTGCAGGGATTGGGCTGCAGGGCTGTTTAATTGCAATGTAGATGTTTGGGCTTGGGCTGCGGCCTGAGCTCTGGGACCCTCCCACCTCACAGGGTCGTAGAGCCCAGGGTCCATCCGGAGCCCAGATATCTACACTGCAATTAAACAGCCCCACAGGGAGCCCAAGTCAGCTAGCATAGGCCAGCAGTGGGTGTTTAATTGCAGTGTAGACATACCCTCAGAGATCTAACTCCGCGCAATGGGCAGGGCTTATGAGTCAGGACAAATTCCTTTCCTTGGCATCTCCCAAGGGCTAGATAAGGCCTAGAATGCTGGCTTCTGTGGGTCTCATTCTTAAGCACCCGTCTCTCCCCATGCAGTGTGCTTAGGTGCCTAACTGAGGCTTTGTGGATTTTCAAGATGCCTAAAAGCTTTCTTGATTCACTGAATCAAAGGCCTGACAGAAGTCTATAAAAAGTGTTGCTCATGACTTATTAAATTCAGCTATCGTCTCCAAAAGCTGTCTCAAGGTAAAGATCTGGTTGATAATTGAATGGCCATATCTAAAGCCTCACTGAATATTCCAGCCTTTGCCATGAAGTGCATTGCTGATAACCCTGGGGACTATGAAATTCTACAAATGTGTAAACTTGAACCTTTCAGTGTCTGGAGTGTTGTGTGTATTAACTGAAGATGAGGAACCTTTCTGTCTAGCTACTCAAATTGTGCCCATGCCTTTTGCCTCCGTGGATGTCTAGTTTGGCCCCTCAGAGCCTTGTCCAAAATTGCCTCTGACTGTTTTTCTACTCTTGTTTCTACTCATCCTGTATTTCACCTACATCCTCTCCTCTCCACCCTCATGACACCATTCTTTTTCTTCTCCCACTTTCTTTCATGTCCCCCCTTATGCCTGGAATTACCTCCCCATCCCAATGACCTTCCTATCCCTACCCCTTTGCATCAGGTTCCCATCCTGTATTCTGTCAA
Organism: Mauremys mutica; assembly: GCF_020497125.1. Classification (NCBI taxonomy): domain Eukaryota; kingdom Metazoa; phylum Chordata; order Testudines; family Geoemydidae; genus Mauremys; species Mauremys mutica. Next base: position 74,024,926 of record NC_059079.1, on the reverse strand, counting down.
ATCCCCACTAAAAATCTACCTCTTCCATGCAGCCTACAAATGCTAACTGCCTGGTATCAATAAAACCACACTGGCTCCCCAATCTGTACCACAAACAAACACAAATATTCGGGAATTATCACCATTCTGTGGCCTAGACACTATAGGAATGGATGCTTTATAAATACCATGGCTACTAGTTAGCGAGACAGACAGACAGAGCTAGATTGTTTGGGTCATGCTTTTCCTGTCTGATCTTTGTCTCTTAGACTGAAAGCATCTATCTAGCTATCTTGCACTCACACCATGGTATACAAGTGCCTCCTAGGGGCAAGGAACTTGTCATCACTTACCTAATACAATTATTAATCATAACGAACCAATGACCACCAAAAACCTGTTGCTGCGTCTCTTAACGCTACTGATCTGTGTCACAAAGGACGATAACAGGGAACAGAACACGTGCCCATTATCAGCCACAAGGACTTTTGTCTGGTTCCACTGGGCAGTGGAAGTTCTCCTCGGCAGGAGAGACCATCCAACTGGTCTTGGGGCCCAACGTTTGTTTGACAGATTCAGAGTCACTGATAAGAAGCTCGAGTTATTGACACATGTAACCAGATATGGGCAGCCTTAGAACACCGGGACTGAGGTGATCTGAGGCTCAGGCGGACCACGGTTTGCATAACAAAATATGGTTAAGGATTTGATATTGGCGTAATATGGAGAGCTGAGGGTTCAAGTAGATTTGAATGTCAGGGGCTGTCTTGCCCTCACTTCACTGGGGTTCCCGAGAGTTTAGTGCGTGTGGAATTTGGTCCCCAAGTCTTTGCAGACGATCTTTCTTCTCCGTTGTGTGTATTTGTTTATTTTACTTTATATTCCTGAAGCATTTGTGGAACAAAGCGCTAGCTGACGATTCCAAATGAAGCCCATTGCTCTTATTCTGCCTGTTTGTTATGAGCAGGGTATTTTCTCCTTGTGTCTCTCAAGAAGAGTTCAGACCAGATCATGTGAACAGAACGATCCCAGCCAAAGCTTCTCAGGACACACAAGACTCTTACACAGTTTAATCAGTTTCTGATGATTGGATTTTTATTTGCTCCTTTCCCCTTGTTCACCCTTTCATCTGGAGAATGAAACTGTTTAAGGGATTATATAAGAGGAATTTCCCAGGGTCAGATATATTCTGGTCTGTAGCTATTTGCGATCACTGTGAATGGACACACCCATTTGTAAAGATCTGCTGAAGTTCCAAAACATGAGTTACAATTCTAATAAAAAATAAGCGAATGCCATAATGTATGGCAACTCTAGGTGTCGCGGTTGACCAACAAGAAACTGAAATCTGTATGTCTGTCTGCCTTACTAATTCAGAGACGGATTTAGAAATTTACTGGTGCTCTACTATTGTTAGTATCTCAGGCATAGGCGGCAGGTTCGTATAATTTTTGGTGGGGCCCAAAATGCTGGTGTCCCCCCCCCGCTCTCACCCTGTAAGCTGATATAAAATGAAGCTACAATGCGTCAGCACCACAAGATTACAAGGGTCAATTAAAAGTGAAAAGTCAGAAGCAGCACTTGCCTGCTTCAATATACGGTATTAAATTTTGTTGCACCTGTTGTGACAAAGTGGGAATGTTCTTAATGTTTTCTCTGAATACTGTGTGGGTGCCTCAGTTTCCCCTGCAAAGTGCCAACTGACGGTGTTGGGGACAAAGAGATCAGGTGGCCTCCTTGTCCGGAAGAGACACAAAGGCCAGATGAGGGAGTGTCAGTTTGGAGCTGGCTGGGGAAATCGGGAGAGGCCCAGAACTTGGGTCTGGGCTCCCCACCCCCCAAGATGGACCTGACTGAGGGGTCCTGTTTTCTGTACCTACAAGCTCTGTTTTAGACTGTATCCCTGTCATCTAATAAACCTTCTGTTTTACCGTCTGGCTGAGAGTCACATCTGACTGCGGAGTTGGGGTGCAGGGACCTCTGGTTGCCCCAGGACCTGCCTGGGCACACTCGCTGCGGAAAGTGCATGGTGTGGAAGGGCATGCTGAATGCTCCGAGGTCAGACCCAGGAAGGTGTAAGCTTCTTGCTCTGGAGACAGTCTGCTCAGAGTGGAGGGTCCCCCAGAGTCCTGACTGGCTTTGTATGGAGTTGTTCCAAAGCATCCCAGCATTCCCTTCCACACCATGCACTTCCCGGAAGTCTGCACAGGCACTGACACTCCCTCCTCTGGCCTTTGTCTCTTTTCCAGGCATTAGGAGGCCACCTGATCTCTTTGTTCTCCAACACCTTCAGTTGGCACCTTGCAGGGGGGTGGCCCAGGCCATCAGTTGCCTGGAGGCAGGGTTGCAGCCATTCTCTGTGCAGACAGCATCACACTGGCCCTCTAGGGCTTTACAACAATCACACCCCCTTATCCCACCATCTAGAGCCTTAAGAAATGCATTGGGGAAACTGAGGCACACAGAGAGTATTCAGAGAAAACACCTGTATACGACCAGTTACATTAAGAAATGCATTGGGGAAACTGAGGCACACAGCGAGTATTCAGAGAAAACACCTGTATACGACCAGTTACATACTTTGAAGGGTGTAAAATAATCAAATATTGTGCTAAATACAATGATACTCCAAACTGACCACCAAATTTAAGTTGCATGTTTTTCCCCTCAGGTGAGGGTTCTGGGGTGGGGCTGGGGATGAGGGGTTCACAGTGCAGGAGCGTGCTCGGTGCTGGGAGTGCAGGCTTTGGGGTGAGGCAGGGCTGAGGATGAGGAACTTGGGGTGCAGACAGGCTGCCCCAGGGCTAGGGCCAGAGAGGACTCCCCATCACCACAACTGGCAGCAGCAAGCTCCAGGGGAGGGACCCCTCCTCTGCCCCCCTACCCCCCACAGCACACTCACTCTGCACCACAGTCACTGCACATGCTCCTAGGGCGCCTCAGGTCCAGAAAGCTCACTCCCCTCCCCTATGATGGGTACTGGGGGGGGGTTGCCATCACAGGTGGCCTTCCATGCTGCCCCTCACCATAACTTCACTGTGGATGGGTGATGGGGTTGCCCCTTGCCCAGCATGGGGCAGAAGTGGGGTAGGCAGGGTGGTGGCTGGCTATGGGGTGGGGGAGCAGGGTGTCATAAAATTCATCCAAGCCCCAGCTGCTCAAGTCTAGGAAGCCTCCCTCTCCCATCCCTCCTGTGGCGGGTGGGTTGGTGGGTGCTGGGGGAGGGGGCATTGCCTTCACATGTGGCTTCCTGCCTCCCCTGTGCAGCCTGCTGCGCCTCACTGGGGGTAGGAGTGGGGGCTGGAGCTGGGGCTGGGGCTGGGGCTGGGGGGGAATCATAGGGTCAAACACTCAAACATAATAAAAAAAATCATAGGGTCAAACACTCACGGAAGCCCCAGCAGCTGCTAAGGTGAGTGATGTCCCTCTCCTGGCCAGAAGTCCCGTTCGCGTCTCCTCCAGGTAGGGGCAGGGGAGGGGAGAAGAGGCCCCCTCCACTCCCCTCCCCCTCTACAGCAGCAGTTAGTTAGCATTGTTCTTATGCTAATGCTGCAGCTGTAGCCTTAGGCTACGGCAGCAAAAGCAAGGGAGAGAGACACTCGCTGTGCGCTCTCTTTACATTCAGGCAGGGAAGCTTCGGGGGTGGGGGGAAAACCTAGCTCCAAATATTGGTGGAGCAGAGCCCCTGATTATGAATATTCCTGGGGCTTTAGCCCCAAGAGCCCATATAAGTTGGCGCCCATGATCTCAGGATACGAGAAAAAGCAACGTGGAGACTTTATTCTTAAATGATTGCTTCTACACAAGAATTTTGGTATGAATTATAGAGGACAATCCTCAGCGCAAAATGGGTGAATTAAGCTAAGAGAAGGACAAAGAGGTGATTCTTGTATTTTCTCCTCATGAGTTGTTTCCTAATAAATGCACAGTTCAACAGCCAAAGAAATGAACACAGAGTACAAGTGAAGACTATCCTAAAAAAACATATTATGCTAAAGACCTGCTTTGCTCGGTGCTTAGGCGCCTTGAAAAAGTTTTCCCACAATGCTTTCAAAGGGAGGTAGTAAAAGTAACTAGAGCAAGAAATGAGACTGAGAAGAAGACGCGATCATGACACTTTGTGCTACCTGAAGGTGGAGTTTAAAAACTCAGTTCACGTATATCGCCTTACTGAAGGGACTCTGACCGTTGCAGGGTTCTAAACACGAGGCTTCTTCTTTAGGGAATTCTCATTGGGTCCCTCTATCAGTTTATCCCTGAATCTCAGCATTGATGCCTGCACACACAGAGAGTTATTAGTTTAATTTTGTTTTGAATTACAACAGGAAGCAGAGAGAATCGGAAAAGAAAACACGTTTTTTCAGTCAGGAGGCTGGAAATGAGGCCATTTATCCTGGGAAACGTCAATGGGGAACAGATTTCCAGCATTTCTGGGGGTAATTGTTAGCCGACGAGCAGCGATTTGTAAAGGCAGTAACAAGGGGTGGAAAGAAAATATAAATTATTGGAGTATAGGCTGATCTGTTAATTAGGTTTGTGTGTCTGATTTCATCCTGGTTCATTTGACAAGACACCGTGAACAAAAGCATTAGGTTGAGAATGATGGGGATTGTTTAGTGGACTGTCGGTCTGTAGGTTGTGTAGATCTGAGAACAAGTAAAAAATGTATATTCACTCATACTACGGAACCCATTAAAAGTTCCCCCTATAAAAATGTATTGTCTTGAGAACTTCCTGAGAGAGGGGAAAAGAAGGAAATGGAAAAAAAGGGTTAATAAAATAAAGGCTACAGAGGCAGTGAGATTTCCTGGATATCCTCTCCTGGTGGTGGAGTTATTGGAGACAGTATCATGTTTCCTGGCTTGACTCTCAGGAGCTCCAGGAATATTCCCACTAACCTAGGAATGTTGCTACTCTACAGATAGTATCGGTGATGATACGTCCTGTGCTGATATAAAATGCCTACAGTCACCTGTTAATTACCGGTGATTACAAAATCATTGCATTTGTGCTTTGTAATTTACAGCCTTATCACATTCACCAGTGAGGATTTCATGACCCTTTCCTGTGTGTAACGCAAATTCCACAAAAAGAGTAGATTAGATGTAGACAGCATAATGCTTAGTGACAGGCCCTCTCAGAGGTCCAGAGAGGCCCAGGCCACATCCAGCTTTTGAGGCCCCTAGCCAGAATAAAAATAAAATATGATGACACATGAAAACAAAATAAGGCACCAAAAAAGAGTGAGAGACATAATTTTATTTTTTGTTATTTAACAAATGCTTTTCTAGCCTTGTATCTGTGCAAATGCTCTAATTATTGAGGAAAAATCTAGCTTTTATGCATCCTCACAGTTGATATTAAGCATGGTGAGCCTATTCAAATGCTCTTGTCCCATAGCTGAATGGTGATAGTGCTTTACCAGCTTCAATATGTTGAAGGTGCATTCACCTGAAGCCACTGATGCAGGCAAACTGACAAAAATATGCAATGCAATTGTGATATTATGCAACACCCCAGAGAGTCCAAGTTCGAGTATTTCTTGAAGCAATTCCTCGACACTGAGATCTTTTAAGATTTCTTTGTTGTACTGTTGCTGAAATTGTTCAGCTGCAGAAAGTAGATCTTCATTACTCAGTCTGTTGAGCTGACAAAGAAACCCAAAAAGGGTACACATTAGTTGCAGTGACTCAACTCAATGTGTAAGACCAGATTGAATAGAGTCAATGATGACAAGGAAGGTATTGATCCTACAATGCTGCTCAGCATCGGATTCAGTAGGTAAGTTGATGGTATTTGGTCTTTCATTTTCCTCCAACCTCTGCTGATACTCCATCCTGATTGATCAGAGAGAACTGATGCATTTGCAGCACTTTTGTTCAAAATGAAGCAGGGTGCAGAGTACAGAGATTGTTTTTCTGTACGCAAGCATAACCAGACTCTTGTGCAGGTCTCACCATCTGGAAGAGTTTTTGTCAGCAGATGAATAGGGAAAGCATGATTATCAGCATCTCAGGGAATGTTACTTGGCATTTCAAAACAACAAATTTGAAGAAATAATTCCAATGTCGGTCACAGTCAAACCTGTAGTACTCATGAATTGCTCTTGCTGCATAAGATCTACATCTTCCTGTTGCTGTTGAGTTTCTTGATTGTACACAGGATCTTCTGCTGCATCTGTTACTATTGGCATATCTCCTTCTTGACTATTGTCCTCATGTTCAAGTATTGGCATTGAAATATCACCTGTTGCAGTTGCGGAGTTTTCATTAGCTGTAGCATTGTTTGTTGGGTAAGGTGTGTTTTCCAGTGGTTTGAGAAATGAAGTAATTGGCTTTGAGCTCTTAGCTGCTGCTTCACTCTGTTGTTTTCACTCTCTCTTGCTTGCACCACTTTCAAATCTCCTCTTCATAGTGATCTATCTGGTCAATATATAGCCTAGCCACACCTGAAATATTCTGCTGCAAATAAGTAGCTTATCTACACTTGAAATATTCTACTGTAAACATGCACACAAATGCTGAATGATACACAAATGCTGAAAAGACTTAAAATGAAGGAATACTAACTAAGAACACAAAATGAAACAGTTGGACAGGTTATTATCCTTATCACTGAATCAATACTCAAGCACCCAAGGTATAATATAACAGGCTGAGCTGAAGACATAGGGATGACATATGTATAGTAAACACAGACACGGATACAGACAGAGGGATAATGTCCAAAAATTTCAAACATGTGTCCTCACAAAACTCATTGTATGAGATTGTCCTCACAAAATTTCACCTTGAATCTGGATCTATAGACTACAAAAGCATATGATGATGGCCAAGCTACCAAGCTAGGACTCAACCAGCCAACCAGTCACCTCTTTTAGCTACCCTATGAAGATAATGAGGAAATCTCATACATAAATAATTCCTTAGTCAACTAGACATAAAACTATAAAGATGCTAAAATGTAACAATTCTCTACCTTTCAACACGCACTTGATCCAGCACCAACCACTAGTAATGGTTTGTTTATATAATCAGCTGATCTGAGAGGACAAGTTCATCATGGTCTAATATTGTGCCATCAGAACCGATATATTTTATGAACATTTTAAACTCTGTAATATGACAAAATCTATATCAGTTAACAAAAAATTATGTCTTTTACCAAATCACATCTCTTATATACTTAAATTTGCAGCTCTAAGCTGAGAGAGTGTATCACATTTTGGTCAGATCGGGATGCACATAAAACCAAGTTGCAAAATTTATCAAATGCCAAAAAAGTAACAAGTGTCTAAATTTGAGGCCCCCTTTAAGCTTGAGGCCCAGGCCAAATGGGCCTCCTGTCCCCCTCTCTGATTGGCCCTGCTTAGTGATGCATCAGGCCACCAGCTTCAGTGCTACTTCACAGACTAAGGGTTTCTAGGCTAATTTAATTCTATCTTGGTATTTACAGTCTCTGAAATAAAGAAAAAAACTGTATCTGGTGAGTATGTAGAAGATGGAAAATACTTGGAAGGCAGGGATGTGGAAGAACACTCTACATGTCAGGATCTATGAAAAATGTAACAGAATTTCACTTTCTTCAGCGGGGATCTCTCCAAGCGTCTCTCACTTGCATTCATACTAAAGTGAAATAGGGTTTTTTTCCGGGTCAAAACATTCCACTAAATGAGTGAGCTGCAGGTTTCCATGGCTTCTTTCATGTCTTTCTTGTCTTCACCGAAAACAACGTATGTTTTGGTTCTAGCGCTCTTTTACCGTCAAATCCTCCTTTTTACTTTGACCCCTCTCGCTAAACGTTAACACTTGATTTAAACCCTCACCCTTTCCCCTAGAACTAAACCGCGACCCAAACTGTAACCCTAACATTTATCCTGGACCTTTATCCCCAACCTCATTTTACAGCTAGCCCCGAATCCTATACCATAACCCTAACCCCTATTTTAAAGAAGACCTCCAGCGACATGGATTGTGAAGCAGCTCTTTGAAAAGTGCTTTGAAGATGTAAAACTCTCAATAGATGCTGAATCTTTCCTGGCCTGAAGCTAACCCTCACACGGGCTTATTTTTCAAGATAAGGCGATTTAAGTAGCATTCTTCAGAGAGATGCTTTTGGTTTATTTAATAGTATAAACAAAGGGGCTCGTGTACTCTTCTCCCTGCTATAGCTGAAAAAGCCCATCTTAACGCATTCCAGTTTAATGCAGGGCTGCTGAAAGTTCCCAGATCGGTTGCCCTGGGATGTGACTGAAGTCACTTTGTCCAGCACCAGTATTGTCCCGGCGGCGGGAGGCCGAGCTGGACCCCTCCAGCTTTCTTTGCTAAGAGCCTTTCTGCCGGCGAGGGGGTGGGGGCGGGGCTTGGTCTCCGAGCTCGTTCACCCCCCTACATCGCCCTTCCCAAGGGCCGGCGGGAGGCCAATTAGCGCCCAGGGCGATGCTGAGTCTCGTGATGGACTGTTTTAATTTTCCTTTTGTGCCGCAGGCGACCCGATTTGTAAAACAGTTACGAGAAACTCGACTATCACTCTGCAACCCAATGAGGCCGGCCCCTGGGAAATAACAGCCGACGCACAGATAAATCCCGAGCCTTGTAATTTTAATACAAGTCTCAGCTTGTCGCCCTCTCTGCTAGACAGTGACGACAGATTTCGCTAATGTGCAGCCCGGTCTCTAGCGCACTTAGCAATATGAGGTGACAAAGCACCTGAGGGAGGGACAGAAAGCTGCGCCAGGAGCCTGCCCTGGTTGGAAGGGGAAAGCACCTTCCCGGCCCGTGGCTGGGTTGCCGGGCCGGATCGCTGCACATCCGGACACAGTAGAGTTGGCTTATCTGCAGGCGCTGGGCTGCTTTTAGGAAGGGCTGGGACCCAAGGGCACTGGTGGAAATAAGGAACAGGAACGGGGATTGACTTTAGAACAGCTCAGCTCTGATCGGAACAATAACACCACTCGCTGGGGTAAATACACACCGGGGCTGATTCTGCTTATTCACCAAGTCTGGATAGAGAGAGTAGCTGAGTGCTCCAGATCAGGAGGCTTATCTGGCACTTTGCACAGTCCAGATCCATTGGTTTGGGACCTTAGGCATAGAAATCTCCTTCCCGGGGTTCGTTTTCCACCAGAAAGCCCACAAGCAGGGCCGGCTCCAGACCCCAGCGCGCCAGTCCGCAGTCATGCCTGCGGGAGGTACACCGGAGCCGCGGGACCAGCGGACCCTCTGCAGGAGGTCCACTGGAGCTGCGGGACCGGTGACCGCCAGAGCACCCCCCGCGGCGTGCCGCCCTGCTTGGGGCGGTGAAATTACTAGAGCCGCCCCTGCCCACAAGGCCCACAGAATAAAACTGAATCATGTTTCGGACGCTGATGATTCAAACAGCCGAGAATTCCCTCCCTCTCTTGAGGCCGGGCACTGTTATCCCAGCTAAAATCGGGCATAGGAAAAAAAGAAAAGGAAAAGGCTTCCTCTCCCCTTTCCTCCCACCTAACTTCCAGGATTGCTGATGTTCATGTAAAGGTACCAGGATAGAAAGGTAAATTAACAACTCATCCTGGCCCCAGGTCTGAACAATCAGGGAATATAATATGTGTGCTGGAAAGTGCCCCAGCAGCTGGTAGGTTATTAATAAATTGTGTGCAATCTGTCCAGGATGAAGTATAAACCATCTGCTGCAGGGTAGTAATCCTAATGGTGCCTGGGATCTTTTGGAAATGGACATAGAAAATGAGGGGGGATTAATGTCTGGGGTGAGCTGAATTACCAGCCAGCACAGGTGCGCAATCCATGGTTAGGCCAAGAGAACAGTGGCTTGAAGTGGCTCATCTAGGGTAGAGTCTCTGATTGTTACCATTAGCAGCCTCCCTGAGTGTTGCAATAACCATGAGGAATGTCCACTCCTGAGGTGAAGCATTGACCACTGTTATTGTCTGTAACCCTGACTTAGTGGGTCACAACTGAGGATGCCAAATTCAGGATGAACTGCTGAGAAATAGGGCAAACACAACCCCAAACTGGTGGTTATTCTTTTATAAGATATACCAGACCAACCACAAAAGTAAACTCCTGTTTTACCAAACTAGCTAACAAGAAAATACAAATGCAGTTTCCTCAGGCATTTCGGTTCTTATATCACCACCAAAAACATTGGATTCAGAGGTGAGTGGTTCTTTACAACCAGTCTTATCAAATAAAAGGTTCTTCTGATCCCAAAGGACCAGCCACACACCCAGGACAATATATAACTCAGATCTTACCCAAAAATCACGCTGGTGCCAATCCTTTAGTATCTAAAAATCTAAAGGTTTATTCATAAAAAGAAAGGAAGAAAGGTGAGGGTTAAAAGAATCAATTACATACAAAAATGGCAAAGTTCTTGGTTTAGGCTTGTAGCAGTTATGGAATAAACTGCTGGCCTAAATCAAGTCTCTGGAGTACATCCACAGCTTGGATGGGTCATTCAGTCCTTTGTTCAGAGCTTCAGTTTGTAGTAAAATTCCTCCAGAGGTAAGAAGCAGGACTGAAGACCAAATTGAGGTGTTTCCAAGGCCTTTTGTAACTCTTGCCATGTGGAGGGCCCCCCATTGTTCTTACTGTGGAAAATTACAGCGACAAGATGGAGTTTAGAGTCACATGTGCAAGTCACATGTTCATGCCCAATTTCCCTCAGTTATTGCAGGAAGCCATTACCTACACTGCAGACAGCACATTTACATGAGGGTCCAATCAGTGTAGATAGGCATTGACCATGGTCCATTGCCAGCCAAGTGTTCCTTGATGAACCACTAAATTTGAACAGTCCCTCCAAGATGTGCTGGCTAGCTACCTTGTGGGCATTACCCCAGGAGCAAACATTTTGAAATCCAAGTATAGAACCAATACTTATAACTTCACATACAAAAATGATACATGCATACAGATAGCATAATCATAATCAGCAAATCATAATATTTTCATAGACATCTCACTCAACAACGTTTGTACTATATTTGCTGCAAATATATAACAGTGGTTGCAACAATGATCTATATGGTCATATTTTACTCAGATAACATCACATTGCCAGAACAGGCTGCCCTTTTCCTGGAAAGGGTTTAAGGCAGCGTCTGATGGGAAAAGCTTGATAAATGCAAAGTAATGCACATTGGAAAACATAATCCCAACTATACATATAAAATGGTGGGGTCTAAATTAGCTGTTTCCACTCAAGAACAAGATCTTGGAGTCATTGTGGATAGTTGTCTGAAAACATCCACTCCATGTGCAGTGGTAGTCAAAAAAGTGTACAGAATGTTGGGAATCATTAGGAAAGGGATAGATAATATGGCAGAAAATATCATATTGCCTGTATATAATTCTATGGTATGTCCAGACCTTGAATACTGCGTGCAGCTGTGGTCACCCCATCTCAAAAAAGATATATTGGAATTGGAAAAGGTTCAGAAAAGGGCAAGATAATGATTAGGGGTATGGAACGGCTTCTGTATAAGGAGAGATTAATAAGCCTGGCACTATTCAGCTTGGAAAAGAGATGACTAAGGGGCGATATGATTGAGGTCTATAAAATCATAACTGGTGTGGAGAAAGTAAAATAAAAAAGTGTTATTTACTCCTCATAATACAAGAACTAGGGGCACCAAATGAAATTAATAGGGAGCAGGTTTAAAACAAACATAAGGAAGTATTTCTTTACACAATGCACAGTCAACCTGTGGAACTCTTTGCCAGAGGATGTTGTGAAGGCCATGACTATACAAGTGTTCAAAAAAGAACTATATACATTCATGGAAGATAGGTTCATAAATGGCTATTATCCAGGATGAGCCGGGATGGTGTCCCTAGCCTCTCTTTGCCAGAATCTGGGAATGGGTGACAGTGAATGGATCACTTGATGATTACCTGTACTGTTCATTTCCTCCGGCATTGGCTGCTGTCGGTAGATAGGATACTGGGTTAGATCTGGACCTTTGGTCTGACCCAGTATGGCCATTCTTTTGTTCTTATGTTCTTCCTATTCAATTAATATATCACCCTGGCAATGAAAAGTGGCCACCCATGTGTAATTACACAAGCAGTAACTGCTGAGAAGGATGATGATGCATCCTACAAACAGAAAGCTCTTTCTGTGTTGTCCTTTGGCCTAATTAAAATTCAGGGTGGGTCAATTTAGTATTTGAAACATTTTTCAGGGTCTAAGAGGCAGAGAGGCAAGGCTGGCTCCAGGCACCAGTGAAGGAAGCAGGTGCCTGGGGCGGCCAATAGCAAGGGGTGGCAGTCTGTCCGTTGTTGGGGCGGCAAGTCCAGGTCTTTGGTGGCAATTTGGCAGCGGGTCCTTCCCTCCCTCTCTTCCACTTCGGTGGCAGCTCAATCAGGGTTTTTTTTTCCCTTCGCCACTTGGGGAGGCAAAATAGCTGGAAGCGGCCCTGCAGAGAGGATTAGTTGAGTGAAGACTGGCCAGAAGTTAAAACACTCCCAGCTGGAGCTTTGGCAATTTATTCTCTCAAGGAAGTCACTTATAATTTCTGTGACTCAGTTTCCCCACCTGTAAAATTAAGGTAATACTTACTCTTTGAGATTGCTGTGAAGGTTAATTAGTGTCTGTAAAGCACTATATAAGGGCTAAGTAGTCATCTTATTATTTTCCACTGGAAAAAAATCCATCTTTTAGCCACTGGTCTTGATTAAAGGTTAGATTTATTGGGAAGATCTTCATTTATAGCTAACTCACTAACTCTAACTTGCTTAACTGACAAGTGTCATATTTCCATGACGTTGTAATTGGTGACCTCGACTGGATGGGAAACAAATCAAGAAACATTTTAAAAGGGCTTTGTCTCTTCAAAAAAAATGGGTGTTGTTCCCTTTTAAAAAGTGGCAATTGTACAAATTGTCTTTCAGAAAAGAGTCTTTCATCTCACTAAATAATATCCTAGAACCTTTTGAAATCAGATGGGAGGTATTGGGAAAAAAGAAGAAGAAGAATCCACAGCAGCATCAAAGCCACAAACAGGAAGGAAGGAAATATATGCACTTTTCCTTCTCTTTAATACTTTTACAGGTATCTTCTGTGTCATTCAGAACTCTCTGTTTTCCAGTGAGAATTACCCTAACTCCCTTACTCTTTCCTCATTAATTACATTCCTCAGATATTATAATGTAATTGTTTATATGGGCAGCACAAAATAATGCTATACTTTAATTTAATACAGTGACCAATACTGCAGCATTCCAGATGGAGTTTAACAACTGCCACATAGATGTCATCGTTTTATTTTCTGCCTCTAATTAATATGTTCTTTGCCTTTTACTGCAGCTGTGCACTGGCCAGTGATTTGTCTGCAATGATGCTTTTGTTGGTTACCAGATCAGTGTAATGCTGCATGATTGTTCTATTTAATATAAAATCATTTGACTGATTCTTTGCTCATAGAGGGCCAGATTGCAGATCACTTACTTATCCAGGTGAGCAGTTACCTACACCACCATTCTCATTGAGGCCTGTGAATCATCAAGGAAGTTTGTGAGTCTGACAAACTAATTATCAAGGAGTTCACAATCTGGGAGCATATAGTTTACATTTTTTTCAACACGGCTTTATTTGCCTTCTGTTGCCAAATCCTTTGAACAGAAACATCCTTTGTGATCATATCACAGCGCTTTAAAATGTGATGCTGGCTGAATTGAGGAGTTGTGCTCCTATAATCTCTGAACATAGCAAAAATACAACATATGTTTGTTTACATAAACATGATAAAAAGAAAAGAAAAGAAAACATACAAAATACAAATTCAAAAGAAAAAAATACATTTAATTCGGTGTGTGATATCTCTATATGGCTTTATTTCTGATAATGACCACTTCATGACATCTGTGAATGTTCCAAAATCATTATCAGATATCGGATATTGATATTGTCAGTCTTTGGTCTGCAAGTATGCCATCACTGATTAGTTTCTAAATGGATTGAAATAGCCTACACATTACATATCAGCATGGAATTATTGTTACATGTTTGGCTTAAATGCATAGTCATAAAGAAATCTGCATGGAATTTCATCTGGCTATAGATACAGATTTATTTGATGAGAATTTGGCACTTTCTTGAAAGCGTGACATTCAATGCATATTTTTTTTCAGAACATAACCCTTATGACAATTGGGAAAATTGGAGAGATAATAATATCTTTGAAAATGTTCTCTAAAACATCTGCTCAATGTGCAGTGGCATTTTAAAAAAGCTAACAGAATGTTAGGAATGATTAGGCAAGGGATAGATAATAAGACACAAAATACCTTAATGTCACTATATAAATCCATGGTATGCCCACCCCATGAATACTGCATAATGTTCTGGTTCCCCCATTTCAAAAAAGCTATATTAGAATTGGAAAAGGTATAGAAAATGATTAGGCATATGGAGCAGCTTCTGTATGAGGAGAGAGTAAAAAGACTGTGACTGTTCATCTTAGAAAAGAGACTACTAAGTGGGAATATTATGGAGAACTATAAAATCATGAATGGTGTGGAGAAAGTGAATAAGGAAGTGTTATTTACCCCTTCAAATAACACAAATGTGACACTGACAGACCAGGTGTCAGCTCTTGGCAAGGTGCCTCAACTGAATACTGACAAATGCATAGCTGAATTCAGTTTGGCTCACCAAGCCCTTATAGTGTGAAAATAGGTATTAGAATTATAATGTGTTTAGTGTTTAGATTTTACTGAATGCTTGTAATTTGCTGCTCATTAATCTCACTTATAATATCCGTATCCCATATTATTAGATAGTATTTTAGTGTTTGCATTGTAAGCCTCTGTGTAAATTACCAGTCAGGAGAGAGACATTAACAAGTGTAAAGTGCTGACCTCCAACAGAAGGTGTTATGTCCTGGCCCTCAAGGAAGGCCCAGTAACACCAGGTGGATTAGAGGGAACCTTAAAGAAGACAAAAGACTTTCTTGTTTACTTTTCCCCTCCTCCTCCAAACCCCCATGAAGATGAGTATTGCAAATGAATTCCCCCATCAGCTGAGTTTGCATCTTAACGAGGGGGTGTAGGAGGGTGTGGGTAAGGGAATAAAAAACCCTTGTAAATAACTCTAATTTCTGTTTCCAATATAATAATTCTTAGAGGATTGGCTACATGTGTTGTCTTTGGTGTGAAATCTAAAGTGCAGTTGACTTGGTGTAAGTGACTGGTCCTTTGGGACTGGGAGTAACTTGAATATTGCTGGTTTCTGAGTATCAGCCATGTTAGTCTGTATCCGCAAAAAGAACAGGAGTACTTGTGGCACCTTAGAGACTAACAAATTTATTTGAGCATAAGCATTCATGGGCTACAGCCCGCTTCATCAGATGCATAGAATGGAACATATAGTAAGACATATATATACATACAGAGAACATGAAAAGGTGGAAGTAGCCATACCAACTGTAAGAGACTAATTAATTAAAATGAGGTATTATCAGCAGGAGAAAAAAAAGTTTGTAGTGAAAATCAAGATGGCCCATTTTAGATAGTTGACAAGAAGGTGTGAGGATACTTAACATGGGGAAATAGATTCAATATGTGTAATGACCCAGCCACTCTCAGTCTCTATTCAAACCCAAGTTAATGGTATATAGTTGCTGTGATCTTTGGTGTAAGGGACCATCTATCACAAAGCTAAGCTTACCTAGTTGGCAAGACAAATCCTAGCATACCTGGGTGGCGAGACAGATGGAGACTGTCTGTGACTACATGTTAAGGCTGTTATAGTGCCTGAACATAAGAAAATCTTCACACAATTCACAGTCAACATGTGGAAAACATTTCCAGGAGATGTTGTGAAGGCCAAAAATATAACTGGTTTCAAAAAAGAATTAGGTAAGTTCACGGAGCATAGATCTGTCAATGACTATGAGCCAAGATGGCCAGCAATGCAACCCCATGCTCCAGGTGTCCCTAAACATCTGACTGCCAGAAGCTGGGACTGGATGACAGGGGATGGCTCACTTGATAATTGCCCTGTTCTTTTCATTCCCTCTGAAGCATCTGGCCCTGACCACTGTCAGAAGACAGGATACTGGATGAGGTGGATCATAAGTGTGACACAGCATGGCCATTCTTATGTTCTTGTCCTAAAGGAATATGTATTTTGCAGAAAAAGCCTTTAAAGTAGATTGCAAATGCTTAATTCTTTATTTTCTTTATTAACAAAGGTCTAAAGAACACGCACTTACAGCAACATTGCTTTTGAAATATTTACAGGGGCTAAAACTCAGGACCAAATTGCCCATTGCTGGGAGGAGCTCCCAATATGATTCACCAATAAACAGTGCCGATCAAAGAACTTCGAAATTCAATGTTTTTCAACAAAAGAGAGACAAATTGAAAACTTTGTCTCTCTTTTTGACCAGTTGCAAATGCAGGTGAGCTCCAGCAAGATTTCTCATTTGAAGGCAGGAAGAAATAAATGCAGCTTCTTCTTTAACTGTTACTCCCATTGTCCCAACCAGTGAATCCAAATACACAGAAAAGAATCTGCTCAACCACCTGCTAACAGAGTGCCCAGTGGTGAATGCCAGGGCACTCTGTTGACATGGATCATTTTTAATTCCTCACTAAAGGAGAGTCAACCAGCATCAATCCTCAAACATGTGGTGATCCATCCAGCTCTTGCTCAAGAAACCATCTCTTAACATTCATGCTCTTGACAACTATTGCCATAACATTCTTTTCTGGGACTTACTATTGAGAAGGAGGTGGTGGGCCATGTCCAGTACCATAGAGCATCCTCTAAATCTTCGGACACCAGAAAGTCAGATTTCATTCCTAAATGTGTGTGGAAATGTAATTAATTTTGGGTGTTCTTCTAACACTGATAGGCCCTTACACTGCTTTTTGTACTCTAGGGCATGAGGTACTTTTGACTGTGGAAACTGGCAGGGATGGAAGTAATCACTTTAAATTGGTTTCACATATTCCTTACGGAGAGATACTGGAGGCTGATGGTGGGTGACTGCTCCTTAAATTCCAACAGAACCAAAGAAATAACACTTAGTGAAATAGAAGAGTCCAAGAAAGATCTAAGGAATAAATGACTGTGACATTCTGTACCTTCAGGGAACACCCAGCAACCCAATGTCTATCTTTATAATATGATTGTGTGGTATCTAATGCAAAGTTTGTCATGTCGGGTGTCTTCGGAAGGCTCATGATGTACTGAGCATTGTTGTTATAGTAATGTTATAGTAATCATTGTTATAGTAATGTTATAGGTTGTAATTTCATGTATATAGTTATGAGGCTGAAAATGTGTCCCCATGGCCTAAAGCAGGCCTGCACAACATGCAGCCTGGGGGCCGCATGTGGCCTGCGTGGGTTCACTGTGCGTCCCGCGGGGGGTGAGTAGGCAAGCAGTGGGTGAGGGAGGGGGGGCTGAGGAGGTGAGCGGATGGGCAATGTCAGAGGACGAATAGGTGGGCGGGGGCTGAGGAGGCAAGCAGGCGGGCAGTGGCAGGGGGTGAGTAAGCGAGCCGGGGGACTGAGAAGGTGAGCAGGCAGGCAGTGGCGGGGGCAGATGATCCAGTGGCGGGGGAGGAGGTGGCTGAGGAGGCGAGCAGGCGAGCAGTGGTTGGGGGTGAGTAGGCGAGCAGGGGGAGGTGGGCTGAGGAGGCGAGCAGGTGGGCAATGGCGGGGGGCAGGTGAGCCAGCGGCTGAGGAGGCAGATGAGTAGGCGAGCAGGCGGGCAGTGGCTGGGAATGAGTAGGTGAGCGGGGGGGCAGGCTGAGGAGGCGAGTGGGCGGGCAGTGGCGGGGGGGGGGGGCAGGTGAGCCAGCAGCTGAGGAGGCGAGCAGGCAGGCGGTGGCAGGGGGGCAGGTGAGCCGGCGGCTGAGGAGGCGAGCAGGCAGGCAGTGGTGGGGGGAGGGGGAGCAGGTGAGCCAGCGGTGGGGGAGGGGAGCTGAGAAGGCAAGTGGTGAGTCGGTGGCTGACCTGTTCTACTGATCTGGTCTGGCTCCCAGCCCCTCTCCAAGGGTTGCAGCTGTCTGGAGGTGCTGCCTTCCACCTCTTCCTCATTCACACCTCATTCATTCAACAGGGCAATTGATTACAAAGTAGGGGGAAGATCTTATTCTACTTCTAGCAAAAAGACAGTTTTCTTTTACCTTAATTATACTACCTTAGGGGCTCGCTATAACATATTACCAAGGTTCAATACCGCTGTTTCAGTGGGGCGGCACTAGAGAAGGAGGTTTTGTTTCCACGGGGTGGGTGGTGCTGAGGGGGGTTGTTTCGGGGGGGGGGCTGGGCAGCGCTGGGGGGGTGTTTCGGCAGCACTGGGGGGGGTTGTTTCCTCAGGCCAGGCGGTGCTGGGGCGGGGGTTGTGTTTCAGGGGGGCTGGGTGGCGCTGGGGGGGCAGGGTTTGGCGGCACTGGGGGGGGGGTTTCGGCGGGGCTGGGGGGGTTTCGGCCCTTGGCTGTTTTCTTTGAAGTAATATGGCCCTCGCTGCTTTACGAGTTGTGCAGGCCTGGCTTAAAGCAAGCCCAGGCAAAAACTCTCCAGAAGCAGAGGGTCAGTTCACACACCGTCAGGGCATGTATGGAACAAACCCAGCCCAGCCTCACAGGAACAAAGGACACTGGCCTACGCAACAACAAAGGCTCTGTTGGACTCTTGAATGAGTCACACCCCTTCCTTTGATCAGTTTGGGACTGGGATGAGGTAATGCTCATCTGACTCTGAAGCGGGATCGGCCAAAGCCAAGAGGGAAGAAAGGACATGATAAAAGGGAGAGACGTTTGCCATGCTCTTCTGCTCTCTTCCACCTTCATCTAGAGACATCACCACCAAGTGACTGAAGCGCTGATCAGAGGGGAGAGCCTGGCTGAAGGGCAACCAGCCAGCCTGTGATGAAAAGCATTTAAGTTTGTAAGGACATTGAAAGTGTTAAGATCAGCTTAGAATGAGTTTTGCTTTTATTTCATTTGACCAGATCTGACTTGTTATGCTTTGACTTATAATCACTTAAAAATCTTTTTTAGTAGCTAATAAATTTGTTTGTTTATTCTACCTGAAGCAGTACATTTGGTTTGAAGCATATCAGAGATTCCCCTGGGGATAACAAGCCTGATACATATCAATTTCTTTGTTAAATTGATGAACTCATTTAAGCTTGCAGTGTTGAGCGGGCATAACTGGGCACTGCAAGGCGGAGGTTGTCTCTGGGACTGGAGATATTGGCTAGTGTCATTCGGTTACACAAACCAAGGAGCAGCTTACATGCCAGAGGCTGTGCATGAACAGCCCAGGAGGGGGAGTTCTCACAGCAGAGCAGGGTAAGGCTGGCTCCCAGAGTCAAGGATTGGAGTGACCTAGCAGATCACTGGTCCAGATAACACCAGGGGAACATCACAATGGTGTAGCGAGCAGGATGTATGTGCAGCTTGTTACTCCAAGTGAAGTTCACACTGTAAGCACTGATATTTGTGATTTTAAGTGAGTCTTACATGCAATGCCTTAGCACCATCAGGAGGCGGTCACAGTTTTGTTATTTCCTGTTTGTTTATTTTGGGTGAGGGAAATAAGCACAGGAAATGGCTAGTGTAATTTGGTTGCACAATCCAAGGAGCAGCGTACATGCTAGAGGCTGTGCATGAATAGCCCAGGACTGGGGGTAAGGCTGGCTCCCACAGTCAAGGATTGGAGTGACCTAGCGGATCACTGGTCCAGATAATACCAAGGGAACTTCACAATGATACAAACTAAAGGGTCCTAAATTCAGGACAAATTATTGTAATAGAACTTGACAGAGAAAAATAGGGATCTACAAGGCGTAGTAACCCAGTGGATAATCCACAGCAAGAAATATATACCCAGGGATTGCCACACCCTTGAGAGTGCATCATGAATTTACATTAAATACACAGGGAGGTGTTCCTGAGGAAATTTCACATACAAAAACCTGGCTTGTTGCAATCAGTCAGAATCAGTGAGTGAGAGGCTATTCATTGTGGCAACTGAACAGTATAGTTATTTTTTTGGTGTATGTGATGCCTGGCACAATGGAGCCCTGTTCTCAGATGGCTTAAGTGTAAATAAATAAATAAATACTGATAATAGGGTTAAGATATGTCACATGATATGGTTAATAAATCTGGAATCACAAAACCATTTTGATATGGGGAGAGATTTGCATTAAAACCCTTTTATTGTCCTTTTTATTATGCAAAAATACAATAACACAATATGATCTGTGTGATGGGGTGGACTGGGCCTAGAGGCCTTCTGTTGGAGGATTCAGGGTCCTGCCACACTCTGTCCCAGAAAGGAGCAGAAGAGAAGTCCTCCAAGTGGCCTAGAGTGGTTGCAGGGAAGCAGCCAATGAGGGTGGCCATACGGAGTAGCCAATCAGGGCCCAGCAAACTCACATAAAAGCACCTTCAGGGCTAGAGTCAGTCAGTTGCTGCCTAGAGCTGGAGGAGTGAGACCTGTGTTCCTGGCTGGTTGAAAGAGCAGCAGGACTAGAGCAGTAGGACTATGGACAGAGCAGTTGCTGGTAGGGACTGGGGGAGCAAGGAAGGTGCTCCTGACTGGCTGCTGGGACTGAGTAAGGACTGAGCCAAGGGAGGGCTGCAGAACACAGTGTCTCCAAGGAGTAAACCCTTGAGGTATGGCTCCATACCAGGGCTAGGCCTAGTTAAAGGCTGAGCCCAGGGAGGGCTACAGAGATACCAACAGAAGGGTAGTGGGATAGGCACCTAGTGGACTGTATACCCTGGAAGGGGTCTGTTCTGTTTCAAATACAGATGGTGTGTGTGACTTGGCTGGAAGGCTGAGTTACTGAAAACCCACCTGAGAAACCACCAACAGGGGTCATCACAAATTGAGAGAATTTAGGCACATGCATTTCACCAGGGGGCACTCACGAGAGGTGCCACCCCATTAATTTAATGTCACCCAATTTAATTGTGGCTAATTATATAAGCATTTTTATAGTGAAATTTAATTTTTCTGCCCTTAGTTAGGTGAGGATAAAACCATTGGCCTAAAAGAAAGCTGTGTGCATGCATCTGAGTGCAGTATTTGGTCCACACAGTACGAATGTTTGTTACAATGTCCATTTCAAGTTATATTCATAAACTAGATAGAAGGAAAGACAATAGAATGGTTCACAGCATATCTGCCATTCTGGGGAGGAAGACTGACCTTGTTAGATCAAAAAAACATTATTTAGAACAGATTCATAGAGTCTAAGGCAAGAAGGGGCCACAGTGATAATCTAGTCTGACCTCCTGTATAACACAGGCCAGAGAACGTCCCCAAATTAATTCCTAGAATAGATCTTTTAGAAAACATCTGATCTTGATTTAAGAAAGGTCAGTGATGGAGAATTCACCACAACCATTGGTAAATTATTCCAGTGAACAATTACTCTCACCATTAAAAAATTATTCCGTATTTCTAGTCTGAATTTGACTAGCTTAAACGTCAAGCCATTGGATCATGTTATACCTTTCTTTGCTATATTGAAGAGCCCATTATTAAATATTTATTTTCCATGTAGGTACTTACAGATTGCAATCAATTCATCCCTTAACCTTCTCATTATTAAGCTAAATAGATTGAGCTCTTTGAGTCTATCATGATGAGGCATGTTTTCTAATTCTTTAATCATTCGTGTGGCACTTCTCTGAACTCTCTCCAGTTTGTCAACATCCTTCTTGAGTTGCAGGCACCAGAACCAGACATGGTATTCCAGGAGCAGTCACACCAGTGCAAAATGCAAAAGTAAAATAACCACTCTACTCCTACTTGAAATTCTCGTGTTTATGCACCCAAAATCACATTAGCTTTGTTGGCCACAGTATCACACTAAAAGCTCATGTTTAGCTGATTATTCACCACAACTCCTAAATCTTTTTGAGAGTCACTGAGTCCCATTATAGAGTCACCCATCCTGTAAAGTACATTCTTTGTTTCCAGGTCAGGTGCATATATAAAGCTGCCTGTAGTGACTCAAGAGTGAGAGTACCAATCTCGGGACAGACTGTTAGGAACAAGGGCATAAATGCCAAACTGGTTGTGAGTTCTAGACTTAGATTTCACCACCCAATTATCAAGTGTGAACTCCTCCGACACTATAATGATACAGAGGATTTTCCAGCTGCTCTCTGTGCTGAAAACACTGTTCAGCACTAGGCGCTGTCCAGCATCAATATTGCTGATCTGTCACCATTACCTGAAGCAGCGAGAGATGAGATTTGGGTTTATGTAAATTAATGGAATTGGAGTGGTGACAGTGAAACATAATGTTAAGGTGCATAGAAGTATGTAATTTTTTTTGGTAATTATAAGGATTTGAATAGTTAATAAAGATAGTTTTAACTGGTCACAGCTAGGGAAAACAAGATGATGGTCACAGGAAGCCAAAGCTGTGAAAAACAAAATGGCAATTTAGCCAATCTCAAGTAGGTAGACTGGGGTGAAATAAAGGTCACTCCAATATCTGAAGGGAAGGATCAGTTAGGTAGAACATAGGTCTTCAAATAGATCCATCTCTAAAGGTGCAGGTTTTCAATTAGGTCCAGATTCCAAAGAGCTTGAAGCAGATTAGTGGGTTAGAATCACATGTGAAAGAACCAATCAGAATAGATCAAAATCTGTATATAAGGCAGAACGCTGACAGGCTTTAGTCAGTGTGAGTGGAAGGTACAGTGTGGCTAAGCGGCCAAGGAGTCATCAGGAGAAGATCAGAATAAGAAGAAAGGCAGAAGCAGAAGCAAAAGTCCAGGAGGTGAATGGAGTCTCAGAAGGCAGAAGCAAAAAGGCAAAGCAGTGGAGCATCAATTGACAAATCAGGACCAAGGACCAAATCAGAGGGATAGAAAGAAGACAGCGGAGAAAGTAAGCATGATGATTTTAGTGGAAGAATCCAGTTGAAGCATGTATGTGTATGCCTGAGTTAATAAAGCTGGATATCTGTGTGTATGTGTGTTCATTGTTTTCAATGCCTTGCTGTCAGCATTCTTCATGTGACTGACCATTGCATGAAGAATATAACCACTTAAAACTGTTTAATTGTATAATATCATAGTATCGGATACTCGAATATGCATATGTGTTACTGTACTAGAATTTATGTGTATTCTAATATATGCCTGTTATGCTAAAAAGTTTTACGGTTTATTTTTTTGGTACATGCATTAGACTTCTTGTATTAGGGAATATTATGTGTTAAATAAAGGTTAAAGGAGAGTTAGTTACATGATTAAAGCTGGTAAACAAATACACAAATGAGTTACAATCTTAAGTTTCAAAAAGTAATAGAAGCTTCTATAATCAGCAAGCTCTCTATGTCCTTTAAGGCTATCGCAGGCTAAGCAGGTGCGGATTTCTTGCTTATGCCTAAAAACACTGCTGTCAGATCACTAAAAAAGGTACAAGTACAGTGCATTAAGAATGGCCTTTTTAAAACACAGGGTTAAAATATTCATATACAACATATATTTGGTGGCGGTTACAGCCATGGGATAAATTGCAGAGCCACATGGTAAACAGCACAAGTGTAGTTCTGTGATTTATCATTTATCTTTGACTGCCTCACTTCACCTTGCCCGGTAATCCATCTTTCCCACAGGACCACTTCTAATATTCCAAATGTCTGAGCAGCTCTAAACAGATGCTTGAAAAAAAATCCAACTTCCATATAAATATATCCTTCTTTCCTCCCCAAACATAGAGCTTTTCATCCGAACTCACACTGAAGAAGACCAAGAGGGGCAATATTCAGTCATTGACCAGTGGCAGGTGTAAATGTTCCTATTTCCTGGCCCTGCAGGGATAGAAATCACAGCTTCATACCAGTGAAAGGGGTGACTCCCAGCTTTTGGTGAGGCCCAGCCCATTCTGAGACTCCATTCACCTCCTGGACTTAGCCACAGAAGTTACTAACTTGGCTTTGCAGTCTGTGAGATTTAAAAAGAAAAGTCACCATATATTTAAAAAAACCCTCAAAAACATTTCTAAAGTAGATTTTCTCTAAGTACATGTGGCATATACAGCATACATGATGGTGCAGTGTGGAATCAAGGAATTACGGCTCTTGCTTGGGATGACCTACATAATTGATTGGTGGCTTTTCTCTCTTGGGTATTTTGGCCAATTAAAATTCATGAGATAAATCCTTTATACCACACCACACTATAATGTTGTAACAGTGTCTCAGGGGGTCACAACTGAGAATGCCAAACTCAGGACAAACTGCTGAGAAACAGGGCAAACACAACCCAAAACTGGTGACTAATCTCCCATAGGATATACCAAACCAGTAACACAAGTAAACTTCTGTTTCACCACACTGGGTAACAAGAAGTCATAAAAGCAGTTTCCTTGGGCATCCCTTGTATTATGACCAAAACACTCGATTTAAAGGTGAGTGGTTCTTTACAACAACCAGTCTCATCAAATAAAAGATTCTTCTGATCCCAAAGGACCAGCCACACACCCAGGTCAATATATAACCTAGATCTTACCCAAAACTCATGCTGATGCCAATCCTTTAGTATCTAAAATCTAAAGGTTTATTCATAAAAAGAAAGAAAGGTGAGACTTAAAATTGGTTAAAAGAATCAAATACTGTAGTGAGGTGGGGTGGCCCCCCAAGGACCCAGAGTGGGAGGGCTGCACTGAGCCCTGGTGGGTGGAACCAGGGGCTAATTGCCCCTCCCCCAGGAAGTGGGAGGGAGGGGCAGGAAGTAGAAAAGGCAGCCCAGGAAGCTCAGTAGGGAGGCAAACACTGGAGAGACTCGACACCTCCTGTGGCCTCCTAATCTGGGAAGCGGTGGAGGGTGCCGAGGGAGCAGAGGACTGGCCTGGGCCAGGGTCACTAGCTGATTCAGACCTGGAAGAAGCAGACAACTGGCCCAGACTGCCCAGTCCGTTGTTAGACCTGACCCCGGAGGGAGAAAATAACTGGCCAGGACCATCGACAGACCAGACCCCCAAAGACTTATTTGAGGTACCGGAAGCTGCCGTCAACCTCAACCCCTCCTTATGGCAACAGGTACACAAAGGAGGGGAGTGTGGAAGTGGCCCAGGGGTAGCAGACCCCTGTCTGGCCATAACGCTGACAGAGGGTGAGTCAGCGTGTTGCGGCGTGGATCCCCGCTGACCCAGTGACAATGCGCTTTGTCACTACTAGGGCCCTGGGCCAGGATGGAGTGGAGTGGGTGGGCCTGCGTCCCCCCTGCCACCCCAACATGGATGTATCAGTCTCCCCTTCCCCAGGCCAGAAGCCTGAGCCTCAGACTCTTTGCTGCCCTGCCTTGATCCAGGGCCTGGGCTAATTGACTGTTCATTTGCCGCTCAGCCTGCACACAGACCTGAGCCTTAGACTCTTTGCTACACTGCCTTGATCCAAGGCCTGGGCTAATTGACTGTTTGTTTCCCACCCAGCTTGAGCACAGGCCTGGGCCCCAGCTGCCAGCAGAGACCGCTTCGTTCCCCACGGCGACTGATGCATCCGACGAAGTGGGTATTGTATAAGTAGGGGCATTTCCAGCAGATCGAGGGATGTGATCATTCCCCTCTATTCAGCACTGGTGAGACCTCATTTGGAGTACTGTGTCCAGTTTTGGGCCCCACACTACAAGAAGGATGTGGATAAATTGGAGAGAGTCCAGCGGAGGGCAACAAAAATGATTAGGGGGCTGGAGCACATGTCTTACGAGGAGAGGCTGAGGGAACTGAGATTGTTTAGCCTGCAGAAGAGAAGACTGACGGGGGATTTGATAGCTGCTTTCAACTACCTGAAAGGGGGTTCCAAAGAGGATGGATCTAGACTGTTCTCAGTGGTAGAAGATGACAGAACAAGGAGTAATGGTCTCAAGTTGCAGAGGGGGAGGTTTAGGTTGGACATTAGGAAAAACTTTTTCACTAGTAGGGTGGTGAAGCACTGGAATGGGTTACCTAGGGAGGTGGTGGAATCTCCTTCCTTAGAGGTTTTTAAGGTCAGGCTTGACAAAGCCCTGGCTGGCATGATTTAGTTGGGTTTGATCCTGCTTTGAGCAGGGGGTTGGACTAGATGACCTCCTGAGGTCCCTTCCAACCCTGAGATTCTATGATTCTATGAAAGCTCATGCTCCAATACATCTGTTAGCCTATAAGGTTCCACGGGACTCTTTGCTGCTTTTACAGATCCAGACTATCACGGCTACCCCTCTGATACTTGACATATCAGTGACATAGTGAGACGGGGTGGCCTACTGAGGACCCGGAGTGGGAGGGACCCTGGATTGAGCCACTACAATACATATAGTAATTGTAAAGTTCTTGGTTCAGACGTGTAGCAGTGATGGAATAAATTGCTGGCTTAAGTCAAGTCTTTGGCTGCTTCCAAATGATTGGAAGGTCCTCAGTCCATTGATTAGAATGCTCCCATTAGTATAGTCCAGAGGCTTGGGCAAGAAAGAGGCTGGAGCAGCATAGAGGCAAAATGGAGGGGTTTCCAGGGACATTTATATCCTTTCTGCAATGTGGAGGGAAACCCATTGTTTCAAACAAAAACCTCAGCCCAGCTAGTAGAGAATCACAGGTGACCAGATAGTGTTTGGAGTCACATGGGCAAGTCACATGTTCACGCGCAGTTTCTCTCAGTCATTCCAGGAAGCCATTACCCATATTCCAGATAGCACATTTGCGGGACAGCCCACTCAATGTAGATGGATGTATCCCATGGTCCATTGTGAGTTAAGTGTTCTTTTGATGGGCCACTCAATTTGAATAGCAGCAAAGAATCCTGTGGCACCTTATAGACTAACAGACGTTTTGCAGCATGAGCTTTCGTGGGTGAATACCCACTTCTTCGGATGCAAGGGGTATTCACCCACGAAAGCTCATGCTGCAAAACGTCTGTTAGTCTATAAGGTGCCACAGGATTCTTTGCTGCTTTTACAGAACCAGACTAACACGGCTACCCCTCTGATACTCAATTTGAATAGTCCCTCCAAGATGTGCTGGCTAACTATTTCATGAGCAGGAGCAAACATTTGAAATCTAGGTATAGACCCAATGTTCATAACTTCAAATACAAAAGTGATACATGCATACAGATAGCATAATCACAATCAGCGAATCATAACCTTTTCATAGATGTCTTACATGCCACATTTTATACAAGATTTGTTGCAAATATATAACAGTGGTTGCAACAATGATCTACTTGGTCATATTTTAATTAGACAACACCACACATGTTCTAGATATATATATCTACAGTATTTACAGCTATATAATATCTATCCATGTATCTCAGAGCTACCACTTTAGGTATCTATCATTGCAGTGTAGCCTTGAGCATCAGTGCCCCTCATTCCCTCCTATTCTCTTCCTGTAGCAAATAATTGTTTAGTTTTCATTGGGCTGAAATACTTTGGTTTAATTTTGGTTGTTGTGTTTAATGTGTGGGCACTGGGTAGTGCTGGTGGCCTGTGATACACAGGGCCACCCAGAGGATTCAGGGGGCCTGGGGCAAAGAGGGGAAGCTGTGGCGCTTGTACTCACCCGGTGGCGGTCCGGGTCTTTGGCGGCATTTCAGCGGTGGGGGGCCCTTCAGTCGCTCCACATCTTCAGCAGCAGTGAAGGTCCCCCCACTGCTGAAATGCCACTGAAGACTCGGAGCTACTGAAGGCCCCCCCTGCCGCCGAAATGCCGCCAAAGACCCGGACCGCGGCCGGGCGAGGGCTTGCGGGGCATTTTGGTGGTGAGGGGCTCTTCAGTTGCTCTGCATCTTCAGCAGCACTGAAGGGCCCCCCGCCACCGAAGACCTGGACTGCCACCGGGCCAGGGCTCGGCGGGGCCTCTGTGGGGCCCCAGGGCAAATTGCTCCACTTGCCCCCACCCCGGGTAGCCCTGGTGATACACAGGAGGTCACACTAGAAGATCTGGTTGCCCCTTCTGGCTTTTGACTCTCTGATTCTTTGCTTTTGTAATATTGCTAGTAGATGGATGAAATTAAAACCAAATGCTAACATTGTTCATCTAACAAAAGTATTGCCTTTTTTTTTATAGAAACATATTCGCTGTAGTAATCCATTTAAACTCAAGATGTCGCTGCTGTCCATCACTACCATATTAGCTTTTCCTACGCAGCATACTCTTCTAGTAAAGGCAAACATTGAAGGGATTTTTCCTATCCTATGGGAACGGATCACAAAGGGAAAAGCAAGGAAAAGACTCGATTTTAGCTCTTCACAATTAATTTATATAAAAACCATTCAATTGAAATTTGAAATATTCTTGTTCTTCGGCAGAATATACTGAACAAGACTTTATTTGTGGAGAGGCTGACACTATGAAGGGGGTAAACGAAAGAAGATGTTGGGTTCGGAAATAGCCCTTCTTTATACCCTATTCTGCTTTTGTTCTGCAATTTCTGGATGGGATGCAATTCGGTACTGTAGATGCTATTCGGTTCCCGAAGAATCAGAGCCTGGTACCTTTATAGGTAATATTACCGATGATCTGGAGCTGGGTATCAAATATGCCCCCTCGCCGCTGTGGATTGTGCAGGGAACCGAAGGAAAACGTATAGAGGTGAATTTGCAGAATGGGGCCCTAATTGTCAATGAGACGATGGACAGAGAGCTATGTGGGCGAACAGGAAGCTGTCAGATGAAATTTGAGTTTGTCATTGAAAATCCTCTCTCCTACACTATTTTCGGCTGGAATTCCTGGTTACAAATGACAACTCACGCAGATTTCCCCAGAGTGAGGTATCGCTCCTAGTAGCTGAGTCAGCAATGGCTGGCACTGTGTTCCCACCAGTCAGCTCTCAAGATACGGATGTTGGAAATAATTCTTTGGCCTCTTACAAACTTACTAGAAGTGAGCATTTGCTTTAAAAGTACGTACACGTCGTGAATGGAATAAAATGCCAGTGTCAGTGTTACAGAAGTCATTGCAGGGAGAACAAAAGCCGATTCAAAATGTTATTGTAAAAGCTAAAAACAAGGGGGTTTCCCAAACCTATGTCTGCATCGGTGTGCTGGTTAAAACAGCTTCACGGCCAGACTAGCGGAGGATGTGGTCAAAGACGCATTGATTATTCAGCTGAATGCAACAGACGTATTTGAATGGAGGAAAAGAGCATACTTTGGGTACAAACACTGTACCTGAAGTGCAGAGAATATTTTCTATTGGTCGTGATACCGGACAGATACGGGGGTAAGGTGGATTTTGAGACAAGGTGTAGAAGATGACGTGGAAGTGCAGGCGCGGAGGGAAGTCAGTTACCAGTGGCATCCCATTGCAGTTCGTGTAAAGGTTGTGAATGGCAATGACAATGTCCCAGCAGTGACGGTAAATTCTCTTTCTAATCCTATCGGGGAAGACACAGCAGCTGGGAGCATGGTCTGTCTGCTCAGTGTCCTAGAGCACTCCGGAGACAACGGGAAGATCAGCTGCCACATTCCTCAGTCAGAACGTGCCGTTTCAGTTGACGCCCCTGCTGAAAAAAAACATCCTTCTCCTTGGTGACCAGCAGCGCTTTGCACAGAGACGTGGCCGCCGCCTACAAAGTCACTATAGTCGCCCGGGATTGCGGCTCCCCTCCTCTGCCTAGCAGGGAAACCCCCCGAGTGGGAATTTCGATGTAAATGACAATGCCCCCTGCTTCGAATCGGCCTCTTACACTGTCTATGTGCCGGAGAATAACTCTGAGTTTGGGCGCCTCCATTTTCTCGGTGGCCAGAGTGGACCTTGACGGCTGAAAATGGCCGATTGTCCTACGCCATCTTGAGCGGCGAGGCGCAGGGGGACCCGCTGTGGGCGCTGGTTTCCATCAGATCCCGGAGCGGGGATATTTACGCTCTGGGCACGTTGGACTAAGGGCGAAGGAAAAACTTCAGTGTCCATGTCCAGGCGCAGGACGCCGGGGTCCCCTCCCTGATCGGCACCGCCTCTGTGCGCATCTTCATTCTCGACGAGAATAATAATGCTCCTCGCTTGCTGCCCGCGGGAGCCGCGGGTGTTGCGGGAAAGTGCCCAGCGCTGCGAGCTCCGGGCAGTTGGTTCACAGCCCAGATCGCCGTCAGAAACCCTCAGCCTACCTGGCTCTCCTTCCAGCTGCTGCAGGCCACTGACCGCAGCCTGTTCCGGGTGGGGCTGCACGGTGGCACACAAGAAGCCTGAAGCGAAACTGATGAAGCAGCTCCCCAAGGGCTTCTCCCACATGACCATGTGTCTGATAATCACCCTGGGATGCATTTCCTTTATTTTCTTATTCAGACGTATAGTCTTGATTTCTAGCCACTGCCGGAGTGCAGGGGACTTGGCCAAGATCCCTTTTCTCTTGCGAGGGCTCTGGGAAAAGGGATGAGAATAGCTCCTTCTGTGGCATTTCTAAGGGCTTGGCTATACTTTGTGAGTTACAATGCATTAAAGGAGCCCCCGCACACTAGCTCACTACCTGTCCACACTGGCAAGGCACTAGCGCACTCTGACTCCAGGGCTAGAGCGCTCCTGGTACTCCACCTCACAAGCAGAATAACTTTTGATGGGCCCCTGCTGGAGCGCCCCAGCCTCAGTGTGAAGGAGGTGTTGCATTACTGTGCTCTGATCAGCCTCCGGAAATGTCACATAAGTCAAGTGGTCACTCTTGTCATTGTTTTGGATATGCCCTTTGAAAGCGCCGGTTGACAACCAGCATACTTATCTGCTCCCAGACAAAGCAACCATTACTGTGGAATGCTGTGGGTGAGAGAGAGAGGCAGCACTCAAAGTGCTCTACAGGCATGGCTACACTTGCAGATGTAGAGCGCTGTGAGTTCAACCCGCCTTCAGAGAGCCACATTTGTATTATCCCACAGAGCACCTCTTCCCATTCTGGCACTGTGGCTTGTGGGAAGGAGGGTGCGGGGCATTCTGGGTACTGTCCGAATTCCCTGTGATGCTTTGGTTCGCATCCCAGCATTCCCTGTGCTTCTGTCCACATTTGGCACCATCTTTCAACGTTTTTTGTATTGGACGCTCTGTCTTCCCTTTTGGCCTCTGGGAATGGAACCAGAACTGCTGAGGAGTATGCTGATAAGTCTCGCCAGCACATCACCTTTGGCAGTCGAGTTATTCCTTAGGATCCAGAGTGACAGTGAGGGCTCCGATGATGATGATATCGACTCGAGTAACTCATATGACATGAGTTTGCTTGTGGCATTCATGGACATGCTCACTACCATGGAACGCCGCACAAATGGGTTTCCCTAACTGTGGAGGGGTGATAGATGGCACGCATATTCCAATTCTGGCAACAGCCCACTTAGCCTCCGAGTACGTTAATCAGAAGGGGTATTTCTCTATGGTTCTCCCAATACTTGTGGATCACCGTGGGTGTTTCATTGACATTAATGCAGGCTGGCCCGGAAAGGTGCATGACGCACGCATCTTTCAGAACAATTCACTCAGGCATGGAACTCAGAGGTTCAACACCTGGAGGCTGAATTTGAACAGCCAGAGAGCAGGGCTATTAGAGGGGCCTAGTACGAGGATGCAAGGATTAGGAAGGCCTTGAGGGAGCAATTTGAGGCTGAAAGCCACCAGCAGTGTCTGGTGCCCTGCACGGGAGCGAAGTGAAGTGGTTCCAATGTTGGTAGGAATCTGTGTTTGCTACGCTGACTTGCAGTGCCTGTTTCTTTCCTGGGCTAAGGTATCTTTTACTTTATGCAATAATAAAGAATATTTTCAAAGCCAAAAAATCCATTTATTGAAAATAAAATTCATTTATTGAAAAGAAACACAACTGCTTGGGAAACAGAAAGGGCAAGGGGGTGGGGAACGGTACAATCACAGATTTGCATATGTCTTGTCTGGAGTGCTGTGCAATAAGTGCTGCACTTCAGGATGGCTATATTGCATGATGATGCAGGTTGAGTGCATTGGGTAAGGGTCATAGTTTTCAGGGCTGGGTGGTGAAGCTACAGGTGTTGGAGGCAGCTAGTGGCAGTAAGAACCCGGATGTTGGGGAAAGTGGGTTGGAGATGAAATGGGGGCACAAGGGAAAGAGTTTTGGGACAGGGGCTGCAGAGGGTGAGGTGGGCATGGTAGTGCTCTGCCTGCATGGCTATGAGCGCCTGGTTAGAGTCTGCTTTGCGCTCCATTATGCTTATCAGCCGACCCACGCTTTGCTGCCGGAGCACTGTGTTTTTGTGCCAGTGCTCCTCGTTCTGCTGGCATATCCTCCTTTCACTCTCCCTCCACTCCCGCACTTTTTGATTTTCATTACTTGAATGCTCCATTATTTCATGCAACATGTTTTCCTTGCTTCTACATGGCCTCTTTCTGATTCTTTGGAGTCTTTCAGCTGGTGATAGCATGGATGGCTGAGATCTCAAGGTTGCATCTGTAAAGGCAAAATGCAACACTTAACAGAGGCAGCATTGTTTACACCAGACAGAGCAACGATTCCCCCATTCTTAAGGGCAAGCACAGTCTACACAATAGCATAATTTGCCCTTCCCAAAGCGAGCGCACATAACCCACAGGAGCCCCAAAATGGTTAGTAAGCACTGGGTCAAGCATGACTGATTGTTTCACAGCTGTACTGTCCTCTGGGTTTCTGTGCCATGGGAAGAGCCAACAGCAGCAGGGGGACCTTATACTGAACACTGTCCCCACATTTTCCACAGGAGTTCGTTCTGGAAGATATCTCACTGTTGAGGCTGACCTGGAAAGCAAGGGAGGGTCTTCTACTGCAATGTGGCTTCCACCCTGGCCCATATGCAGCTTTCCTGTGTGCAGCAATGGTCCTTCTGCCCCTCACGGCACAGTGGCATGGACAAGTTAGCCTTCCTGGGACAAGGACCACAGTGGCTCTCCTGAGAAACCTGTGCAAGCGCATTGCCCAAGTTCTGGATGAGACTTTTGAAGAGATCGCTGAGGCTGATTACAGTGATATGAGAGAGCACATGAATGGCCTATTCCACATCTAGGCATGCATTCAGCCCTAATCCTCCTCGCCCCAAGATCCCACACCGAATAACTTCCTTCCCAAAATAAAGCCACTTACTGGGAATCTCCTCTAGTGTTTGTCCTTCCCCAAGCACTGGCCACTGTGACTGGTTACCTTCCTCGTGGCTTGAGAACAGCTCCTGGCTGCATGCATCTAGGGATTCTGGGTTGCCTTCCTCCACCTCAGCACACTCGCTCCCACTTTGCTCCTCCTTCTGCCTTGTTGAACTGGGCTCTGAAGTGTCAATGGTGGTACTTGGAGTGGAGGTGGTGTTGCCTCCATGTGTTGCATCCAACTCTTTGTAGAAACGGCAGGTTTCAGAGGCAGCACCGGAGCAGTTGTTTGCCTCGTGGGCTTTGTGGTAGGCATTCCACAGCTCCTTCACTTTAACCCTGCACTGCAGTGTGTCCTGGTCATGGCTCCTTTCCATCATGTCCCTTGATATCTGCCTGAAGATATAATAATTCCTATGGTTGGAGTGCAGTTGGGACTGGACAGCTTCCTCCCCCCAAACACTGATGAGGTCCAGCACCTCGCCATTGCTCCATACTGGGGACTGCCTGGCATGTGGAGGCATGGTCACCTGGAAAGATTCACTGAGAGCACTCCACACCTGGCTGAACAAACAGAAAGGGGATTTTCAAAATTCCCAGAGAATTTAAAGGGCAGGTCTGACAGTTGGTCACCTGAGGGCAGGGCAGTAGAGTTCAAAGTGATGATCAGAGTGGCTAGGAAAGGCATTATGGGACACATCTGGAGGCCAATCAGAGCTCATTAACAGGACAGGTCGTCCACACTGGCGCCTTGGGTGCTCCAGCAGGGTGCACAGCAAACATTATTCAACTCGCCAAGGCGGAGTACCAGCAGGCTGTAGCCCCGGAGTCAGAGCACTCTACGTGCCTTGCCAGTGTGGATGGGGAGTGAGCTAGTGCGAATGGGGGCTCCTTTATTGTGCACTAACTCGCAAGTGTAGCTAAGCTCTAAGTGTCAGGTGGCTTATCACAGGGGCTGTCCAAGAGTGACCCAATTTTGGTGAAACCGTTGAATACTATCAGGATTTCTTAAGTGGGGAAATTCTCATGCAAAAACCTTCAAGGGGATGGATCCAGG
This sequence comes from Mauremys mutica, assembly GCF_020497125.1. Classification (NCBI taxonomy): domain Eukaryota; kingdom Metazoa; phylum Chordata; order Testudines; family Geoemydidae; genus Mauremys; species Mauremys mutica. The sequence continues at coordinate 73,990,858 of NC_059079.1, read as the reverse complement.
GAGATGGTGAAGCAACTTTTCCATCGGGTAAATCACTGCAGGCTCATATATGTTCTTGGAGGCTGGATTTGTGCAGAGTTGTTTTCATTTATGCTTCCTGCTTTTCCCTTGGATTCATTTTCTCTCGGGTATGTGGTTCATCTTAGTCTGAATATCTGATGATTACTATAGGGAAAAATGAAACCGTTAAATATTTGGATCTCTTTAGGAACAACTTTCTGCTGACTGGTCCCTTCGCTGGTGCTACGCGCTATCTTTTCCTTCCCATTGACTTTCAGTTGTGGCGGACAGCATAGTTCCATGTTGGCACTCAGTGTTCACTGGGAATGTAAGGATACTGGGGGAGATTGTGACAAATCATGCGTTGCACAGCCATCAGCTATGGCTCTGCCTCTCGAGGCTTTACCTTATCTTCTCACTGAAGCAGGATAATGCTCTTTCCGTGTTGTGTTACTGTTAACTAAGGCTTGAACCTGCATGGGAGTGAAGACTTGACATTTCCAAGATGGAAATGATAGTGGTGGGTTGATGGAATCATGTAAGGAAACTGAAGGGATTTTGCATGCATCTGCAATCGAAGGCAGCAGTGCCGCCCTTCCCTCATACGGTTCCAGGTATGACAAAACCCGAGGAGTCTGGTGGACCGCAGCGCTTTTCTCTCATGTCCGGTTGACCAGAAGATGGTGAGGTGATTTTTCTCTCTCAGATATGGACCTCACCCCATTTACCCATGGGTTTATTATCGGGATTATGAGGCTCTGGATTTTTTTTTCTGCAGAGTTCAACTGCTCATCTTCTGAGCGAGGTGGGATGGTATTTGCACATGAATTCCATTCTTTCCACTGGCGACCACTTCTGGGTTCAATTCAAAATACATTTTAATGCCAGCCATAGCCTGGAAGGGAACCCAGTTATTTAAGAGCGGAGCCTTTCCTCAGCTCTGTCAGGGCAGCTGAGATGCGCTGTGGCTTCCACTGTCAGAGACTGGAACTCTGCTTCCCAAAGACAGCAAGGTTATCCAGGTCTCAGGTTTTTTAACTCTCTCTCTTGATTGTGTTCTGTGCATGACATCCCGAATTCAGGAAGCTTCCGATTACCAATGAGACGTTTTGTTCAGTCAGGTGTTTTGAGTGAAAAGCTTTGCTTTCTCTTTTTGGTCTGTAGTTTCTTAACAAAGATGGAATGAAGTTTAACCTTTTGTAGATAACTAGGTACTTTCAGTGTAGGCAAACATTTAATAAACATACAATAATGGTTTTATGCTATTTTTATAATTTCTTCGCATACGATGACTAATGTGTAATGAGACAAACTCTCAATGTCTATGACTAACAATTAAATCCTAATTATTGATATCTAACTTTAAGTATTTTATTTTTCAGCCTATTTGCCAAAGTATATGAGATGCGTCATTAGCAATAGATATGGAGACTAAGGGTATTTATTAAAAGAAACTGGATTCTGTAGTAAGAGGACATATTATAACTGTGTCAAGACCTATATTTTTCCTTGTTTTTTAAATTACAGAACCTGATCCTATAACGACATCCTACAAGTGCAACATAATCTGTAGAAAATATAGGTTTGTGACTTTTATGACATTCCCACATTTATCTCTCCATTTCAAATTTTGGAGCGTTTCCTATGGAAGGGATGTTTGATTTGATCTACACTTTCAATGCTTCTGTTCTGATAATATGCTTTTCTCTAATTACTAAAATTGTAATATCCAGTTTGTATCCAAATAATATTCGGAACAAGACCCTAATAAATCAGGTGTTTTCCAAATCAACTGTAAATACACACAGGTTTCAGTGAAATTAATATTAACCATTATTTTTATTCGTGTATTTCCCTTATCAGGTAGATCATATTTCTAGTTAAAGAGGATAACATTATACTAAGTGGGTTAGTTTAATTGTTTTTATACCCATGTATCAGAATGAATAAATAACAACATACACGGATCTTATACAATGCAAAATAACTTTCTAAGACGGGGCTGGATGAACATATTTATGGATGTCTACCCAACTTCAGAACTGTGGAGCTCTTTCGAATCCCCCCTCTGCAGATGGTGCCTTTCATAAATAGTCAAAGGGAATTCATGAGATGTAGGGACATATCCCCAGGGAGTGTTCACTTGCGTGCAGGGTTGTTTGGTCCATTTTAACAGGAAACAAGATTGTGAGCACAGTTCCTTAAGCATAGCGGCTGCTATAAAATCCAGTTAGCTTTTTTGGGGTAAAGATGCCGCTCCCAAGACAGGAGCAAACATTCTGCTCAATGAAACCACAGGCCGGACTTTATTCTGGGCGTAATTACGTTTTCCATATTTACATATTATATAACATTATATATTTTAGGATTTTACACAAAACGTCAGTATTATAGGAGTACATAAAAGCAGAAATATTAAAGCTATTGCACGTTTTATGAAGCATTTTCTTAACAGAGGGTTTGATGTTGCGATTCATTTAGAGCACGTTTTGGTTTAGACTCAAGATGTCGCTCTTGTCTACAGTTACGGACAAAGATCGCTGATGATTTTTCCCTTTCACAATGCAGTCAGCAAGGCAAATCACTAAAGACAACGCTCACCACACGAGTAAACAGACAAAGGTAAAACAAAGGTATTTTCAAAGGAATGTATTTGTATATTTTAATTATTTCTTTATTTCATTGCACAACATAGTGAACCATAGAGAGGCAGGCAGAGACAAGAGATGATCTTATTGCCAAGCCTTTATGAAGCGGTTACTATGAAGAACAGAAGCACACTAAGATGTCGGACTCAAGGCTGGTATTTCAGAGCCCTATTTACTTCATTCTGGTTCTGTGTGTCTGTCGCTGGAGAGGGTCGTTACCGAGTTTCTGAAGCTCTAGCCTGGTGCCTTTTATAGGGAATATGGCCGAGGATCTGGGACTGGTTATCAGAAACCCGCTAGCTGTCAGGCTGCGGATTGTGTCAGGAAAAGAGAAAATTTGTGGAGATGAAAATGCAGAATGGCTTCCTGGTCGTCACTGAGAAAATGGACAGAGCAGAGCTGCGTGGGCAGACAGTAAGTTGTGTGCTGGAATTTGAGATTGTGGTTGAAAATCTTGCAATGTAGTATGTGGAACTAGAAATCCTGGCTGATTTCCCCACGTGGCTGAATCTGTTTTAGTGGGCAGTGTATTTCCTATAGTAGGGCTCAAGATCCTGATATCGGTACTGATTCTTTGGCCACATATGAGGTTAGGGCAAGTTCACACTTTGATTTGAAAGGAGAGAATCGTGGCGAACGTAATAAAGTGCCAGTTTTAACAATGGAAGAGCCATTGGACAGAGAAAAAAGATCGAATCAGAATCTAACAACGGCTAAATACAACGGTGCTCCCCAAAGATCTGGATCGAGTATCGTTGTGCGGGATTCTAACAATAACGCCCCTGCATTTGATGAAAACATCTACACTGTCTGCCTAGTGGAGAATGTGGACAAAGGCATCCTGGTTATTGACTGAATGCCACCGATTTAGGAGGAAATGGAAGGTTAGAGGACTTTTTTGGCAGCAACACTCCAATCAACGTTCAGAAAATGTTTTCTATCCGTCCTGATAACGGGGAGTTTGAGGTGGAAGGTGAAGTGAATTGTGACCAATATAATGTGGGAGTGCAGGCGCGGGAGGGAAGTCAGTTAGCATTGCACAGTTCTTGTAAAAGTTGTGAATGGCAATGACAATGTCCCAGCAGTGACGGTAAACTCCCTTTCTAATTCTGTCGGGAAAGGCACTCCAGCTGGGACGATGGTCGGTCTGCTCAGTGTCATGGGCCAGGACTCCGGGGACAATGGGAAGATCAGCTGACACATTCTTCAGAACGTACCGTTTCAGCTGACACCCCTGCTGATAAAACATCCTTCTTCTTGGTGACAAGGCGCTTTGGACAGAGAGGCAGCCGCCTACAACATCACTATAGTCACCTGTGATTGCGGCTGCCCTCCCCTATCTAGCAGGGGAACCCTTCGAATGACAATTTCCGATGTAAGTTACACCACCACCTGCTTCAAAGTGGCCTTTTACACCACTGGTTCTAACCTGGGGTACCTGTACCTCTGGGGATACACAGAGATCTTCTAGGGGGCACATCAACTCATCTAGATATGTGGCTAGTTTTACAACAGGCTACATAAAAAGCACTAGGGAAATCAGTACAAACTAAACTTTTTCAGTAAGAGTGTGCTGTGACCCTTTTGTATTTTATGTCTGATTTCCTAAGCAAGTAATTTTTAAGTGAGATGAAACTTGGGGGTACACAAGACAAATCAGACTCCTGAAAGGGTTACAGTAGTCTGTAAAGGTTGAGAACCACTCTCTTACACTGTCTGTGTATCCGAGAATAACTCTCTGGGCTTCTGGATTTTCTGGGTGGCCATTGTGGACCCTGAGATAAAGACCCCAGCGAAAGTTGCTTTATACTATAAATGACTTCTTCTTGGAGCAGCTAATCCTGGAACCCACAAGGGGAGAGGTAGTTCTTGTTTAGTCCTAAATGGAGCACAGGACCTGCTCTAAGACGTGACTATAGCTGAACTGCGCGGTAACAGTGACCATAATATAATTAAATTTAACATTCTTGTGTGTGTGTTGGAAGGGAGAAGGCAGCAAAGATGCTCACCACAGAAGCCCATCATGGTACCATGTAACTTCAGAAAGGGGAACTACACAAAAACGGGGAAGCCAGCGAAGTGGAAATGAAAAGGAACAGTCATAAAAGTTAAATGCCTGCAAGCTGCATGGGAATTTATTAAATAAACCATAATAGAGGATCATTAAATATAGATCCCAAATTAAAAACCATAGTAAGAGGACCAAAAAAGCAGGGCCAATCAGAGGGTGGGCCAGGAGGGCCATTTTTCCTGGTCCTCAAGCTCAAAGGGGGCCTCAAATTTAGACACTTGTTAATTTTTTTGGCATTTGATAAATTTTGCAACTTGGTTTTGTGTGCCTCCCTATCGGACCAAAATGTGACACACTCTCTCAGCTTAGAGCTGCAAATTTAAGCATATAAGAGATGAGATTTGGTCAAAGACTTTTTTTTGTTAACTGATATAGATTTTGTTATATTAAAGAGCTTAAAATGTTCATAAATATTAATTAAAATATATCAGTTCTGATGGCACAAGATTGGACCATGATGAATGTGTCCTCTCAGAAGAGCTGATTATATAAACCGAACACTACTAGTGGTTGGTGCTGGATCAAGTGCGTGTTGAAAGGTAGAGAATTGTTACATTTTAGTGTCTTTATAGTTTTACATCTAGTTGACTAAGGAATTATTTATGTATGAGATTTCCTCATTATTATCTTCATAGGGTAGCTAAAAGAGGTGACTGGCTGGTTGGATGAGCCATAGCTTGGTAGCTTGGCCATCATCATAGGCTTTTGTAGTCTATAGGCCCAGATTCAAGATGAAAATTTGTGAGGACAATCTTGTACAGTGAGTTTCATGAGAACACATTTGAAATTTTTGGACATTATCCCTCTGTCTGTATCCCTGTCTCTGTTTACTGTATATATGTCATCCCTTTGTCTTCAGTTCAGCCTATTATATTATATCTTACGTGCTTGAGTTTTGATTCAGTGATAAGGATGTTTGTTTCATTTTGTGTTCTTAATTAGTATTCCTTCATTTAAAGTATTTTCAGCATCTGTGTACCATTTAGCATTTGTGTACATGTTTACAGAAGAATATTTCAAGTGTGGACAGGCTACATATTTACTTTAGAACATTTCAGGTGCAAATGAATTGAAGAAAGGTATATTTTGTTTGATAATTTCATGAGAAAAACAGGAAAATAAATTGCTGATTGAGTACTAGCAATTCTAGAAGGTTTTAAGTTAGATTTTTCAAGTCTGCATTGGTCAAGCCTATGGTAATGGATCTAATATGGCTGGGAAGTACAAAGGTGTACAAGCAGTTCTGCTTGAGCATAATTCAAACTGTATTTTCTCCAGCTGTGGAAACCACACACTAAACCTTGTAAGTGTTGACTGTAATGAATCGTGCAAGGAGGCAATTACTTACTTTGGAACTGTTCAGCAAATATACAATCTCTTCAGTAGCAGTCCACAAAGGTGGGAAATTCTGAAGAAATATCTTCTTGTTTCACTGCATGGGATGCCCAAAACTAGATGATCTGCATAGATTGATGGTGTTCAACCAGTTGCACAGCATTTGAATTCAGTGAGAAAGGCTTTAAATGAGCTTGAATCTCTCAATCTCACTGCACAGGCTCGAATGGAACTTCAGTCTATGCAGAAACACATGTCTAAATTTGAATGCATTCTGATGTTATCTTTGTGGATGAATCTACTTACAATGATCCACCAAACTAATCTGGTAATTGAAGCATGCAGTGCTACACTTGATGTTGAGAGGGTTAACATTGAAAGTCTTATCAATGACATTCAGCAGATTTGTGAACAAAAGGATGTGATCCTGACTGAGTCCAAATTAGTAGCACAGAATATTGGCATTTCATTTGAGTTCTCCACCAATCACAACTTACCTACTGAATCTGATGCGGAGCAGCATTCTAGGGTCAATGTGTTCCTTGTCATCATTGACTCTATTCAATCAGGTCTTACACGTCAATTTGAGTCACTGCAACTAATTTGTACCCTTTTTAGGTTTCTTTGGCAGTTCAACAGACTGAGTAATGAAGATCTACTTTCTGCATCTGAACAATTTCAGCAACAGTACAACAAAGAAATCTCAAAAGATCTCAGTGATGAGATCTTCTTCCTCAAATTAATATATTCCATGAACTTTAAATTGGATTGCAAGCCAAAGGAGTTGCTTCAAGAAATACTCAAACTTGGACTCTCTGGGGTATTTCCTAATATCACAATTGCATTGTGTATTTTTGTCAATTTGCCTGCATTAGTGGCTTCAGGTCAACACACCTTCAATGTGTTGAAGCAGGTAAAGAACTATCTCTGTTCAACTATGGGACAAGAGCATTTTAACGGGCTCACCATGCTTAATATCAACTGTGACATTGCACAAAAGCTAGATTTTCCCTCAATAAGTAGTTCATTTGCACAGAAAAAGGTTAGAAAAACATTTGTTAAATAAAAAAATTCAAATTATGTCTCACTCTTTTTTTTGGTGCCTTATTTTGTTTTCATGTATCATCATTTTTTATTTTATTTTGGCTAGGGATCTCAAAAGCTGGAAGTGGCCCGGGCCTCTCTGGACCTCTGAAAGGGACTAAAAAAAAGTGCCACCATGGATAAACACCAAAGTAAAAAGTGATTAGAGGCAAAAGACATCCTGCAAAAATTGGAAGTTAAATCCTACCGAGGAAATACAAAGGAGCAAAAACTCTGGCAAGTCAAGTGTAAAAGTATAATTAGGCAGACCAAAAAAGAATTTGAAGAGCATCGAGCAAAACTAACAGCAAACTTTTAAAAAAGTAAACTAGAAACAGGAAGTACATCAGTGGGACCATTAGGCAATGGAGGCGCTAAAGGAGCACTCAAGGAAGACAAAGCAACTGTGGAGAAGCTAAATTAATTCCTTGACTCAGTCTTCACTGCAGCAGATTTGAGGGACATTCGCACACCAGAACCATTCTTTTTACATGACAAATCTGAGGAATGGTCCCAGACTGAGATGTCAGTAGAGGAGTTTTTGGAACAAATTGATAAATACAACAATAATAAGTTACCAGAACCAGATGGTATTCACTCAAGAGTTCTGAGGGAACTCAGATATGAAATTGCAGAACTATTAATTATGGTATGTAACCTATCACTTAAATCAGCATCTGTTCCAGATGACTGGAGGACACCAATTGTTAAAAAGGCTTCAGAGTTAATCTTGGCAATTATAGATGGTAAGACTAACTTCAGTACCAGGAAAATTGATTGAAACTATAGTAAAGAACAGAATTATCAGGCACATAGATGAACTGGTTTGTTGGGGGAAGAATCAACATGGCTCTAGTAAAAGGAAAATCATATCTCATCAATCTATTAGAATGCTTCTTTTGGTGGGGGGAGGAGTCAACAACCATGTGGGCAAGGGTGATCCAGTGGAAATAGTGTACTTGGACTGTCAGAAATCCTTTGACAAGATCCTTCCCCAAAGGTTCTCAAGCAAAGTAAGCAGTCTGTGGAATAAGAGGGAAGGACCTCTCATGGATCAATAACAGGTTAAAAGACAGAAAACAAGGGGTAGGAATAAATTGTCAGTTTTCAGAATGGAGAGAGGTAAATAGTAGTGTCCCCCAGGGGTCTGCACTGGGACCTGGTGTTCAACTATTCATAAATGATCTGGAAAAGGAAGTGAACAGTGAGGTGGCAAAATTTGCAGATGATACACAATTACTCAAGATAGTTAAGTGCAAAGTAGAATGCAAATAATTAGAAAGGGATCTCAGGAAACTGGGTGACCGGGCAATAAAATGGCAGATGAAATTCAGTGTTGATAAGTGCAAGTAATGCATATTGGAAAACATAATTCCAACTATACATACAAAACGATGGGATCTAAAGTAGCTGTTACAACTCAAGAAAGAGATCTTGGAGTCATTGTGGCTAGTTCTCTGAAAACATCCACTCAATGTGCAGTGGCAGTCTAAAAAGCTAACAGAACACTAGGAACCATTAGGGAAGGGATAGATAATAAGACAGAAAATATCATAGTGGCACTATATACATCTATGGTACACCCACATCTTGAATATTGCATGCAGATCTGGTCACCCCATCTCAAGATCTAGTAGATCTAGTAGAATTGGGGAAGATACAGCAAAGGACAACAAAAATGATTAAGGGTATGGAACATCTTCCATATGAGGAGAGATTAAAAAGACTGTGACTGGTCACCTTGGAAAAGACGAGACTGAGGGGGAATATGATAGAGGTCTATACAATTGTGGATGGCATGGAGAAAGTGAAAATGGAAGTGTTATTTATGCCTTCAAAACACAAAAAAACGGGTCACCTAATGAAATTACTAGGCAGCAGATTTAAAACAAACAAAAGGAAGTCCTTCTAAACACAAGGCACAGTGAACCTGTGGAATTCGTTTCCAGGGGATGTTGTGAAGGCCAAAATTATAACATGGTTCCTAAAAGAATTAGATAAGTTTATGGAGGATAGGTCCACTAATGACTATTAGCCTTTTTTTAGATGTTGTAAGGATGTAACCCCATGCTCTGGGTGTCCCAAGCTTCTGATTGCCAGAAGCTGCAAGTAGGTGGGTAAATAATACATCTTAAATTTATTATTTTTGTTACCATAGCTTAATGTAGCATGATATGTCAGTGTGTAGAGCGATGTGTGTGTATATGTGTAAGTTTTTATGAATGTAGTATTACATGAATTTCACAGTAACTGGTTTTTATTGTATGTATACTATTACTTATAAGAAAATGAGGCTAGCTACAGTCAAGTGCTATGTACTGAATTAGCAGGACAACCTTCAGCGTTAGATACATACTTTGAATTAGTTAAACTCCTCAGCTATCTTGTCCCGTGTGGGAACATGAACAAGTCTGATATAATATATACAGTGAAACAGCCAAGACATTCTATCACAGATTGGACTCAGAGTCTAGATATATGCAGTTGTAATAATTACGAATTGATGACAATAGAGTGGAGATGAAAGTATAAGTGAGCCTCAGACGCATGGCCTGATTGAAAGCAGCCAAAGGTGAACTTTAAATTAAAGAGTAAAATTTAGGTTAGGATTTTCATAAGAGCGTTAGCTCCCTAAATCCCATTTCAAGACAATGAAAGTTAGGCACCAAACTCTCACCAAAATTCCAGCTTCCATCTTCAAAAGGCTCATTTGTCACATCAGCTCTTGTTCTCCCTGCCCAATGAAGTGGCAGGTGTTTTGGTTACAAACAATAGTTTAACTGTTTGATTAATGTTCAAAGGTTTACATTGATATTGTGTCAGGTTACTTCTACAACTACATATAACCTGCCTTCCTCCCGTAGAACTTTTGTTGTCGTTAGTGATGAAGAAAATGCAGAGTCCATAATGTATCTGTAAAGTATTCACCTTTTAATTCCAACTTCCCCACCCAAAAAAGGCATAAAAGGAAATAAATGGAAGAACACAATTGTGAAGCAAAGAAGCGGTTTTCTGTATGAGGAAAAAATGTAATGCACACAATCAGACACATGATGTCGCTCTCCACCTAAAAAGAAACTGTAAGGCAAAAAATCAAAACCGCTCCTCTTTTTACTGAATACGCAGTCAATCGGGGGTGCAAGAGGACCGCAAACATCGTGGCATTGGAAATAAAATACCAATTTCCAGAGGCTTACAAATTTTTGTATGAATTGGCTGTATATTCGAAGAAATTGGCGTCCGCGATGGCTGTTCTCCGGCGAGACTCCCTGGTAACCAGGCAGCTGCTGCGGCTGGTTCTGTTGCACACGGCCTGGGAGGTGGGCAGCGGCCAGGTCCGTTATTCCGTGCCGGAGGAATCCAAACACGGCACCTTTGTGGGCCGCCTGGCCCAGGACCTGGGGCTGGAGGCGGCGGAGCTGGTGTCTCGGATGTTCCGGATGGTCTCCAGCGGCAGGAGAGACTATTTTAAGGTAAATTTGCAGAGCGGCGTTTTGTTTGTTAATTCGCGACTAGACAGGGAAGAGCTGTGCGGCCAGAGCCCCCTGTGCGCCATGGACCTGGAGGTGATAGTGGACAAACCCCTGAGGATATTTCACGTGGAAGTGGAGATACAGGATATAAATGACAATGCTCCTGTGTTCCCCGTAAATGAATTAAATCTGTTTATATCAGAATCAAGACTGCCGGGTTCGCGTTTCCCACTAGAGGCCGCTTCAGACGCAGATATTGGAACAAACTCTCTGCTAACCTACAAACTGAGCTCTAATGAATATTTTACTTTAGATGTACAAGTGAGAAATGACCATACTAAATTAGCAGAGCTTGGGTTAAAGAAAGCTCTGGATAGAGAGGAAACCCCTGAGCATATTTTATTACTCACGGCCACTGATGGGGGCAAACCGGAGCTCACCGGCACAGTTCAGCTGGTGATCACGGTGCTGGATGCCAATGATAATGCGCCTGTATTTAAGCAGTCAGTTTATGAGGTAAATGTATTAGAAAATACAGCTAAGGGGACATTAGTAATCAAACTTAACGCCACCGATTTGGATGAAGGGACTAACAAGAACATTTCATATTCGTTTGGTAACTTTGTGCATCCCATTGTAAGAGCGGCGTTTAACCTAAATTCACATACCGGTGAAATCACGGTGAAAGGAGACCTGGATTACGAGCACGTTGAGTTATATGAAATTCGAATTGAAGCTCAGGATAAAGGTCACCAGCCAATGACGGGACAGTGCACTATTTTACTACGTGTTTTAGACGTGAACGATAACGCCCCTGAGCTGGCCGTGACTTCCCTTTCCCTGCCGGTGCCGGAGGACGCTCCCCCGGGGACAGTGGTGGCTCTTATTAGCGTCTCTGACCGGGACTCGGGAGATAACGGCAAAGTCACCTGCTCCATCCCCCCGAACCTGCCCTTTCGGCTCGTCTCCACCTTTAAGAATTATCACTCGCTGGTGCTGGCGGAGGCCGTGGATCGGGAGCGAGTGTCTGAATATAAGCTCGTGGTGACAGCCAGAGACGAAGGGGCCCCGTCTCTGTCGGCCAGCAGCAGCATTTTGGTGGCGATCGCGGATGTGAACGATAACGCCCCCGCTTTCCCTCAGCCCGTTTACACGGTGTTTGTGAAGGAAAACAACCCGCCCGGGGCCCATCTCTTCACTGTGTCGGCTTCGGACCCGGACCTGAGGGAAAACGCCTTTGTGAGCTACTGTGTGGTGGAGCGAAGTGTGGGAGAGCAGCCCCTGTCCAGCTACATCTCGGTGCACTCGGAGAGCGGGCACATCTATGCCTTGCAGCCCTTTGACTACGAGGAGCTGCAAGTGCTGCAGTTCCAGGTGAGCGCGAGGGACGCCGGGTTGCCGTCGCTGTGCGGGAACGTGACTGTGCAGCTCTTTGTCCTGGATGCAAATGACAACGCGCCCGCAGTGTCCCCGGCCGGCTCCGTCGGCGGCTCGCCAGGGCCCGAGCTGGTTCCGCTGTCGGCCGGCGCAGGGCACGTGGTGGGCAAGATCCGAGCGGTGGATGCGGATTCCGGCTACAACGCCTGGCTTCGCTACGAAGTGCAGGAGCCCGGGGCTGCGGGGCCTTTCCGGGTGGGTGTGTACAGCGGGGAGATCAGCACGACGCGGGCCTTGGAGGAGGTGGACGGCCCCAGCCAGAGACTCGTGATCCTGGTGAAGGACCATGGGGAGCCGGCGCTGTCAGCGACAGCCACTGTCAGCCTGTCCCTGGTGGAGAGTCCCCAGGCTGTGAAATGGGACTCGAGGCCAAGGGGCAGGAGCGAAGGGCCCTTGGTTGACATGAACGTGTCTTTAATGATCGCCATTTGCTCGGTGTCCGGGCTGTTTGTGCTGGTGATTGTCGTGTACGTTGGCCTGAGATGCCGCCCGGGTCCGGAAGTGATGTGCGGGCCTGGGAAAGCCACCGTGGTGTGCTCGAGCGAGGTGGGGAGTTGGTCCTATTCCCAGCGCCAGAGCCGGAACTTGTGTGTAGGGGAAGGCACCGCCAAGAATGACCTCATGGTTTTCAGCCCCAACTTCCCGCACTTCTGGGAAAATGGAGAGGCAGGGAAGGGGCAGATTCTCACACCAAATGCGTCTGGCCAGGTGAGTTTCATGAATTTGTTCTATATTTTTCTGTGAATTAAAAAAAAGTTAATTCCTTAATGTATTTGAAGAAATTAAACTAAGCTGTATTGCTTTATAAGCCACTTTTTCGCTCCACTAGATTTAGGAGGACAGTTTCAACATTATTAATGAGAGTGATAATTTTTTCTGAGTATGAAATAACAGTAATAATATATATAGTGGATGAGAGTAGTTGTTCTTTTCTCCTCCGAAGGGGACCAGTTAGAAATACTTCTGAGGAAGGTTCAGGGATCTCCATAATGGGCAATTATGGGGAAACCTGGCCTATAAGTGAACCCGGGCACATAGATGTTGGTTTATGTTATGAACCATTAGGTTTTTATAGCATGTAGTGGTATTTTATTCTTTCTAAACTAATTGGAATTTTAAATTATCTAGACACACCTTTCATCTTTGATCGTTTCTCAAGAAACTGTTAGTTTCTTCAGTGTCCAGAGGCATTATCCACAAGTCGATAATGTACGGCGTAAAATGTGCTTTATTTTATCAATTTTAAATTTTATTCCTCCTCAGTTTCATTGAATGTTCTCTTGTTCTTGTATTATAAGTGATAAACCAGAAATTTTCACTGATATTTGTTTGCATAATTCATTATATTATATGGTTCTTTCATGTCCGCTATCACTCATCTCCTCTCTCAACATTCCTAATCGTTTCAATATCATCTATTTTTCATTCTACCTTGCTCGACTAATGTATTTAATTGAATTGATTCAGTGAAAATTTTAATGGGGGAAAGGTAAATAGCTGAAATATTTTTGGTGAGAACAATGCCCTAAGTTGTTTTTCTGATGAATTATTATGTATATTTTAACTTTAAACGTGAGTAGATGTTGTATCAGTTACTGTTAGTCACAATTGATAGGAAATGTAAATGTTGACACAGTTACTGAAAAATCATATCGAGCTGTAGAGATTCGTGGTTGACAATTGCATCTTCAAAGAATTAGTAGTAATGATAAGATTATTGATCTAAAATTATCGTCCATTGCATAATATAAGCAGCTCAATAATTTTCTACTTCTACATAAACTTCAAACTGTGCAACATGTTTAGAGTGCTAGACAATTTCAGCACAGAAATGCCAAGGGAAGAAATAGCTTTAAATTACAGTTTCTTTTCTTGTTTGGAGCTGGTAATAGGAGATGCAAACAAAGCAAATGTGAGCCAAGCATTGGCTGACTTTCAAACAAATATTGACTTTTAAAATATGTTGCTATAAAAATAAGTAATTATTTCTTGTGGTGTAATTTATTTCAGAAAGAAGATTAAATATTGTGACATTATATTTGAAGGAATTCAAATGATTTCAGATATTAGGATTATGCTCCCGAAATTTCCACTTGTTTCCGTTGGTAATCGGTATATACTGGTCATAATAATAGTCCTGATCTTCTTCTTATTTATTCCTGAGATCAATGGAGATATGAAGTGAAAAAAACATGGAATGTGAGAGAAAAAAATTGTCTGAATATTAATTTGCTGGAGAGGTTGCAAGTGGCTACAATATGAAGATCTGAAAATGTAATTATATTTATAAGTATAGAAAGTCATTTAAAAGCTTTATGGGATTTTGGTGCTGAAAAGAGACAATGGAAAGTTTTAGGAAAGAAAACTGTGATTTTATAAATTAAAGGGAAATTGTACTCTTATTCCTTTCATTCAGGGTAGGTTCTAAAAACTGACCCTAGATGAGAGAACATTCATATTTAAGTTTATATAGATTGTGTCGAAGAATGTATTTATATTAAAAGTACAAACTGAGGCATTCAGGCCATGAGGCAACACTGCTAGATTTGGGTCAGGCATGCTTTTAAAAAAATGCTCCTAAATGAAAAGGGATTTTTTCTTTTAAATCAATAGAAAACAAACATTTTTCGAAGGGCTTTTCTAAAGTCACTAACTATAACTCTGGTTTGAAGAATCTGCTAAATTAAAAAGTATCCCAAATCCTTCTCTTTTACTTTCAGACAGTGTCTGAATTGCTGAACTGCTGTACTTTTGTTAAGAAAACTCTTGTTTGCAAATAATTTCTGAAAATTATGTCGTGACAAATGGCATTTTCTGTAATATTTTCATGGGTTTCAGTTTCCTTCTGTAGTTAGCATTGTTACCCAGTGGATACAAAAGGGACTTGGAACAGAGTAGGAGACATAAGATGTGTGTCTCCTAGCTGTATGGGGTGAAATGAATGGGTCATGAAAGAATTGGTTGAAACTGACCGAGATAAACAGAGGCTTCAGAAAGACCATGAGACCTCTTCCCCCACCCCCTGTGCAAGGACTGAAAAATTGACATCTAACAGCAGGAAACCCTGTTAGGCAGAACATGTAAACTCAGCTGGAGAAGAAAGAAGAAAGGTATCAAGTGACTGGAATAAGGGCTGCCCTTTGGAGGGACACACAACTCTTATCTGGGACTGAGGATCAGGGAGCAAACCAGATCCAGCTTGCACTGGCTGGGCCAGGATGGACTGTGTCTTAATCTTTGCCGCTCTTTGCAACCTAAGGACTTCCATATACTGTGTGCCAAGTGACTAATACATTATTACTTTGCTTTGAAATGTCTGCCTGCTGTTGCTGAAAATATTCACTGAAAGCCTTTTGCCCTGAAGATGGACAGTGCAAGCCTTCCATCAGAGTCTGTCTTGCCTACAGAGAGGCACAGTGATCATTGGTGCCTGAAGGCTCAGTCTTGGAGTTTTGGAGGCTATGGGTCTGCTCCTGAGGAACTGTGTGAACCCTTGGGGTTTGGCACATTAAAAGGGTCACTGTCAAGGGACTGATAATTGCTGGGGCATAAACCAGACCCTGTGGATCCATGACAGTGTCACTGTCCTTTTAGGTGTACAATCTTCTCTTCAGTCTCCGGAATGACATTGCAACCATTATTTAAAATGGCTGCCTAACAATATCTTTTCAAATTGGATAATCTTGTTAACA
The DNA here is from genome assembly GCF_020497125.1 of Mauremys mutica. NCBI lineage: Eukaryota > Metazoa > Chordata > Testudines > Geoemydidae > Mauremys > Mauremys mutica. Next base: position 73,975,119 of record NC_059079.1, on the reverse strand, counting down.
TTCTTCAGAAATAAATTGAAATAGTTTAATAATTTATCTGGAGGTATTTAAAGGTCCATAAAAATAATAACTCTGGTCAAAATTCAGAAAGAAGGTATTAGAGATTTTTACAGACAATAAGTATAATTTTAAATATTGCTGGGTAAATGATTCATATGGACAGCAGTTCTCTACCCTAATCAATTGATATATAATTTATTCCAGATTATTGCTTCACTATGGAGGAGTTTAGTAATAGTTTTTAAATTAGTTTTACATAATACTTCAATATTATCTATAACTGGTGTCCCTGGGTATTTAATTTCCTCCCAAAGACCCAAATGCGGTATCCTATTTTGGGAGAGTCCAATCAGCAGTATTTCTGTTTTGTGTAGTTAATTTTGTTTCCTATAACAGAGAAAATTAATCTAGAATGCAGACATCCTCGATGATAGGTTATAGGGGCTGGAGTGTGAGTGTTCATGTCTAATGGTTAGAGTCAGGTACATGGAACCAGAACTGGGGTCAGAGTCAGGTGCCAAGCCAAAGGTCAGAGCTGGAGCCATGTTTAGGGCAGAGAAGCAGGGACCTGGAATGAGTCAGGAAAGGAGGAACAGACAGGGATCTTGGTTAAAGATGACAGGAACCAGGAACAGGCAGAAAGGCAGGGCTCAGGCAAGTAGATAGGTTCCACAGTAGCAGCCAGCTAGGAATTAATCTAGTTCCTCAGACAACATCTGTGCCTCTTTCTGGTTTAGGTAGAGCATCCCAGACAATTGGTCAGCTGGATATCTTTGCCAGTAAGGAGTTTTGTGGGTGGGGCCTTTGCAAGATAGAGCTTCACAGGCTCCCTTCTCAACTGGGTCAGGTGAGCTGTTGGGTGTGGGTGGTGGCCTTGGTGTGAGGACTGTGTAGGGACACCTGGGCCCAAGGATTGTGATGATCACATAGATTTACAAGACTGTGTTAAATAAAGCATAATGGCATCAGCTTAGAACAACACTTTCTGATGTATCCTGTTATAAAAGCAAATAATAGAGAAAATATTGAGTATGCCTGGTACATTCTTCTTTCCAACTTTATAACATCAGTCATGTAGATCAGAAATATACCACTGAAAATTAAGGCTGGATATAAATATTGTTATATGTTGAACTAAGAAAAGCCACACAACCCAGTCAAAAGCCTTCTGAGCATTAGAGAGAATGAAAGCATTGCTTGACATTTTAAGGTAAAAACTGCTTCCAGTTATATGTACAGATTTATATGGATGTATTTATTTTCATATTACCTTTTCAATTCTAATAGCATATGTCAAACTGTTCTACAGTGGCTCAAGAGAGTGGCTACTAACCTCAGTGCAGTATTAGAAAACAGGCCACAAACCCCAAACTGGCTGTGAGTTCTATGCTTAGATTTAACCAACCAATTATCAAGTGTAAACTTCTCAGGCACTATAACAGACTTAACATGGAGTCAAAACAGTCTTATCTGTCTTTCCACCCAGGGAAGCTTACCTATGGGATAGATGATTCTCAGGTTACTCCCAGTCTCAAAGAACCAGTCACTTACCTCAATTGCACCTTCAATCTCAAACCAAAGACAACACTTGTAGCCAATCCTATGATAAGCTATCAAAAAGATTTATTATGTAGGAAAAGGAAACAAGAGAGTTGTTTACAAGTTTAAGCAGGTAAATATATATACACACAAATGTGTTCCAATCTGAAATTTAAAAAAAATAATAGAAGCTTTTATAATAAGCAAGCTTTGTATGTCCTGTATGGCTAACCCAGGCTAAGCACTGGGGATCTTTTGCTCATCCTTTTCACCTTAGAGTCCAAGCAGCATAAAGATTCAGTTCCTTCTTGTGAGGGGTTTTTATCCCTTCCCTCCTTCCGCTTCAAGTGCAAACTTAGCTGATTGGAGGAATTAACAATCCTAGTTAATACTTCTGTCCTGTCTCCTGACTTATACCATTATGGAGGCTCACAGTGTAAATGCTCAAATATTACCGTACAACATGGGATATGGATGTTTTAAGTGAGATTAATTTCTGCAGCAATTTACAAGCAGTCAATAAAGTCTAAACACTAAGCACATTATTATAATTATAATACCCATTTTAACAATACTAACACAGAGATGAACCAGACTGATTTCAGCTATGTGTTTGTCAGTATTCAAGTGAGGCATGGAGACGTTGGCATAAGATGGCACCTCCTTTGCCAGCCTCACTGCATAGACAGAGACATTATGTTAGTGACATTATTCATCAAAGAAGTCGGGAGATATGATTATTAGATACAGATTTCCCTTTTGCAGGCAGCAAGACCACTGTAGCATTTATTAGTCTTTTTTTATTTTTGCAATTTTCTGTGGTAGGCATGGACCCAGTTAGCAGAATCTGTTATCACCTGCAACTTATTTTAATTTACATTTATATAGACATTTTAAATCCCAGTTGTTCCCTCTTGGCTTATTTCTATCTTGTCTTTCCTTTGAACATACTTGTGTGTTAAGTTTAACCAATGCTAATTCATTATATTGTTTATTTTTACTCTATTTTAACTCATTGTTTTAGGTTATTGATTTTATTAAAGGATACACTGGCTTATTTCCAAAGGTTTTAATCATCCTTCTTTATCTGACCTGCTGGCTTCTTGAAATCCTGGAGATTTTCTTCTGGTTATGTCAATAATTCCAGGGAATGTGTGCCATCTTCTGATTTTTGAAATAAGGAAACATTGAAAAGTATCCAAAACATTTCAGGGTATGAGAAAGCTTGTGAGCGATGCACTGTGCAAACAGTTCATTAATGATAGTCCTTGGCTCAGACAGCTTACACTATAAAATGGAGTTTACAGTCTGAAAGGCTTAGGCCTCTAAGAGCTAGAAATAATATTTTTTTTCCCTTTGTGATTTAAAAAACAGGATCAAATGCCGTACTTTTACATTTGATGTGTGCACTGGTTTAGAGTGTATTTGGTAGACTCTGGCAAGATGAAGAACCTTTTCCCTATCCTGGAAATGTAAACAAGTTTCCTGTAATAGTTTTGGGCTGCTTGATTCTCTGGACCCTTTCAGATCAATGACAGCTGAGGTGACCTTAATAAAGATTTCATTAAAAAGGGAGCCCATAAACTGGAGCATGTTATTGGCTCCTTCCATTTCTGGTAAATTAATTAAAGGCCGAGTAGAGTTTCTGGCTCTGTTTTCTAGGTTACCTGTTTGATAGATACTTTTAAATAATAACTCTGAATATTACTTGCTGATCTTTATTTTCATTCTGTGGCTTTTCTGTATTCAAGCTTTCCACCTCTTAATATGAAGTGAGCTCCCACTAGCCTTTCCTGAGAGGCCTCTCTGCCGTTTCATATATTTCAGGATAGCTAGAAGAGCACCAACCTGTTCTGAAAGTTTCATGTTTCCATTGTGCAATACATTAAGAATTTCCATTACTTTCATTAAAGAAATTCAGTGGCTGCTTAAGCTATTTGATTGTAATGTGTCTGTTTCGTGGAGGGCTCAGGTAAGGAGTTGTGAGAGGACGCCCGCAATCAGGTGGATTTTGACTGGAGAAGATCCGAATTTCCAGGCCACTATGTTTTTGTCGACTGGTTTTAAATTCAGCCATCTTCTAATCTAGAGGGAAAGTTCTGGAGGGCTTTTGAGTTGCTTTCTAGAGGCGAGGCATTGCTGGGGGAGCAGAGCTCTGGCTGTAGCGATCTGTCACAATAGAGTCACTTGATGTCTACCCAATAATTTATATTTAGAAACACAGCTAGAGATTTTGCAAAATTCATATTATTCTTAAATCTGCAATAAGAACATCGGGCATGAAGTAACGGTATGGGGATATTTATTCAGAAATACATCATCTTACAAAATAAAACGAGCACCCAACTGGGCAAAAGGGAAAATTTCCCTTGTGTTTTCACATTCACTTCACTAACAATTACTGTCACAAGCCCTAACTTACATGTAGTTGTAGTTAGCAGGCCTATTATAGTTCAGTGTGACTTGTTAGTTCCAGTCTGTGGTACAGTCATTGCCTGTAAATGGACTCACCAATGCATTTCGTAAAATACGGTGGAAAGTTTTCAAATGAACGTATACTTTTTTAAACCCCGAACAAGAATGATGTATTACTTTTCCTTATATTGAACACCTTGAAGGCTTTCCATCTTTCACTTTCTGCATTCAGATAAGTATAAAAACCATATTATATATTTACAGTCAGCTGATACAGTGATTTCCTCTTTGCGAAAGAGAAAACAAGTATTAGCGATCATTAATATAATTACTAACTTGGCTAACACTAATATTGGGTGCGGATACCAGACTACAAGAATTTCAACTCAGGGATGGCAAAAAAATTAGACGTCATGTACTACAGCCCACAGTATCGGCATTGCTCCAGACTTTTAACGATTATTCCGTCTGAAATTAGGTTCCGATGATAGGATAATCTAAAAAAAATAGACTAGAGCCAATAATTAAGTACAGTTGATCAAGAGTCCTTATACCATAAGGGGGTGGGGGGTGGGGCGGAAGGCGGAGTGAGGAATGATGATTAAATATAACAAAAAGAAATAGCTAGCAGCGGACTTCATATGTACACCACAAGATGTCGCTGTAGACTAAAAATACATTTTCGTAGAAAGGGAAAAATACAGCTCCTCCCCCCCGTCCCCATACTAAAATCTGCAGCAAATCAGATATTCACCAGCATTGCCTGATACGGATCGAATTAAACCTTTGCAAAGACGTGGCAGGATATAATAAAACATATTAATTTTCTGGCAAAAACTGGGATTTTATTTGTTAGCCTTCACTCTTCGCATTTGCAATGACTCTTCTCCGGCGAGACTCCCTGGTAACCAGGCAGCTGCTGCGGCTGGTTCTGTTGCACACGGCCTGGGAGGTGGGCAGCGGCCAGGTCCGTTATTCCGTGCCGGAGGAATCCAAACACGGCACCTTTGTGGGCCGCCTGGCCCAGGACCTGGGGCTGGAGGTGGCGGAGCTGGTGTCTCGGATGTTCCGGATGGTCTCCAGCGGCAGGAGAGACTATTTTGAGGTAAATTTGCAGAGCGGCGTTTTGTTTATTAATTCGCGACTAGACAGGGAAGAGCTGTGCGGCCAGAACCCCCTGTGCGCCATTGACCTGGAGGTGATAGTGGACAAACCCCTGAGGATATTTCACGTGGAAGTGGAGATACAGGATATAAATGACAATGCTCCTGCTTTTTCGGTAAATGAACAAAACCTGAGTATAGCAGAATCACTAACGCTTCCAGGTTCGCGCTTCCCGCTAGAGGGCGCGTCTGACGCAGATATTGGTACAAACTCTCTGCTAACCTATAAACTCAGCCCAAGTGAATATTTCACCATAAAGGTGCAAACTAATGAAGAGCAAAGTAAATCTTTAGTCCTTGTTTTAAAGCAATCACTGGACAGAGAGGAAACCCCTGCGCATCATTTATTACTCACAGCCACTGACGGGGGCAAACCGGAGCTCACCGGCACAGTTCAGCTGCTGATCACTGTGCTGGATGTGAATGATAACGCGCCTTCTTTTAATCAGTCTAGTTATAAGGTTCGATTGTTAGAAAATGCAACTAATGGAACAATGGTAATGAAAGTGAACGCAACCGACTTAGATGAGGGAATTAATAAGGATATTTTATATACACTTCGCGGTGTTACTCAACCCAATGCAAGTTCCACCTTTAGAATAGATTCAAATACTGGAGAGATCAGTGTAAATGGAGAACTGGATTTCGAAAACACTAAATTACACGAAGTTCGAGTAGAGGCCACTGACAAAGGTAATTTCCCATTATCCGGGCACTGCAATGTTTTCGTAGAAGTGTTAGACGTTAACGATAATGCCCCCGAGTTAACAATAACGTCTCACTCTCTGCCGGTGCCGGAGGACGCTCCCCCGGGGACAGTGGTGGCTCTTATTAGCGTCTCTGACCGGGACTCGGGAGACAACGGCAAAGTCACCTGCTCCATCCCCCCGAACCTGCCCTTTCGGCTCGTCTCCACCTTTAAGAATTATCACTCGCTGGTGCTGGCGGAGGCCGTGGATCGGGAGCGAGTGTCTGAATATAAGCTCGTGGTGACAGCCAGAGACGAAGGGGCCCCGTCTCTGTCGGCCAGCAGCAGCATTTTGGTGCCGATCGCGGATGTGAACGATAACGCCCCCGCGTTCCCTCAGCCCGTTTACACGGTGTTTGTGAAGGAAAACAACCCGCCCGGAGCCCATCTCTTGACCGTGTCTGCCTCGGACCCGGACCTGAGGGAAAACGCCTTTGTGAGCTACTGGGTGGTGGAGCGAAGTGTGGGAGAGCAGCCCCTGTCCAGCTACATCTCGGTGCACTCGGAGAGCGGGCACATCTATGCCCTGCAGCCCTTTGACTACGAGGAGCTGCAAGTGCTGCAGTTCCAGGTGAGCGCGAGGGACGCCGGGTTGCCGTCGCTGTGCGGGAACGTGACTGTGCAGCTCTTTGTGCTGGATGCAAATGACAACGCGCCCGCAGTGTCCCCGGCCGGCTCCGTCCGCGGCTCGCCAGGGCCCGAGCTGGTTCCGCTGTCGGCCGGCGCAGGGCACGTGGTGGGCAAGATCCGAGCGGTGGATGCGGATTCCGGCTACAACGCCTGGCTTCGCTACGAAGTGCAGGAGCCCGGGGCTGCGGGGCCTTTCCGGGTGGGTGTGTACAGCGGGGAGATCAGCACGACGCGGGCCTTGGAGGAGGCGGACGGCCCCAGCCAGAGACTCGTGATCCTGGTGAAGGACCATGGGGAGCCGGCGCTGTCAGCGACAGCCACTGTCAGCCTGTCCCTGGTGGAGAGTCCCCAGGCTGTGAAATGGGACTCGAGGCCAAGGGGCGGGAGCGAAGGGCCCTTGGTTGACATGAACGTGTCTTTAATGATCGCCATTTGCTCGGTGTCCGGGCTGTTTGTGCTGGTGATTGTCGTGTACGTTGGCCTGAGATGCCGCCCGGGTCCGGAAGTGATGTGCAGGCCTGGGAAAGCCACCGTGGTGTGCGCGAGCGAGGTGGGGAGTTGGTCCTATTCCCAGCGCCAGAGCCGGAACTTGTGTGTAGGGGAAGGCTCCGCCAAGAATGACCTCATGGTTTTCAGCCCCAACTTCCCTAACTGTGCAGAGAAAAGTAGGACAGTGAAGGAACAGGAGCTGGCACCAAATTCATCTGGCGAGGTGAGTTTCATGAATCTGTTCTATATTTATTAGGTATTCAAATATTTTGAGATGTTAATGTGGATTGACAGGATTGTTTTCCATGAAAATGTAATAGAAATAAATTAAACCTGATTGTATTGCTTTAGAAGAGATGATTATGATGTTTATGAGGACAGTTTCTATATTTTAATTGCAGTGGTAGTTTATTTTTGGGAATGAAATGGTAGTGATATTTATGCTGTATCAGAACAATTGCCCTTCAGTTTGGTATCTTGTGTCTGACGGATACCAGTTAGGGATGCTTCTGAGGAAGGTTCAGGGATGTCCAAAATGGAGAATTATGGGATAACCTGACTATACCTGAAACTCAGTGCTAACTCCTGGCATTTAGCTGTTGGCTTATGTCCAGAAACATTAGGTCTGATATCCCTTTTGTTGAATTTTTATTATATCTAAAGTAACTGGCTTTAAATTATCTAGATGACATCTAATCCTTTTTTGTGTCCCAGGAAACTCCAGCTCTTGTAATGTGTCCTGGTAGAGAGTTCCATAGGTGGATAGATCATGGTGCAAAAATATGCTTCCTTTTTTTAGTTTACAATTAGTTCCTCCTCAGTTTTATTGAATGCCCCCCTAATTCTTATATGAGAAGAAGTGGGAAACCAGAGTAATTCACTGACCTTCCTCTGTATCATTCATTATATTATATGCTTTTATCATGTCCCTTCTCACTCATCTCCTCTCTAAACAGCTAGATCATATAAAACTAAATTGCCTGAGGCTTAAAGTCACCCCATGATCTACTCCCCCACATGCTTCAGTGAGTGCCACTACCATTGCTCCAGGGGCAGGAGGAAATCCTTGCAAACTATATTAGGATTCACAACAAGGAGTTCTTGTGGCACCTTAGAGACTAAAAATGTATTTGTGCATAAGCTTTCGTGGGCTATAACCCACTTCATCAGATGCATGGAGTGAAAAATACAGTAGGCAGGTATAAGTATACAGCACGTGAAAAGATGGGAGTCAGGGGTGGCTCTAGACATTTAGCCGCCCCAAGCACGGCAGCATGCCGCGGGGGGCGCTCTGCCGGTCGCTGGTCCAGCGGCTCCGGTGGACCTCCCACAGGCGTGCCTGCGGAGGGTCCGCTGGTCCCGCGGCTCCTCCGAATCTGCGGGACCAGTGGACCCTCCGCAGGAACTCCTGTGGGCAGGGGCGGCTCTAGGATTTCTGCCACCCCAAGCAGGGCGGCACGCCGTGGGGGGGCGCTCTAGCGGTCGCCGGTCCCGCGGCTCTGGTGGACCTCCTGCAGACGTGCCTGTGGAGGGTCCGCTGGCCCCACGGCTCCAGTGGACCTCCCACAGGCACACCTGCGGATGCTCCACCAGAGCCGCGGGACCAGCGGCCTCTCTGCAGGCACGTTTGCGGGAGGTCTACCAGAGCCGCGGTCCCAGTGGACCTTCCGCAGGCATGCCTGCGGGAGGTCCGCCAGAGCCGCCTGCCGCTCTCCCGCTGGGACGCCGCCACAAGCGCGTGCTTGGCGCGCTGGGGTCTGGAGCCGGCCCTGCCTGTGGGAGGTCTACCGGAGCTGTGGGACCAGAGGACCCTCCGCAGGCATGCCGCCAAAGGCTGGCTGACCGTGAGTGCACTTGCCCGTCTGGTACCTTTCAGTTTAATGATACCTGCCTGCTGCCCTCCTGGCAACCGGCAGAGCACCCCCCGTGGCTTGCCACCCCAAGCACGTGCTTGGCGTGCTGGGGGCTGGAGCCGCCCCTGATGGGAGTTGCCTTACCAAGTGGGGGGTCAGTGCTAACGAGGCCAATTCAATCAGGGTGGATGTGGCCCATTTCCAACAGTTGACCAGAAGGTGTGAGTATCAACAGAGGGAAAATTAGCATCCTAGCCACTATGGATGAAGAACAGATGTGGGCAAACTATGGCCCGCGGGCCACATCGAGCCCACGGGACCATTCTTCCTGGCCCCATAGCTCTCGGCTGGGGATCCTAGTCCCCAGCCCCTCCCGCACTGTCCCCCCTTTCCCACAGCCACGCCGCCATGCAGGCTGTGCTCTGGCCTGCTGCTCCTGATGGGCACTGTGGGGAATGCAGGTGGCTCTGGCTGGGTGTCGTGGCTGAGAGGCCCTGCTGCTGGTAAGGGGGGGGAGTGGGAGGGTTGGTTAAGGGAGTGGGGGGGTCCTGGGGGGAAGTCAGGGAGGAGAGGGTGGTTGGATGGGGCAGAGGTTCAGGGTGGGCAGTCAGGGGATCATCAAGGATCTATAACCTATCCTGAAGGATGATCCCTCACTCTCACAGACCTTAGGATACAGGCCAGTTCTTGCTTACAGACAGCCCCTCAACCTGAAACAAATACTCACCAGCAACTACACACCACACAACAGAAGCACTAACTCCAGGAACCAATTCCTGCAACAAACCCTGTTACCAACTCTGTTCGCCTATCTATTCAAGGGACACCGTCTTAGGAACTAACCATATCAGCCACGCCATCAGGGGCTCATTCACCTGCACATCTACCAATGTGATATATGCCATCATGTGCCAGCAATGCCCCTCTGCCATGTACATTGGCCAAACTGGACAGTCTCTACACAAAAGAATAAATGGACACAAATCAGATATCAAGAACTGTAACATTCAAAAACCAGTAGGAAAGCATTTCAGTCTCTTTGGACACTTAATAACAGATTTATAAGTGTCCATTCTTCAACAACAAACTTCAAAAATAGACTTCAACGAGAAACTGCAGAACTGGAATTAATTTGCAAACTTAACACCATCAAATTAGGTCTGAATAAAGACTGGGAGTGGCTGGGTCACTACAAAAAGTAATTTTACCTCTGTTGATACTCACACCTTCTTGTCAACTGTTGGAAATGGGCCACATCCACCCTGATTGAATTGGCCTCCTTAGCACTACAAAAATTAATTTTTCCCTCTGTTGATATTCACCCCTTTTTGTCAACTGTTGGGAATGGGCCACATCAACCCTGATTGAACTGACCTCATTAGCACTGACACCCCCACTTTGTAAGGCAACTCCCATCTTTTCATGTGCTGTATATTTATATCTGCCTACTATATTTTTCACTCCATGCATCTGATGAAGTGGGTTAGAGCCCACACAAGCTTATGCCCAAATGAATTTGTTAGTCTCTAAGGTGCCACAAGGAACCCTCATTGTTTTTGCTGATACAGACTAACACGGATACCCCTCTGAAATCTATATTACGATTGAGTCTTGAGAGGTAATGACACATTTATAAAAAATGCTCAGGTAAATGGCATAGATTGTAAGGGCTGGACTCTGGAGCATCCCAATTCATTTTGGTCAAGGGAAGTTTGATAAGGGAGGATGACAGACTTCTGGTAAAAGTTTAATCAGCTTTGGCTGAATTCCCTATAACTGTACCATTGGCCAAGGTCTACCTTGAGTGCAAGAATTTTGAAAGAAATGTTGTTAATGTTGGAAATCTACTTCCCACTGATGTTTTAATTTGTAATGATATTTTAGTCATGTCTAAGCAGGTTAATATCATACTTGCAGTCAGGAGTATGGCTTTGCCTGGCTTGTCTTGGACAACAGGGAGGGCTTTGAGGGGGGTGAAAATGCACTTTGTCAGCTGAAAGTAACAGATTGTCCCTGGAGGAGGGGTTTGGAGATCCCATTGTTTTGCTAGAGTCTGGTCTTAACATAAATGAGACTCACAAGGAATTTTTTGTGATCCTTCCCTGGACAAGAAGAGGGATAAGGCTCAGAATAATACCCCATCTGTGGAAGAAAAGGGCAGATTTTTTCTAGACAGAGGCTTGTTGTACAAGGAGGCTCCCATAGGGAAAAATTGATGCCCTATGGAGGTTTACAAGCAGGTACTGGTGCTTGTTGAGTATAGGATGGAGTTGCTGAAGGTAGCTCATGATTGTCCCTTTGCTTGACACTTAGGAGTGGAGAGAACCTTGTGATAGGCTAAAACAGAATTTCTATTGAACTCACATTTTTGAGATGGTGAAAGATTACTGCAAGATTTATGTTTTATGTCAAAAGAATTAGAGGTTAAAGGGACACTGCAAAACATCTGACATGCTCTTTGCCTATTATTAAGGTGGTGTTTGCCAGAGTATTTGTAGATATTGTGGGACCCCTACCCAGACCTTCCAGAAATGAAAATATATATACTGATTGTGGTGGATTTTGCCAGCAGGTACCTTTCAGCCACAGCTCTATCTAACATAGAAGCTGAAACCATGGCTACTGCCCTAATAACCTTTTTAACAGAGTTGGTTTTCTCAGAAAAATTTTGTCAGGCAAAGGTCCAAATGGTCACGTCTGTAGTTTTCAAACAGCTATGGGAGTTGTGTGGGGTGAGTCTTATAAAAGCCTTCCCCTATCATCCAGAAACCCATGGTCTGGTAGAAAGATTCAATGGAAAATTAAAGTCTACCCTGAGACTGGACATTACTTGATGAGGGAATGAGTGGGATATGTTACTCCCTTCTTTTACAGGCACATACGCCAATAGTCTACAATGTTTGCTTCCTTTGATCTCTTTTATGGGATTCAGGTGAGGGGACCCTTAGGTTTAATTTCAGACTCAAGGAAGGGTTGTACAGAAGAGCCAGAATAGCCTGCGAGGGACCATGTCACTCATTTTAAAGACTTTTTAAAGGCTATGATGGAATTAATGCATTAGAACCTTGAAAAGAGTCAAAAGTCTAAAGACAGAAAAATGGCAATGAATATGATTTGTTGTGCTGGTGAGGGAACATTTACTTCCTCTTTAATTAATTTGGTCAGGGAGAGTAAGGAACAAACCCCTCTGGAGAGCACTGAGATTTGGAGGAGGGGGAAATTGGACACAACCCAAAAGCAGGAGATACTGACCCTTGAAATACCACAGGCGGGTATTTTCCAAGCTGCCAGGTTTAACCACCAAAATAGTGCATTCCATTAAAATTACAAGACCATATCATGCTAAAGGAGAAATGCAAAGACCAATTCAGGGGGAGATGGAGAGCATGCTAGACATGGGAGTGATTACTACATCAAAAAGCTCCTAGGTGTCTCCTGTTGTAATGGTATCCAAAAGGGATAAAAGCATGAGATTTTGTGTGGGTTTTAGAAGGATGAATGCCATCATCTAACTTGATCCATACCCCACAGCCTAGATAGAGAAGAACCTACTTGATCTGTTGTGTGGGGGAGGGTGCAAAGTTAATAAATACTTTGGATTTGACTCGAAGGCATAGGCAAATTCTCTTAGATGCTTATGTCCCAGAAAAGTCAGCTTTCATAGGGGAATCTGGCCTGTATGAGTTTAAAGTTATGGCTCTTTTATATTTAGACTGTTAAGGAGAGGGCTGAGCAGTACGAAACATACATTTCTGGAGGAAAGCCCACGACCTGAAGTGTGTTGGGATAACCCTGCTGTATAACCAAGACTGGTGAGAGCCAGGGTGTGACTGGCAGGCTGCAGTTACACAAACACATCTGCAAAAAAAAACAGGAGTACTTGTGGCACCTTAAAGACTAACACATTTATTTTAGTATGAGCTTTCGTGAGCTAAAGCTCACTTCTTCGGATGCATAGAATGGAACACACAGACAGGAGATATTTATACATACAGAGAACATGAAAAGGTGGAAGTATGCATACCAACAGGCAGAGTCTAATCAATTGAGATGAGCTATCGTTAGCAGGAGGAAAAAAAACTTTTTGAAGTGATAATTAAGATGGCCCATAGAAGGTGTGAGGAGAACTTAACATAGGGAAATAGATTCAATTGGTGTAAAGACCCAACCATTCCCAGTCTTTGTTTAGACCACAGTTAATAGTATCTAGTTTGCATATTAATTCAAGTTCAGCAGTCTCTCTTTGGAGTCTGTTTTTGAAGTTTTTTTGTTGCAAAATTGCCACCTTCAAGTCTGTCACTGAGTGGTTAGAAAGGTTGAAGTGTTCTCCCACTGGTTTTTGAATGTTATGATTCCTGATGTCAGATTTGTGTCCATTTATTCTTTTGCGTAGAGACTGTCCGGTTTGGCCAATGTACATGGCAGAGGGGCATTGCTGGCACATGATGGCATATATCACGTTGGTAGATGTGCAGGTATACGAGCCCCTGATGGTGTGTCTGATGTGATTATTTCCTGTGATGGTGTCACTTGAATGGATATGTGGACAGAGCTGGCATCGGGCTTTATTGCAAGGATAGGTTCCTGGGTTAGTGTTTATGTTGTATGGTGTGCGGTTGCTGGTGAGTATTTGCTTCAGGTTGGGAGGCTGTCTATAAGCGAGGACTGGCCTGTCTCCCAAGATCTGTGAGAGTGAGGGATCATCTTTAAGGATAGGTTGTAAATCTTTGACGATGCGCTGGAGAGGTTTTAGTTGGGGGCTGTAGGTGATGGCTAGTGGTGTTCTGTTATTTTCTTTTTTAGGCCTGTCCTGTAGTAGGTGGCTTCTGGGTACTCTTCTGGCTCTGTCAATCTGTTTTTTCACTTCAGCAGGTGGGTATTGTAGGTTTAAGAATGCTTGATAGAGATCTTGTAGGTGTTTATCTCTGTCCGAGGGATTGGAGCAAATACGGTTGTATCTTAGAGCTTGGCTGTAGACAATGGATCGTGTGGTGTGTCTGGGATGGAAGCTGGAGGCATGTAAGTAGGTATAGCGGTCAGTGGGTTTCCGGTATAGGGTGGTATTTATGTGACCATCGTTTATTAGCACAGTAGTGTCTAGGAAATGGACCGCTTGTGTGGATTGGTCTAGGCTGAGGTTGATGGTGGGATGGAAATTGTTAAAATCTCGGTGGAATTCCTCGAGGGCTTCTTTTCCATGAGTCCAGATGATGAAGATGTCATCAATGTAGCGCAAGTAGAGTAGGGGTGTTAGGGAACGAGAGTTAAGGAAGCGTTGTTCTAAGTCAGCCATAAAGATGTTGGCATACTGAGGGGCCATGCGGGTACCCATAGCAGTGCCACTGACTTGAAGATATATATTGTCCCCAAATGTGAAATAGTTGTGGGTGAGGACAAAGTCACAAAGTTCAGCCACCAGGTTAGCCGTGATATTATCGGGGATACTGTTCCTGATGGCTTGTAGTCCATCTTCGTGTGGAATGTTAGTGTAGAGGGCTTCCACATCCATAGTAGCCAGAATGGTGTTTTCTGGAAGATCACTGATGGATTGTAGTTTCCTCAGGAAGTCAGTGGTGTCTCGAAGATAGCTGGGAGTGCTGGTAGCATAGGGCCTGAGGAGAGAGTCCACATAGCCAGACAATCCTGCTGTTAAAGTACCAATGCTTGAGATGATGGGGCGTCCAGGATTTCCAGGTTTATGGATCTTGGGTAGCAAATAGAATACACCTGGTCGGGGTTCCAGGCATGTGTCTGTATAGATCTGTTCCTGTGCTTTCTCAGGGAGTTTTTTGAGCAGATGGTGTAGTTTCTTTTGGTAATCATCAGTGGGATCAGAGGGTAATGGCTTGTAGAATGTGGAGTTAGAGAGTTGCCTGGCAGCCTCTTGTTCATATTCCGACCTATTCATGATGACGACAGCACCTCCTTTGTCAGCCTGTTTGATTATGATGTCAGAGTTGTTCTTGAGGCTGTTGATGGCATTGTGTTCAGCACGGCTTAGGTTATGGGGCAAGTGATGTTGCTTTTCCACAATTTCAGCCCGTGCACGGTGATGGAAGCAATCTATGTAGAAGTCTAGTCTGTTGTTTCGACCCTCTGGAGGAGTCCGTGCAGAATCCTTTTTATTATAGCGGTGGTAGGAAGGATTCTGTGGGTTAGTATGTAGTTCAGAGGTGTGTTGGAAGTATTCTTTGAGTCGGAGACGGCGAAAGTAGGATTCTAGGTCACCGCAAAACTGTATCATATTCGTGGATCTGGAAGGACAAAAGGAGAGTCCCCGAGATAGGATAGATTCTTCTGCTGGGCTAAGAGAATAGCTGGAAAGATTAACAATATTGTTGGGTGGGTTAAGGGAGCTATTGTTGTGGCTCCTTGTGCCATGTAGCAGTTTAGACAGTTTAGTGTCCTTTTTCTTTTGTAGAGAAGCAAAGTTTTTGTTGTAAATGGCTTGTCTAGTTTTTGTAAAGTTTGTCCATGAGGAAGTTTGTGTAGAAGGTTGGTTTTTCATCAGAATATCTAGTTTAGAGAGTTCAGTCTTAATCTTCCCCTGTTTGCTGTATAGGATGTTGATCAGGTGGTTTTGCAGTTTCTTTGAGAGTGTGTGGCACAATCTGTCAGCATAGTCTGTGTGGTATGTAGATTGTAATGGATTTTTTACCTTTAGTCCTTTTGGTATGATGTCCATCTGTTTGCATTTGGAAAGGAAGATGATGTCAGTCTGTATCTGTACGAGTTTTTTCATGAAGTTGATGGATTTCCACTCCATACGGCTAAATGCAGTGCCTTGCATAATGACAGGTTTCAGAGTGGCAGCCGTGTTAGTCTGTATCTGCCAAAAAAACAGGAGTACTTGTGGCACCTTAAAGACTAACAAATTTATTTTAGCATGAGCTAAAATCTGGGAGTGATCTGAATGCTGGTGGCTGGTTGTGAGTTGTCCAGGTTGGAGGCTACAACAGCAAGACATCGCAAAGCACCCCAGGTTACAGGGCAGGGGTGACACAGCCCTGTAACTGGTCTGGCTTGTACTGCGATATGACACACTTACCATTTCATTGTTAAACTCTGATTTAAGATTTTTTTTTAAAGAAAAATGCTGTATCTATGACATGCTGGCTTCTTGGGTTCCTGGACACTTTACCTCTAGCTGTGACAATTATGTGGGGAAATATGTGGCATCTTGTGTTTAAAAGGAAGGAAATATTATCACTGTAAAGTACCCACAGCAATTCAGATTAGTAGAGAGCAAATCCATGCTATGCATCGTGTCAGCATTTAATCCGTGATAGTCCCTGTCCCGAAGAGCATATAATCTGCAATACAGCAGAGAGCCCAAAAGGCTTTAAAGCCTCTAAAAGCTCAGAATCTGGAAGCTCTTTCTATTCATATTTTTGAAACAGAAATACAAAACATTCTTTTACATAGGGTCTCTGCACTGACATGCGAAATACCTGAGTTACTTACAGTGTGTGATAGACAACATTCCTTTCTTCAGATGAAGAATCTTTTCCCGATCCTGGAATTTTAAACATTTCATGATCACCGTGTTAGACCTTTTTCCTGGAGTAATTTTAGTCTCCTGGCCTTTGGAGGGCCTTTCAGATCAATAACAGGTAGGAAGCCCTTAACAGAAAATAAATCATTAACAGGGGAGCCCATAACCTGAGAGCATGTTACTGCTTCCGTTTTCTTCTGGTAAACCTGTTAAATGCAGATTTGAAGTCCAGACTCTGTCTTCCACTCCACATCATCCACTTTGGTAAATACTTTTAATTAGTCATTCTGAATCTTGCCGATCTTTATGCCTCCTGCCAGTTTTCTATCCTCAAGTTCCTCTTCCCTTTAATTGAGCTTCAGCTTCCACCAGCCTTTCCTGTAAGACCTTGATACCGTTTAATGTCTTTAAGGGAAGCTGAAACAGCACCAACCTATTTTGAATGTTTCACGTGTTCCATCTGATTTACATTTTGGGTATTCTTTCATTCAGTTAATACGCCAGCCTGGATATCTCCTCCACGACGCTCTGTGGTGTGGCTATGGGAAGCCCACCGTGAAGTAGATTCTGATTAGGAGCAAATAGCGATTGGAATCGATTCCATGGTTTCGTCGCCTGTATTGAGGAGACAGTGCTCTGGAGGGATGTGAGGGCATTTAGGTTTCTTTCTGGGAGTGACGATGAGTGCTCAGGAGCAGAGTTATGGCTGTATAGAGCTGTCAGAACCTGGGGTCACGTGACCGCCACCCGCTCATTTGGATAGAAAAATAGAGAATTTATAAAATGTCATATTGTATTAAGAAGCCTGTAAAGAGAACGCAGCGAATGAACTGACGCCAAGGGGAAATTTTATTTTGAAATATATCATCTTACAAAATAAAATGAGCCCCAGAGATGCAAAGGGGAACTATTTCAATATGTTTTCACATTCACTTCACTCACAATTACTGTCACAACAACTAACTTATATGTATTGAAATATAATGAGACAAGACTGGAATTAGCTAGTCTATGGCCAACGTAAAACAAGCAATGAGAGATAAAAGACATCTTTTAAATGGTGGAAGTCAAATCCTAGTGAGGTAAATAGAAAGGAGCATAAACACTGCCAAATTTAAGTGTAAAAATGTAATAAGAATTGATAAATAGGAGTTTGAAGAACAGCTAGCCAAAAACTCAAAAGGTAATAACAAAATGTTTTTTAAGTACAACAGAAGCAGGAAGCCTCCTAAACAACCAGTGGGGCCCCTAGACGATCCAGATACAAAAGGAGCACTTAAAGATGATAAAGTGATGACGAATTCTTTGCTTTAGTCTTCATGGCTGAGGATGTTAGGGAGATTCCCAAACCTGAGCCATCCTTTGTAGGTGACAAAAATGAGGAATTGTCACAGACTGAAGTGTCATTAGAGGAAGTTTTGGAATTAATTGATAAACTTAACAGTAACAAGTCACTGGGACCAGTTGGCATTTATCCAAGAGTTCTGAAAGACTTCAAATGTGAAATTGCAGAACTATTAACTAGGGTTTGTAACCTGTCCTTTAAATCAGCTTCTGTACCCAATGACTGGAAGATAGCTAATGTAATGCCAATATTTAAAAAGGGCTGTAGAGGTGATCCGTCAATTACAGACCAGTAAGTCTAATGTCTGTACCGGGCAAATTAGTTGAAACAATAGTTAAGAATAAAATTGTCAGACACATAGAAGAACATAACTTGTTGGGCAAAAGTCAACATGGTTTATGTAAAGGGAAATCATGTCTTACTAATCTATTAGAGTTCTTTGAAGGGGTCAACAAACATGTGGACGAGGGGGATCCAGTGGATATAGTGTACTTAGATTTCCAGAAAGCTTTGGACAATGTCCCTCACCAAAGGCTCTTACATAAATTAAGTTGTCATGGGATAGGAGGGAAGATCCTTTCAGGGAATGAGGACTGGTTAAAAGACAGGGAACAAAGAGTAGGAATGAATGGTAACTTTTCAAAATGGAGTGGGGTAACTAGTGGTGTTCCCCAAGGGTCAGTCCTAAAACCAATCCTGTTCGACTTATTCATAAATGATCTGGAGAAAGGGGTAAACAGTGAGGTGGCAAAGTTTGCAGATGATACTAAAGTGCTCAAGATAGTTAAGACCAAAGCAGACTGTGAAGAGCTTCAAAAAGATCTCACAAAACTAAGTGATTGGGCAACAAAATGGTAAATGAAATTTAATGTGGCTAAATGTAAAATAATGCACATTGGAAAAAATAACCCCAAGTATACATACAATATGATGGGGGCTAATTTAGCTACAACTAATCAGGAAAGAGATCTTGGAGTCATCATCAATAGTTCTTTGAAGACGTCCACACAGTGTGCAGTGTCAGTCAAAAAAGCAAACAGGATGATAGGAATCATTAAAAAAGGGATAGAGAATAAGATGGAGAATATCTTATTGCCCTTAAATAAATCCATGGTATGCCCATATCTTGAATACTGCGTACAGATGTGGTCTCCTCATCTCAAAAAAGATATACTGACATTAGAAAAAGTTCAGAAAAGGGCAACTAAAATGATTAGGGGTTTGGAATGGGTCCCATATGAGGAGAGTTTAAAGAGGCTAGGACTTTACAGCTTGGAAAAGAGAAGACTAAGGGGGCATATGATAGAGGTATATAAAGTCATGAGTGGTGTGGAGAAAATGAAAAAGGAAAAGTTATTTATTTGTTCCCATAATATAAGAACTAGGGGCCACCAAATGAACTTAATGGGCAGCAGCGTATATATTCATAATTGTTTGCATTGTTGCTGGAGCTGAGTTTGTCCTAGGATATGAGAGAGAAAAGGTAGATGTGGTAAATAAATGTATTTTATTGGACCAACTTATGTTGGTGGAAAAGACACACTTTTAAGTTTCACAGAGCTCTTCTTTCTCCTAAACTTGTGTGAACCCCTTATGCTTAAGGATCAGTTCCACTGGGTATTTAGCTTGGACAATCCGCTTATCTTCTCCAGATCTGAGGAAAAGCTCTGTGAATCTCGAAAGCTTGTCCTTCCCACCAACATAAGTTGATCCAGTAAAAGATACTACCTCACCTACCTTGTCTCTGTTATATATTCATCACTACTTTATTCCAGTCTGCATTCAGATATATGTAAGATCCATAAGCACCTGTTATAGAGACTCTCTGTTTGCCAAAGTGAAAACAAGTATGATATACAATTAATTTAGACAAACTAAATATCACTAATATAATATTGTTTGCAGCTATCTTGACTACAGCAGTTTCAACAACCACACCTCAACAAAACAGAATTTATGAAAGAAACCTCCCAGTATTAGACTTGTTCCAGATCTTTGACGATTGTCTGCTCTGAAGTTAAGGTCTGATGTCAAGAAAATCTTCAAAAACATGTTCAAAATAGCTGATATTTACCAATAAAATCATAAACATAATTTAAGCAATTTTTTTCCTTCAGAAAAGAAAAAGGGGAACTATTTGGAAGATCAGTATATTAGGCCACGGACTAATGATTAAACAGTGTCCATGACAACAGGAAAGTTAAGAATGTTTAAATATAAGGAAAAAAAATCGCTAGTAGCGGACTTTATATATATATATGTCACAAGGTGCCGCTGTTGACTAAAAATACGTTTTCATAGAAAGGGAAATATACAGCTCCTCCCCCCCATCCCCATACTAAAATCTGCAGCAAATCAGATATTCACCAGCATTGCCTGACATTGGACTTGAATTAAACCTCTACATAGACGTGGACCGATATATTAAAGCATACTTATTATCTGGCAAACCTGGGATTTTATTGGATAAGCGACACTGCCGGGTGTCTGCGATGGCTTTTCTCCGGCGAGACTCCCTGGTAACCAAGCAGCTGCTGCGGCTGGTTCTGTTGCACACGGCCTGGGAGGTGGGCAGCGGCCAGGTCCGTTATTCCGTGCCGGAGGAATCCAAACACGGCACCTTTGTGGGCCGTCTGGCCCAGGACCTGGGGCTGGAGGCGGCGGAGCTGGTGTCTCGGATGTTCCGGATGGTCTCCAACGGCAGGAGAGACTATTTTGAGGTAAATTTGCAGAGCGGCGTTTTGTTTGTTAATTCGCGACTAGACAGGGAAGAGCTGTGCGGCCAGAGCCCCCTGTGCGCCATTGACCTGGAGGTGATAGTGGACAAACCCCTGAGGATATTTCACGTGGAACTGGAGATACAGGATATAAATGACAACGCTCCTGTGTTCCCTGAAAGTAAAGAAAATCTGTTTATTTTAGAATCGAGATTCCCCAACTCACGTTTCCCACTAGAGGGCGCTTCAGACGCAGATATTGGAACAAACTCTCTGCTAACCTATAAACTCAGCCCAAGCGAACATTTTACTGTAGACGTGCGAAGGAATGATGAAAAAAGTAAATCGTTAGTCCTTGTATTAAGTAAACCACTGGACAGAGAGGAAACCCCTGAGCATCGTTTATTACTCACTGCCACAGACGGGGGCAAACCGGAGCTCACCGGCACAGTTCAGCTGGTGATCACGGTGCTAGATGTGAATGACAACGCGCCTGAATTTAATCAGTCACTTTATAAAGTCCTGTTACTAGAAAATGCTCCAAACGAATCACTAGTAATTAAACTCAACGCTACAGATTCGGATGAGGGAATAAATAAGGATATTATATATTCAGTTCGCAGTGTCACTCCGCTCACTGAAAGCTCCATGTTTAGCATAGATTCAAAGAGTGGTGAACTGAGAGTGAATGGAAAACTGGACTTCGAAGACACTAGTTTACACGAGATTCAAATCGAGGCTACAGATAAAAATCCGCATCCATTGGCTGGGCACTGCAATGTTTTGGTGGAAGTGTTAGACGTGAACGATAACTCCCCTGAGCTGGCCGTGACTTCCCTTTCCCTGCCGGTACCGGAGGACGCTCCTCCGGGGACAGTGGTGGCTCTGATTAGCGTCTCTGACCGGGACTCGGGAGACAACGGCAAAGTCACCTGCTCCATCCCCCCGAACCTGCCCTTTCGGCTCGTCTCCACCTTTAAGAATTATCACTCGCTGGTGCTGGCGGAGGCCGTGGATCGGGAGCGAGTGTCTGAATATAAGCTCGTGGTGACAGCCAGAGACGAAGGGGCCCCGTCTCTGTCGGCCAGCAGCAGCATTTTGGTGCCGATCGCGGATGTGAACGACAACGCCCCAGCGTTCCCTCAGCCCGTTTACACGGTGTTTGTGAAGGAAAACAACCCGCCCGGGGCCCATCTCTTGACCGTGTCTGCCTCGGACCCGGACCTGAGGGAAAACGCCTTTGTGAGCTACTGGGTGGTGGAGCGAAGTGTGGGAGAGCAGCCCCTGTCCAGCTACATCTCGGTGCACTCGGAGAGCGGGCACATCTATGCCCTGCAGCCCTTTGACTACGAGGAGCTGCAAGTGCTGCAGTTCCAGGTGAGCGCGAGGGACGCCGGGTTGCCGTCGCTGTGCGGGAACGTGACTGTGCAGCTCTTTGTGCTGGATGCAAATGACAACGCGCCCGCAGTGTCCCCGGCCGGCTCCGTCGGCGGCTCGCTAGGGCCCGAGCTGGTTCCGCTGTCGGCCGGCGCAGGGCACGTGGTGGGCAAGATCCGAGCGGTGGATGCGGATTCCGGCTACAACGCCTGGCTTCGCTACGAAGTGCAGGAGCCCGGGGCTGCGGGGCCTTTCCGGGTGGGTGTGTACAGCGGGGAGATCAGCACGACGCGGGCCTTGGAGGAGGCGGACGGCCCCAGCCAGAGACTCGTGATCCTGGTGAAGGACCATGGGGAGCCGTCGCTGTCAGCGACAGCCACTGTCAGCCTGTCCCTGGTGGAGAGTCCCCAGGCTGTGAAATGGGACTCGAGGCCAAGGGGCGGGAGCGACGGGCCCTTGGTTGACATGAACGTGTCTTTAATGATCGCCATTTGCTCGGTGTCCGGGCTGTTTGTGCTGGTGATTGTCGTGTACGTTGGCCTGAGATGCCGCCCGGGTCCGGAAGTGATGTGCGGGCCTGGGAAAGCCACCGTGGTGTGCGCGAGCGAGGTGGGGAGTTGGTCCTATTCCCAGCGCCAGAGCCGGAACTTGTGTGTAGGGGAAGGCACCGCCAAGAATGACCTCATGGTTTTCAGCCCCAACTTCCCTTCCTCTTCGAAGATTGCGGGGAACTGGAAACGGGAGCAGCTAATCTGTGATGGACAGGTTAGTCTCGTAGTTCGTTCACAAACATATATGAGATATAAGAGTTTTTTACACGATTTTTATATTGTCTACTGTATTAGGCTTTCATAATGTGGTCTAGGTGAAAACCATGATTTACGTAAAAATCATGTTTAGCAAAATTTTCCAAACAGGCTATTGGAAAGCAAGTGAGCGGTAATTTGTTATGGGGTCGGCTTTTTTATCAATAGTATGAGTCGATGTAAACTCCTTTGCGGTTGCTAATTTAAGGGTAAAGTTGTTCATTTAAAAAAAATCATACTAGTATTTTAAGATAAATGGTGAACGTCTTTTCTATTGGTGGAAATAGATATGATCATATTAGCACATGTTACCCGACACTTATTTACGTTAGGGTTTATTCCTTTTCACTAATTTCTGTTTCTTTATATTTTAAAGAAATCTACCCTAGATTTTCTCTATGAATACTATGACTTTCAGCATTTGTGTGGTTGCTAAGAAAGTCTGGTTGCTCCAGTGTGTTTCTTTTCTCAGTGATCCTATACTTCGCAGTAAGGTATTTTACAAATTTAGGTCTGCATGGTGTTCGTGAAAACATCCTCATATGTGCTGTCCTTTGTGTGAATTTGGTTTTATTCTTAAAAAAATCTAAAATTATTTGCATTTGAGCAAAATCTCATCCAGAAATGTTTTTATTGTTGATAATTCCAATGTCCCTCAGGCTTCAGAAAAGAAGCATTAGTTTACACAAAATCCCGTTGGAAAGGTGAGTCCTTACTTGCAGGGCCGGCTTTATCAGCTGCAGGGCCCGATTCCTGTGGGGAGCGGGGCTTGTACTCAGCGGGCAGCGCTCCCAGTCTTCTCCAGCACTTCAGATTACCTGCCGGGAGAGCTGGGCCGCGGGGCTGCGGCGCTCCGGCTTGGGTCGCAGGGCCGCTGGGCTGCCGCGCTCGGGCCGAAGCTCAGGCCGGGGTCGCGGGGCTGGCTCGCTCCAGCTGGAGATCCGGCCGGGGTAGCGGGGCCGCGGGGCTTGCCGGGCTGCTGCCGAGAGAGCGGGGCCGCGAGGCTGCCGTGATCCTGCCGAAGCTCCGGCCGGGGTCGCGGTGCCGCAGGGCTGCCGCGCTCCGGCCGGAGCTCCGTCGGGGAGAGCGGGCCGCGGGGCTGGCGTGCTCCCGCCGCGGTCGCGGGGCTGCCGCGCTCCAGCCGGAGATCCGGCCGGGGTAGCGGGGCCGCGGGGCTTGCCGCGCTGCGGCCGAGAGAGCGGGGCCGCGAGGCTGCCGCGATCCTGCCGAAGCTCCGGCCGGGGTCGCGGTGCCGCAGGGCAGCCGCTCGCCGGCCGAAACTCCGGCCCGGGCCGCGGGGCTTGCCGCGCTCCGGCCAGCGCTCTGGCCAGGGACGCGGGGGCGCCGGGGTGAGTAAAAAAAATGTAAAAGAGCCTAAGGCGCGGCCCGATTCCAGGGAATCGATCTAATTGGCCTAAAGCCAGCCCTGCTCACTTGGTATTTTTTTAAATCTGAATTTGAGACATTGTCTGTAACATGTCAGTTGGGCATTTTAAGTATCCCTATTTCAGAAAGAAAAAATTAAGATGATGAGATTTTTAAAGTTCTTATTTATTTCATATAGTAATGATAGAAAGTGAAGAGAAACAGTCAAATGAAAAAGAGTCCCATTCAGTTACATCACATGAAGGCAAATAACTAAAAAGTGACAAATTTTATAAGTGCTCATATGAAAATTCTAGAAATCTAAATACTAATATGGGTGAATTTGATACCATGAACTTGGTATTAAATGAGGATATTAGTATAATAATAGAAATCACAGAAACTTGGTGGAATGATGACAATCTTTGGAAACAGTCGTACTTGGATACAAAATATATAGTAATGACAGAGTAGGTTGTGCTCCTGTGGGAGTGGCACTGTATGTGAAGAAAGCACAGAGTCAAATATAGTAAATATCGTAAACAAATTCAACTGTGCAATAGAATCTCTATGGTTAGAAATCTCATGATTAAATAAGAATAATATAGTAGTAGGAATATACTACCAACCACCCGACAAGGATGGTGACAATGATTGTGAAATGCTCAGGGAGATTAGAGAGGCTATAAAAATAGAAAACTCAACAATAAGGGGGGATTTCAAGTATCCTCATATTGACTGGGTACATATTACCTCAAGCCAGGATGCAGGGATTAAGTTTCTAGATACTATTAATAAGTGCTTCTTTAAGATGCTAGTCCTGGAACCCACAAGGGGAGAGAGACTTCTTGACAGTCCTAAGTGAAGCACAGGAGATGGTCCCACAGGCTCATATAGCTGAACCACTGGGTAACAGCCATCATAATAAAATTAAATTTAACATCCTTGTGTAAGGGGGAAAATACCAAAGAAAACCACCACATTAGCATTTAACTTCCAAAAGAGGAACTAAACAAAAATAAAGAACCCAGTTAAGCAGAAATTAAAAGGAACAGCCACAAGAGTGAAATGCCTGCAAACTGCATGAGAACATTTAAAAAATGCCATAGTAGATGCTCAGACTAAATGAATACCCAAATTAAAAAACATAGCAGGAGGACCAAAAATGCCACTATGGCTAAACAACAGAGTAAAAGAGTCCATTTATAGGCAAAAAGCTATCCTGTAAAAATTGGAAGTTAAATCCTACTACAGAAAATGGAAAAGAGCATACATTCTGCAAGTCAAGTGTTAAAGTATAATCGGGCAGGCCAAAAAAAGAATTTGAAAAGCAACTAGGAAAAGACACAAAAACCAAAAGCCAAAATTATTTTAAAATACACCAGAAGCAGGAAGCTGCCAAACAACCAGTGGGGCCACTGGGCAATTGAGGCGCTAAAGGAGCACTCAACAAAGAGGAGGACATTTCAGAGAAGCTAAATGAATTCTTTGCATTGGTCTTCACTGCAGAGACTGTGAGGGAGATTTTCACACTGAGCCATTCTCTTTACATGACAAATCTGAGGAACTGTCCCAGATTGAAGTGTCTATAGAGGAGGTTTTGGAACAAATTGATACATTATACAGTAAAAGGTCACCAGGGCTAGATGATACACTATTCACTCAAGAGGCCTGAAGAAACTCAGATATGAAATTGCAGAACTCCTAAATATGGTATATAACCTATCACGGAAATGAGCTTCTGTGCCAGATGATTGGAGGATAGCTAAGGTGACACCAATTATTTAGAAAGGTTGCAGGGGTGACCATGGAAATTACAGGCTGGCAAGCCTGGCTTCTGTACCAGGAAAATTGGTTGAAACTGTAATAAAGATCAATATTATCAGGTAGATTAACATTATATATTGGGGAAGAGTCAAAATGGCTTTTGTAAAGGGAAATCATGCCTCACCAATCTACTAAAATTCTTTTAGATGGTCAGTAGATAACAGTGTACTTGGACTTTCAGAAAGACTTTGACAAGGTCCCTCACCAAAGGCTCTTAAGCAAAGTAAGCAGTCATGCGATAAGAGGGAAGGTCCTTTCATGGTTCAGTTGCTGGTTAAAAGACAGGAAACAAGAGGCAGGAATAAATGGTCAGTTTCCAGAATGGAGAGAGGTAAATAGTAGTGTTTCCCAGGGATCTGTACTGGGTCCAGTTATTTTCAACATATTCATAAATGATCTGGAAAAAAGGGTAAACAGTGAGGTGGCAAAGTTTGCAGATAATACAAAATTACTCAAGATAGTGAAATCAGAATAGACTGTGAAGAGTTAAAAGGGATCTCCCAAAACTGGATGACTGGGCAAAAAAACAGCAGATGAAATTCAATGCTGATAAATGCAAAGTAAATTATCATAATTGTGTTATAGGGATTAGGCATTAAACAATCTCATACTTTCTAAATAATCCTATATTCTTCCCTTTTACTGACTGATTTCACATTTTACTTAACTATTCCAAATTATTAATCTTTTAAAAATAATTTAAGAGCTGTAATAACCTTATGAGGGGAGCAGAGCACATATAAGCACCACTAATCTTCATTTTCAGTATTCGATTTTGGTTTTGAGCATTCCTTTTGTCCCTCTCTTCTGGAATTTCTTTGCACGTGTCTGAGGTGTGTCTTGTCTAGAAAAACAAGAACCCCTGTCCAGGCGGAAGTGTTTTTTTCTGTCGTAGAACATAGACAGGGAAGATGATGGCCTCTCTCCCTCCATGTGCCTGTGAGCAGCCCAGCAATAGAGTTTGGGCTTTGGATGAAGAGCTCTGCTCTGCTTCTAAATTTGTCTCTCATTCAGTTAGCTAATTTGCAGACCTTTGGTTAAATAAAGGGCAAAGTCGAATCTACAGATGAGAGATTTGTGGAGTGATTTCGAAGCACTGAGAAGAAGAAAGCTACGCTTCCAGAATCTACAGCCTCATTCCATGCTTATACTGTTACCGGCCTGGTAAAGGACAATATGTCGCTTTCCAAAATGAATGACATGAAGAAGACCTCTAGGAGACACCTGAGACTTATTGATGTTCTTGGTGGGTTAGAGTCTACTAATCTTTCTTCACTTTTTAGAAAATTAAACTGAATGATTACAGTTGTCTGATACTAGAGACTCTCATCCAGTGCTCGTGACTAAAAGACTTTCTGAAGGTGGTGAAGAAACCCTCATCTAAATCTGTGCCATGTGCCCTACGAATAACTTGAAGCTCGGTGTCATTTCATATCGTAGTTATTGTAGATGCTAGCGCACCGGTTGCTTTTCAAGCTAACTAAAGTAGCTGTTTACCTACATTACATGACAATTTTAGGTAAAATATGCAAAGACATTATTTAATCGAAGATTTGGGGAAAGCGGACAGAAAGGTGTTGTTTGTACCCCGATCAGCTATACACCGAAGTTGAAGACAATTTCTAAATGTTCAAGCCTGTGGAAGAGACAGAAGATATTGCCGCAGCTGAAGAGGTAGAGAAGGGCCTCGAGACCGATTAATTTTCACCTGAAGAGTCAGATATGAAATTGGAGTCTATGCAAATTAATATTTTAAATACAAATGTAAAAAGAATTGATTGTATACGAGAACCTATAATATGTTTGCATTATTGTGCTTTGTTTATATGAATGCATCTACACCGAATGTTCTCAGAGGGGAGATCGTTATCTGCCAGGGATTTCTCCATGGCATTTATAATTAGTTATAGTGCTCTTCTAAAAGCGGTTGTTTGTATTGATAATGCAGACTGGTTGACGTGATTAATTTGCATATTGCTGCATCCCAACCCAGCAGGTGAGTGACCCTTACGTAGAATCTGAGAGACAGTTTGGATCCCAGAGAATGAGTGTTGTTAAAAGAATGTAAATTCTTCTTCTTCTTCTTCTTCTTCTTCTTCTTCTTCTTCTTCTTCTTCTTCTTCGCAGTAGCAGCAGCAAGAACTATAATAATAATAAATAAACTATTTAGATGCGGGAAAATATTTTTAAAATTTCAAGCATGTATTGGAAAAACCCAAGAAGTTCTGAACAACGAATTTCCTCACACCGGGTATTGATGCCAGTCAGAAATAAGAATTGTCATGATTCCCCCCGGTATTTAAATAATAAAAATACGGGATAAATGGTGACTACTGAAGAAGAATTAGGAGATACTAATTCAATTACAACCCATTATTTTTTGCCTCTTCTACTTACTCTCAAACGCCGCACTTAAAATTATTATTCTTTATAGATGAGAAATTAGGGGGGCATTTTCCTGTGCGGAGACGAATGGCAAGAAAATAGATTTCAGCTGTGTGCGATCATAGAGATCGATGGATACTAAGAAATTGCACAGCGTCCAATAGCTAAATAGCTAAGTGCACTTCATCATATCAGCTTCTAAACCCGTCCCTGCAATCTCTTATTCACGTTACTTGCTGATTCCAGTAACGCCACTGAGGTTTAGTAGGTAGGAATCAGCTCCGAAGAATTAAAGATACAGGACCACGTACTTAGAGTCTAAGTTCTTCAAGGCAGGGAATAGGTGTTCGGTATCTGTATAGAATGTAAATGTGCCGCGTACATACTTGATAAGGAAGATAAAATAACAGAAAAACAGACAGGTTATAAGCTGATAAACCAAATTATGTATTTCTTAAACCCTCCAGTTGTTTTGGAGATCGCAGGTTTTTAGGGGGCTCATGTTCTGAAATCATCACAACAGAAAATAAACACTGAACATGGTAAAGTCTCATACAATGAAAAGAAGCGTTAACGGCACACAGGCGCTACTAATGTTACCCCTGAATATATAATGAAAACAATTTATTTCAATATACCCTAAGTTATCACAAATTAAAATACGCGTATTTCTATACAATTTAAAAACGTATTGTAAACATATTCTGGAAAAGGGACAAGAATAAGAACAATAAGAAAAAAATACAAGCATATGAAATAAAAATAATCATAACAATTACGTTGCATTTCTACGTTTAATCACATGATGTCGCTGTAGACCAAAAAAGGCCTTCGGTGAGACAGTAAATAGAAAGCCCCTCCCTGGTTTGTACTGCGAATCACGTCAATATCAAATGGCGGATCAAACCGGACGCAGAGGGATTAGACGGAGCAGTTTGCAAAGATAAGACTTAAAATATATTTTAAAAATATTTGCATTCGCCACGTCTTAGCTGGAGAATTTTGGAAGGAGTGTTTCTGCGATGGCTGTTCTCCGGCGAGACTCCCTGGTAACCAGGCAGCTGCTGCGGCTGGTTCTGTTGCACACGGCCTGGGAGGTGGGCAGCGGCCAGGTCCGTTATTCCGTGCCGGAGGAATCCAAACACGGCACCTTTGTGGGCCGCCTGGCCCAGGACCTGGGGCTGGAGGCGGCGGAGCTGGTGTCTCGGATGTTCCGGATGGTCTCCAGCGGCAGGAGAGACTATTTTGAGGTAAATTTGCAGAGCGGCGTTTTGTTTGTTAATTCGCGACTAGACAGGGAAGAGCTGTGCGGCCAGAGCCCCCTGTGCGCCATTGACCTGGAGGTGATAGTGGACAAACCCCTGAGGCTATTTCACGTGGAAGTGGAGATACAGGATATAAACGACAATGCTCCTGTGTTCCCCGTAAATGAATTAAATCTGTTTGTATCAGAATCAAGACTGCCGGGTTCGCGTTTCCCACTAGAGGGCGCTTCAGACGCAGATATTGGTACAAATTCGCTGCTAACCTATAAACTGAGCTCTAATGAATTTTTCACTCTAGATGTACAAAAGAAAAACGACAAAAGCAAATCTTCTGAGCTAGTGTTAAGGAAGGGTCTTGATAGAGAGGAAATCCCTCTTCATAATTTATTACTCACGGCCACTGATGGGGGCAAACCGGAGCTCACCGGCACAGTTCAGCTGGTGATCACTGTGCTGGATGTGAACGATAACGCGCCTGTCTTTGGTCAATCCGTGTATGATGTCAATTTAATGGAAAATACAACGGTTGGGGAGTTAGTCATCAAACTCAACGCCACCGATTTGGATGAGGGGATTAATAAGGGTATTGCATATTCCTTTAATACTCTTACTGTTCCCGGAGTAAAAGACATGTTCAGAATAGATTCTCATACTGGAGAAATTAGAATCAAAGGAGAATTGGATTTTGAAGGTACTAAATTGTATGAAATTCAAGTCCGAGCTACAGATGAAGGTCAGGCTCCAATGGTCGGACATTGCAAAATTTTGGTAGAAGTGTTAGACGTGAACGATAACGCCCCTGAGCTGGCCGTGACTTCCCTTTCTCTGCCGGTGCCGGAGGACGCGCCCCCGGGGACAGTGGTGGCTCTTATTAGCGTCTCTGACCGGGACTCGGGAGACAACGGCAAAGTCACCTGCTCCATCCCCCCGAACCTGCCCTTTCGGCTCGTCTCCACCTTTAAGAATTATCACTCGCTGGTGCTGGCGGAGGCCGTGGATCGGGAGCGAGTGTCTGAATATAAGCTCGTGGTGACAGCCAGAGACGAAGGGGCCCCGTCTCTGTCGGCCAGCAGCAGCATTTTGGTGGCGATCGCGGATGTGAACGATAACGCCCCCGCTTTCCCTCAGCCCGTTTACACGGTGTTTGTGAAGGAAAACAACCCGCCCGGGGCCCATCTCTTGACCGTGTCTGCCTCGGACCCGGACCTGAGGGAAAACGCCTTTGTGAGCTACTGGGTGGTGGAGCGAAGTGTGGGAGAGCAGCCCCTGTCCAGCTACATCTCGGTGCACTCGGAGAGCGGGCACATCTATGCCCTGCAGCCCTTTGACTACGAGGAGCTGCAAGTGCTGCAGTTCCAGGTGAGCGCGAGGGACGCCGGGTTGCCGTCGCTGTGCGGGAACGTGACTGTGCAGCTCTTTGTGCTGGATGCAAATGACAACGCGCCCGCAGTGTCCCCGGCCGGCTCCGTCGGCGGCTCGCCAGGGCCCGAGCTGGTTCCGCTGTCGGCCGGCGCAGGGCACGTGGTGGGCAAGATCCGAGCGGTGGATGCGGATTCCGGCTACAACGCCTGGCTTCGCTACGAAGTGCAGGAGCCCGGGGCTGCGGGGCCTTTCCGGGTGGGTGTGTACAGCGGGGAGATCAGCACGACGCGGGCCTTGGAGGAGGCGGACGGCCCCAGCCAGAGACTCGTGATCCTGGTGAAGGACCATGGGGAGCCGGCGCTGTCAGCGACAGCCACTGTCAGCCTGTGCCTGGTGGAGAGTCCCCAGGCTGTGAAATGGGACTCGAGGCCAAGGGGCGGGAGCGACGGGCCCTTGGTTGACATGAACGTGTCTTTAATGATCGCCATTTGCTCGGTGTCCGGGCTGTTTGTGCTGGTGATTGTCGTGTACGTTGGCCTGAGATGCCACCCGGGTCCGGAAGTGATGTGCGGGCCTGGGAAAGCCACCGTGGTGTGCTCGAGCGAGGTGGGGAGTTGGTCCTATTCCCAGCGCCAGAGCCGGAACTTGTGTGTAGGGGAAGGCACCGCCAAGAATGACCTCATGGTTTTCAGCCCCAACTTCCCTAACTCTGCGGCGAACGGGGAGAAAGAGATACAGCAGACGCTTACACCGAATTCAAGTGAACAGGTGAGTTCCAGTAGGGGTTTATAGGGCTCTTAGTGTTATTTCTGGTATTTAAGAAATGCTAAAATAATGTATAATTGTTGACAAGAACAAATGATATTCTTGATTCACATATTTTATTGATGCCTAATCTAAAACTATATTAATTTTTTGGTAGAAATTGTTGAACTATTAGGAGTGGAGAGGTTTTTGATCATTATGAAAGTGACCTTTCTTTCTTTCTTTCTTTCTTTCTTTCTTTCTTTCTTTCTTTCTTTCTTTCTTTCTTTCTTTCTTTCTTTCTTTCACCATCAGTTCAGACCAGTAAGGTTGTGAGTTTCACCAGAGTGCAAGCTGAACTGCTGTGTCCCCTTAGCTCTCCAACTTGGGATGCCTTTTACACTACTTTACTGACAGAACAGCAACTCCTCTAGACCAAGGGTCGGCAACCTTTTGGAAGCGGTGTGCCTCATCGTCATTTATTCACTCTAGTTTAAGGTTTCGCGTGCCAGTAATACATTTTAACATTTTTGAAGATCTCTTTCTATAAGTCTATAATATATAGCTAAACTACTGTTGTAGGTAAAGTAAATAAGGTTTTTTAAATGTTTAAGAAGCTTCATTTAAAATTAATTTAAAATGCAGAGCCCCCTGGACTGGTGGCCAGGACCTGGGCAGTGTGAGTGCCACTGAAAATCAGCTCGTGTGCCGCCTTTGGCACACGTGCCATAGGTTGCCTATCCCTGCTCTAGACTGTGCTCTCTCACAGCCACTAGCATGTAAAGTCACTGAGAGCTGAATACATGAATGCTCTCCCAGCCATCCATGAGTCTATACAGGGTGACACTCACAGATCCCTCAGTCCCAGCCTTATCCCTCAGAAATGTGTGTCTTGTACTGTTAAGTAGCCCACTGGACCATACCAGCTCATAATTAGTCCTCATTGTGACAATGGGTTATGAATATGCACCAATCCTGTTGACCCTGGTAAAGATTCCCCAAACAGTGGTTTAGATAAAAAAGTAAAACAAGTTTATTAACTAGAGAAATATAGATTTTAAGTGATTTACAAGTGGAAGGCATAAAAGTCAGAGTTGGTTACAAAAGAAATAAAAAAATAAACATGGAAGCTAATTCCTAAACTTTACCAAACCCAGTACGTTTAAAAGCAAACAGGTTTCTCTCATCTCAGCTTTCAGCAGTCTGTGCTGGCTGGAAAACCTCCAGGTCAGGACCACTCCCCCCAATTCAACGATACACCATTGTCTTTCAAGCGATTTTGCTGCTCTGAGTAGTGATGGGGGAGGAGAAGAGATGAGGAAGTCACTGACTCTTATTTTGTATCACCCTCCTCTCTTTGAGGATTACCTCTTGCTGGGATGTAGACAAAACAGTCCCCTGTGTACCTGAAATTCGAAAAGTCTTTCAAGTGAATTGTAAACTTCTTTGTTTAGGGTCTCCCCTGCTGGTGAATGGTTGCTTCAGCAGTTAAAGATGATAATTGGGGATATACCAATCTCCTAGAGCTGGAAGGGACCTTGAAGGGTCGTCAAGTCCAGCCCCCTGCCTTCACTAGCAGGACCAATTTTTGCCCCAGATCCCTAAGTAGCCCCCTCAAGGAGTGAACTCACAATCCTGGGTTTAGTAGGCTAATGCTCAAACCACTGAGCTATCCCTCCCCTGAATTGATAGTTTTCTATCACCTGTGATCAGAACTTTGTTGTTTCTGAGGCGCTAGTCTGTGGGTGTTCCCCAAAAACATGTTTCAGTAACAAACATATGGCAAAATCTTCTAGCTCCATATACTGTGTTGATAGACACATTTTAATATGACAATGATGTTCAATAGATGATGAGTTTTCAAATGATACCTCACAAGGCATACTTTGTACAGAATATATCACAAGCATATAAAATTGTGAATATGGGTTACAGCATATCACATGGGGTACAAGGTGTCACACAGGTATTGTTAGTTTTTAAAACACTTATTGTGATTTTCAGTATATATAATTTGAATTAAAAGTTACAGATTTGTTGTGGTGCATTTTGTTTCCTAAATAAATCCATTAAATAAATAAATCCATGAGATATATTTAAAATATATTTATGTATATTTGTTCTATTGCAATTGCAAAGGTGTATTAGATACGTGGTTGTTTTCTGTAAGTAATCTTATCACTCTGGAACATGTAGGTTTTGATTTATATAGTATGTGGTGTAAGTTTTCTGCTCTGAAAGTCAATTTGTGTTGTTACTCAAGTAATTTATTATGGCTTCCTAATTTTCATAAAGCAAATTAAACTTGAAATCAAGAAACCACATTTTAAGCATTTTCTCTATAGATGTATTACATTGTATTTCATTGCTAATTTGTCAAGTCTAAAGTATTACAGCAAATTTTGTGAAATGAAAGAGTAATTTGTTTACTTCATTGAAAATGTGTGCAATTACATTTTTAGTAAGGTTTAAATTGGCAGAAGTCCTGGTGGCACTCTTTTAAGCTCCGCCCACAAAATGTGCTCCACCCATGTGAGTCATCTGAATGAGATATTGTGCACAACAGATCTTGAAGAAAGTTTTAAAAAGTTCTAGCCCTCCCATTAGCTCTTTTGGTTAGGTGCCCACTCCCTTCCCTTTACCTCTGGGCTTTTTTAACCCTTTACAGGTAAAGCAAGTAGAGAACAGTTACTAACAGGGATTTCATAGCTAACTGGCTGGCTGGGTGTCCATAAAATGGACTAACCTCCCCCTCCTTTAAGGAAAAAGCACTGTATTTCAGTATTCTACAGTCTGTCATGTGGAAAATAATATATTCTTATATCCTATCTTGACATCTGCAGAGCTAAATTCTGAGGGTTACTAAAATGTCAATGTCAAAGATTGCAATCAGTTTGGAGGGTGTTTTCTGGTTTTGTTCATTGAGGTACTGGTGACATGTTCATACTTACAATATGTCACCGTGAAAGATCAAGTGCCGGATTGTAACACTGACTTTTCCCTAGATAAGGAAAAGATGCATGTTTGTTGCTGATGGGAGAACATGATGCACATACATTAAATTTTTTTGTAATTCAATGTAATTTAGCTTCCAAAGTTTTGTACTAATATTTCAGTTACTGGGGCAACATGGGAGTTTGGCAGCGAGAGAGATTTTTGAAGCACATTTTAATGTCATAAAAATTTCACAGAATATTTACAATTGTTAAAGTTTGGAGTTTTGAGAAACTCTAATTGTTACTATGTTCTTTATCGCCAGTTTTTCTCCATAAAGGTCACATTCTCATGAGGTTTTACTCTATTACTGTAGTGTCCTGGAGACAGTGTATACCGCATCAACATAAAGAGCAGTAATTGATAATTTTAGCACAAGATATTCTTGACTAAAACTCTTCACTCTCTGGACTTTATGCATGAGAAAGTGGCTACGACCTTACAATTAATGAGAGAAATGAAAAGAAAGAGAACATTGAGGTGATTATCATGGAGAGTTTAGTTACTTTGTCCATTATCTTTTAGAATGGTAAACAAAAGGTAATATTGAATGACAGGCCAAACTGGGGATGGCTTTACTAACTAGAGTATTTTAAATTAAATTAAATTGATTCAGGATATTTAATTTTGTTTATTTTCACTATAGTATTTAGGAAAGCTAGGAAATAAACAAGCTCTTACTGCAAAAGAAATAAATGCTACACTATATGAAGAAGGCTGTCATACAGAAAGAAGTAAAAAAAACCTTCACTACAGGTTCTTAAATTAAAATTCCAGGATTTCCCCCTCAAAAACTCTGGACTAATAATGAAACCACCAACAACAATGCTCAATGGTTTGGGGAAGTTTATTTAACACATTCTGTAGTGCAGGAAATAACATGAAGGCTGATAGAAATAAACTCTGCTTTACACCATTTGTGTATAAATTAATCGAACTGTAATAATTCCAGTTTCTAAACTTATGGCAAGGACAATGGGCATGGTTCAGCCAGGGGCGGCTCTAGGTTTTTGGCCGCCCCAAGCAGTCATGCCTGGGAGGCGCCCCCGAGCCGCGGGAGCAGCGGACCTCCCGCGGGCATGACTGCAGAGGGTCCACTGGTCGCGCGGCTCGGCTGGACCTCCCGCGGCTGCGGGCAGTTCGCAGGTCCGGCGGCTCCGGTTGAGCTGCCGCAGTCATGCCTGCGGGAGGTCCAGCCGAGCCGCGGGACCAGCGAACCGTCCGCAGTCATGCCTGCGGGAGGTCCACTGGAGCCGCCGGCTGAGCGTCCCCTCCGCAGTCATGCCTGCGGCAGCTCCGCTGCTCCCGGGACTCCGGTGGACCTCCCGCAGGCATGACTGCGGCAGGTCCGCCGGCCCAGCCTGCCGCCCCCCCGGGAAAGGGCCGCCCCAGGCAGGTGCTTGCCCCGCTGGGCTCTGGAGCCGGCCCTGGGTTCAGCACAAAGCCAGTGAATGGATGGCTCTATCTTCACTGCACTGGGTTTCTGGGGCTATCACACACTGTGAGAGCAAATAGTAGCTACGCCTAAAAATTGTTAGGGGAAAGAAATGTACAAAGCCGAAGCAGAGAGAATCAAGGCCTTTTTCACATGGGAATTCCATCCAAATCCATCTTCAAATTCTTCACCTTCACTCACATCTGATATACATGAGGGTATATCAGTCAAAGAAGAGTCATTGGGAGAACCTCAGTTCATTGGTTAGAATGCTCACATAAGTATAGTCCATAGTTAAGAGGTTTGGGCAGGAAAGAGGAAAAATGGAGTAGTTTCCAGGGCCTTTTATAGCTTCTGCCATGTGGCGGGAATCCCATTGTTCTCACTATGTGAAAGTACAGTAACAAGATGGTGGTTGGAGTCACATGGACAAGTCACATGTCCACACATTTTGCCTAGTCATTGCAGGAAGCCATTACCTATATTTCAGGCAGCACTGTTTGCAGGACAGTCCATTCTGTGTAGATAGGCATCTCCCATGGTCCATTGTCAGTTAAATGTTTCTTGATGAGCCACTTAATTTGAACAGTCTCTCCAAGATGTGGAGGCTAGCCACCTTGTGAGCATTACCAAGGAGCAAACATTTTGAAATCCAATCCAGAGCCAATATTCATAACTTTAAATACAAAAATGATACATGGATACAGATAGCATAATCATAACCAGCAAATCATAACATTTTCATAGACATCTTACATGCCACATTTTGTACAGGATATGTTGCAAATATATATCAGTGTTTGCAACAATTATCTGTATGGTCATATTTTAATCAGATAACATCACAATTATATTCTGAAAATTTCAGTGATACTTTAACTAGGAACTGTAAGGTGAGGATGATGAGAACAGATAATTTGAATGGAAGAGGAGAGGAGATTGAATATCTGGTGAATCTCAGTGAGGAAAACTACAAGATTTCTCACTTACTTCCTTAGATGCTATCTCTAGTATCAGGACTCGGAGAGAGAATATTTTATTAAAGCTAATGTTAAAAAAATTATATAATACATAGGTTGGGAAAATAGTGTTGTACATCTGGGTATAGTGCTTACATTATCTACAAATGCAAAGTTTTTTTTAAAAAGTCATATGATACATAGAGTACATAATCAGCAATAACCCAAATTTAGGTGAATAGATTTAACAATACAGCTTAGATATTAAAATCCAAATACTTGGGTACATCACTTATGAAAAGCTGTACAAAGATTTGGTTGTGGAAAGCAAAATATGTCAATGAATGGAGATTGTCCCTCAGTAACTGAGAATTAGGATAGGTTGTCCATTTAGAGAAAAAACAGAAACAAAAAACAGTCCATCAGGAAAGTATTTGAGTTACTTTCAGGACTGCACTTCTCATCGGCACTCCAGCTCATCCCTCGTGCTTTTAGGGTGACCAGATGAGAATTCCAAAATATCGGGACCCCCGAAGGGGAGCGCCTTTTCAATTGTTACTCTCACCCATCCGAGTCTTCGGCTGCACTTCGGCGGAAGATCTTTCATTCCTGGACGGTCTTTGATGGCATTTTGGCAGAGAATAATAAACCTTGCCACCAAAGAAAGAAGTACCCACTGCCGAAATGCTGCTGAAGACCATCAGTGACTGAAGGACCCTTCGCCGAAGTGCCACTGAAGACTCAGATGGGTGAGCTTAACAATTGAAAAGGCGCTCCCCCTGTGGTGGTCCTGATATTTTGGAATATCACACACACACACACAAATGAGAAAGACACACAA
This sequence comes from Mauremys mutica, assembly GCF_020497125.1. Classification (NCBI taxonomy): domain Eukaryota; kingdom Metazoa; phylum Chordata; order Testudines; family Geoemydidae; genus Mauremys; species Mauremys mutica. The sequence goes on along the minus strand of NC_059079.1, from coordinate 73,937,365 downwards.
GGTAAGTGTAACAATTGAAAAGGCACTCCCCCGCCGGTCACTGCTGCCTAAGCAACAAGGAAAAAAAATGCCCAAAACAAAATATTGGGACAAATGGCATCCCAGTCATATTTTGGTTGGGACGTGGGACAAACTGCTCGATAATCGGGAGAGTCCTGATTTTATCGAGATGTCTGGTCACCCTACCTGGTTTTGCTGATGTCCACTGATATGTTCTATGTAGTTGTCCTTTGATCACCTGATGGTGTCTGACACCATGAGTTGCCACATCAGCCAAGCGTAGCATTGACCAACACCACATTCTCTCAGCACTCGCTCATTATTGGGGTCCCATGCACCCAGGACTCCAATGATCAGTGTGTGAGTTTGGACTTCATAGCCCCTAGCTCTCAGGGTGTTGGCCAGAGAGGTATATTTCTCCAGCTTTTGAGCTTGGGCATCATGGAAAGCCGGGGTCCTGTTTTCAAAGGGCACTGTGATGTCCACCATGATGATCTTCTTCCGGTCCTCATTGATGATGATGATGTCTGGTCACAGTTGGCTGTTGGTTCTGGGGATGGCAGAGTTTATGGCAACCTTCCCCACAGGTGGCAGGATGGCTCTGGCCAGGTGATCTTGGATGGCATTGTGTTGCAGCTGCCAAGCTCTTGAATAGGGCTTGCAGCTACACAGGATGTGGGATAACGTCTCGTTGGCGTAGCCACACATCTTGCATCGCTTGTCCCAATTCCCATGGCGGACAGCTCCATTCAGTGGGACGCAGTTGAGCCGGGCCTGGTAGATGAACCTCCAGTCAGCAAATTAGGTGAAGCTGCCTCTAGGGAGGAAGTGGTTGCTGTCTTGCCACTTGCATTTCACTTCAAAGGCCTTGCCCTAGTCTGGCTTCCGTTTCAGGTTTTCCACATATTAGCAGCCAATGGCATCCTTCAGGGTCCTCTCCAGCATGGTTATGGCTCTTGGAGTGATGATGTGCACTCCATATTCTTCACCCGTGGCACCAGGACTCCAAGCTTCTAGTGTTCTTCACACCATGTCCAGTGGCAGCCAATATGCTTCTCCAGTTATTGCATAGCATTGCGGGCACGAGTCCAGAGCAAAGCAAAGTCCTCCAAATCTGCCTTCCAGTGAATTGCTTAGGTAGGTGGCTACATCTTGGTTGGAGGGGGTCCAGGCAATTTGCTTCTTGATGGCATCCTGCTGAGCACTCTCCATGATGTTCCTCACCGTGCCCTCTGGGCATGTCAGAAGGTGGAAGGTATTATCTTGGCAAGAAGGTACCAAGCAACTTGAAAAATGAATAAGACCACAAATCTCAGAAGAATCAGGATTCAGAGAGATAAAGAAATCCCAGAGCCACCAATAATTAATGGAAGAATCCTTATGGGAGAATAAATATTAAAGGGATACTTGATTGGCGATCCTGTGCTGGAAAGAACTATCTATCTTATATACCTAGAAGTGTAAGGACTTCTGAGAAACACTTGCGATTGTCAATGGTTCCAAAACTTGCAAAGAGCCGTAGCAGGCCATAGCCAGGAGGAGTACAAGTCACCCGAAGTATGATGTGAAAGGATGACTTTAATCTTCCCAGGACGTAGGTCTGCAGCACAAACAGAATGAGACTCGTTGGGAAGCATCTTGGAAAAGGAGAAAAAGCAGCTACTGTTTTCAGGAAACCAGAGTCATTCAGGAAGAAGAAAAACACTGTATGGGATTAAATATTGGTAACGCACAGTAGGAGGAGGTGGGAGGATTTGATGACATCGGAACTGTATATATTGAATCCATATATTGAATCAGGCTGGTAAACTATTCCGGGCTGATTCAGACTATGCTGCCAAACCTGCAATTAGGGACAGGATGACATTCAACAGCGATGTACATTGCCCATGCTACCTGGGCTGGAGCTTGACTGGAGGGGGTGCACTCTGTTCACACTCTTCAAACAGTCCCAGAGCAGTTGGGTGTTTTGGTAACCAAAGAAATAGTGAAATAGTTAACAAGGTTTACATTTGAATGAGCATAATCTGACATCTTTGTGTGCGTTTACTCAGCTCTACGCATCTGAATTAACATTACATTGAGACGAATGAGGGTAGTTCATACATATCTTAAGATCAAGTGCTGAACAAACCCTAAGGGTACAAACCCTAAGTAATAAGTTGACTTTATGCAAAAGATTTAATATTGTTTTTTGGGGGGAATTATAATAGTCCCCCAACCCAGTAGCTTAGTAGTATCTGTATAGCTACTGCACTGCCATGGCTACAGCCTGTGGACTTTGTTAGCTAGTGGAACCCCTGTGTGCCTCCGACGTGTGGGTTTAGATGTGTGATTCTAAGCAGATGCTCTGGTCACAATAATAACAGTACTAGTAATAATAATAGAAAGAAGAAGAAAAGGTGGAGCCTCGGAGTTCCAGATGAGTTGGGGCTCCATTGATCTGGCCCATTGTGCAAACACATAAAAGACAATTCCAGCTTCCAAGAGTTTATAATTCAAATAGACAAGACAGTCAATGCATGGGAAGAGAAACTGGTACAGAAAGGCGAACTGATTTGCTCAAAATCACATAGCAAGTCAGAGATAGATCCATGAATAGAATCCAGGTCCCCCAACTCCCAATCCAGTGCTCTGTCCATTGGACTCCTCTACAGGACCCACGATGGCACCACATTCTTTCTTTGGAATCCAACTGTGTGGCTTGCTTCCCACCCCATGTAAGGGAACTAGTAGAGGACAACTGTTCTCCCATTTCTATGGATTGTGGATTGAAATGATGAGCTTCTTTTTTTTGTAGATTTCTATACATCTAAATTAGCCTTTGTAATTTTGCACTCTTAGTATGGTCATAAGGTGAACACTGCAGTCCCATTCCTTGGTGTTACAAAAGACAATACATTGAGGAAGACAGGAAAATGTGATCATAAACACTCTGCACCACGTAATAAGTTACAACGTTGTAACTAACCTAAAGTAAATAAAAGTCCTGTCCTATTTCCTTAAATTTAAATCCAAAAGAAAAACATACACCCATTAGTATCTAAAATTGAAAAAAGGAAGGAAGGAAATTTAATGAATGTTCAGATGCCGCTCATTTAACTGTGGATATTTAAAAAAATTTGCGATCTTCAAAGAAAATACTTTTTTGGAAGAAATTTGATGAAGGTCTCCGCAGGAGTACTGCAGTAGGAAAATATTTCTCTCTGTCTCTCTCTCTCTCCTATTTAGCATTTACATGTTTTAGTCACAGGATGTCGCTGTTGACTTCATAAAAAAAAGGAAAAACAAAGCCCCACCTTGCTTTGTATCCAGTCTCTCACAGCCTGAGATCTGCTGAATGATGCCGGAGTCAAATGGAATAACATACGTGTGAGAGTTTTCAAGAGATTTTCTTAATTTATGAACAACAGAAGGAAGATATATTTTAAAAAAAACGGAAAATTTCCGTGTGCCTCTTCGGATTGTGCTGTATTTTGCAGCAATCAACAGATTCAGCCGGATTGCCTGACACCGGATTAAATTTGCACAAAGACGCTGCAGGATATTTAAGAATATTTCTTTTCTGTTAAAGACGTAGGAATTTTATCTTTCAAACCGTCACCGGCACCGCTCCGCGTCAGCAATGGCTGTTCTCCGGCGAGACTCCCTGGTAACCAGGCAGCTGCTGCGGCTGGTTCTGTTGCACACGGCCTGGGAGGTGGGCAGCGGCCAGGTCCGTTATTCCGTGCCGGAGGAATCCAAACACGGCACCTTTGTGGGCCGCCTGGCCCAGGACCTGGGGCTGGAGGCGGCGGAGCTGGTGTCTCGGATATTCCGGATGGTCTCCAGCGGCAGGAGAGACTATTTTGAGGTAAATTTGCAGAGCGGCGTTTTGTTTGTTAATTCGCGACTAGACAGGGAAGAGCTGTGCGGCCAGAGCCCCCTGTGCGCCATTGACCTGGAGGTGATAGTGGACAAACCCCTGAGGATATTTCACGTGGAAGTGGAGATACAGGATATAAACGACAATGCTCCTGTGTTCCCTGTAAATGAGCAAAACCTGAGTATAGCAGAATCACTAACGCTTCCAGGTTCGCGCTTCCCACTAGAGGGCGCGTCTGACGCAGATATTGGTACAAACTCGCTGCTAACCTATAAACTCAGCCTAAATAATTATTTCACTTTAGATGTGCAAGTAAAAAATTACCACAGTACATTGCCGGAACTTGTGCTTAAGAAACCTCTGGACAGAGAGGAAACCCCTGAGCATCGTTTATTACTCACCGCCACTGACGGGGGCAAACCGGAGCTCACCGGCACAGTTCAGCTGGTGATCAAGGTGCTGGATGCGAATGATAACGCGCCTGTATTTAACCAGTCTGTTTATGAGGTGAGTTTGTTAGAAAATGCAGGTCATGGAACGTTAGTCATTACACTTAATGCCACGGACTTGGACGAAGGAATTAATAAAGACATTTCATACTCCTTTAGTAATCTACTCCCATTCAGTGTGAGGAAATTATTCAGCATTGATGCTGATACTGGTGAGATCCGACTTAAAGGAGAAGTCGATTATGAAGTCAAAACCCTGTATGAAATTCGAGTGGAAGCCAGAGATAAAAGCCCGTTTCCCTTGGCTGGACATTGCAATGTTTTGGTGGAAATTTTGGACATTAACGATAATGCCCCCGAGTTAACAATAACGTCTCACTCTCTGCCGGTTCCGGAGGACGCTCCCCCGGGGACAGTGGTGGCTCTTATTAGCCTCTCTGACCGGGACTCGGGAGATAACGGCAAAGTCACCTGCTCCATCCCCCCGAACCTGCCCTTTCGGCTCGTCTCCACCTTTAAGAATTATCACTCGCTGGTGCTGGCGGAGGCCGTGGATCGGGAGCGAGTGTCTGAATATAAGCTCGTGGTGACAGCCAGAGACGAAGGGGCCCCGTCTCTGTCGGCCAGCAGCAGCATTTTGGTGCCGATCGCGGATGTGAACGACAACGCCCCCGCTTTCCCTCAGCCCGTTTACACGGTGTTTGTGAAGGAAAACAACCCGCCCGGGGCCCATCTCTTGACCGTGTCGGCCTCGGACCCGGACCTGAGGGAAAACGCCTTTGTGAGCTACTGGGTGGTGGAGCGAAGTGTGGGAGAGCAGCCCCTGTCCAGCTACATCTCGGTGCACTCGGAGAGCGGGCACATCTATGCCCTGCAGCCCTTTGACTACGAGGAGCTGCAAGTGCTGCAGTTCCAGGTGAGCGCGAGGGACGCCGGGTTGCCGTCGCTGTGCGGGAACGTGACTGTGCAGCTCTTTGTGCTGGATGCAAATGACAACGCGCCCGCAGTGTCCCCGGCCGGCTCCGTCCGCGGCTCGCCCGGGCCCGAGCTGGTTCCGCTGTCGGCCGGCGCAGGGCACGTGGTGGGCAAGATCCGAGCGGTGGATGCGGATTCCGGCTACAACGCCTGGCTTCGCTACGAAGTGCAGGAGCCCGGGGCTGCGGGGCCTTTCCGGGTGGGTGTGTACAGCGGGGAGATCAGCACGACGCGGGCCTTGGAGGAGGCGGACGGCCCCAGCCAGATACTCGTGATCCTGGTGAAGGACCATGGGGAGCCGGCGCTGTCAGCGACAGCCACTGTCAGCCTGTCCCTGGTGGAGAGTCCCCAGGCTGTGAAATGGGACTCGAGGCCAAGGGGCGGGAGCGAAGGGCCCTTGGTTGACATGAACGTGTCTTTAATGATCGCCATTTGCTCGGTGTCCGGGCTGTTTGTGCTGGTGATTGTCGTGTATGTTGGCCTGAGATGCCGCCCGGGTCCGGAAGTGATGTGCGGTCCTGGGAAAGCCACCGTGGTGTGCGCGAGCGAGGTGGGGAGTTGGTCCTATTCCCAGCGCCAGAGCCGGAACTTGTGTGTAGGGGAAGGCACCGCCAAGAATGACCTCATGGTTTTCAGCCCCAACTCCTCGGGGAATGTGAGCACAGAGAAACCTCAACAGGAACTGACACTGAAGTCTTCTGCGGCGGTGAGTCATATGACTGAATCCTTATTTGGAAATATTTTTATGTTGTAAGTCTTCATGCGTTCTTAGGCGTGTTGTCTTTGAAATGAACGAAAAAGCAACTTTCCTTAAAAACTGGATGTTTGTTATAGCAACTGTAGTTGGAAAAAGTTTTTTGAGAGAATTAACTGTTATCAATAACTTCTGTATTTCTACTTATGTCTAGGTACTTTGGTAGACTAGTCATAGACAGGAATGTGGGCTTTAATATTCAGAAGTAATTGTAATAAGAGTATTTGGATGTTTATATCATTATTTCTGTTTATGTCATATTTATATGAAAGAAATTTAAAAAAATGTGGAAGTCTTGTGAATGTTAATTAGAGAAATATAAAATTCCTAAAATATTCAATTTAGGGTGAGTATGTTTATACTCTTTGGTTTTTATATTATTGCTATTATTAGTGCCTATATTTTACAAGTGGAAAATATTTTACTTAGCAGGTATCAATAAACGTGCAAGTTTTGTCGTGTGATTTCACAACACATGAAGCAGTACTCTGTCTTTTTGATGCATTGCTATGTCTCAGCGTTAGCAATAATAAGAAACACATATTTGATCCCCAAACTTAGGTGTTTTATTCTTATGGTAGAAAGGGTTGTAACTGAAGGAGAATTAATCACATTCTTCATTTTTGTCAAATATTTTACCAATATTTTAAAAATAAGTTTATTACATTATTTTCTGAAAGCCTTCAAAGTAAGGATTTAAATGTCCCCATTAGTAAAGTTTAATCACCCTGTAAATAATTAATTTTACTGCAGTGTGGATGGATAACCTCACTATTGGGTCATTATTTATGCCCTTGTATAAAATGTAACATGCACACATACACACAGGATTGCAGAGATATATAGTTCACTTAATTGTCTTTTTCTCATTATCTATCTATCTATCTATCTATCTATCTATCTATCTATCTATCTATCTATCTATCTATCTATCTAATCTAAACCAGTGGTTTCCAGACTGTTTAGGCTGCCTTCCCCTTTCCAAATAATGCAGTCTACTGCATACCTGCATCAGAGATAGGTAGATACAACACGTGTGGGTCAGGTGCCCCCAGATTTCTGCCTTCCATTTAGCAACAGCTTCTAGAAGTTTTGAAATAGTGGGGCATGCCCGAAGGGGGGCACAGAGGAATGTTTGGAGGGGCAAGTGGTGACACCAGGCTGCTGGTACCAACCTGGCATGTCAGGGCTTGGGGAGGGAATGCCACCTTCACCCTGACTCACCTTAGGGGGCCACACAGCCTGTCTGAGTGTGTGTGGGTGCAACCAAAAACTAAGTCAAAGGGGGGCTCAGTTTTTGAGCTGAGTTCTCCCTTTGAGTTTAAATTTTTGGTTGTGCCACCCCCCAACCTAGACGGGCTGGGTAGCCTGCTGAGGAGAGTCAGAGTGTGGAGATGGTTTGGGGCTGGCCTGAGCCACCTGGCATTGCTGCTTGCCCCCGAATGTTCCTACTCCTTAAAGGAGTGCCCCCCACATTTTGAAAACCTCTGTACTAAATAAAATGCATTGTCCTCCATTATATGATTTTTCTTGCATACTGCCTGACCAGAGCTTGTGTACCCTTAGGGGTATCCTTACCCCAGTTTGAAAACCACTCCTGTAAACTGTGGTATACTACCACCTATCACCTAGCACTGAACAACTTCCATATAAAATCAGTGGTAATAGTGAAATCCCTAGTGGACTTCATGAAGGCTTCTTCCGTTTTAGAGTCATAACTCCAATTAAGGTAGCCATTTTTTCTTGTCGGTTTTATTATTTTCCTCCTTTTTTGTTTAGTTGTCCAGGGTGAGGAAGTGTCAGTACCGTGAGGTCATTCTTATGGTGGAAAAACTTTTTTTAAAAGGAAGGTTTTGTGGTGTTTTATAAAGATGGCCAGGTTCTGGATTTGCCTCCTCCTGTCTGTAAATTTGTTATATAGTCCAATTCCCCTCAGCTGAGAATACTTTGACCCCAACTGTGAAGTGCTTTGTCTTTCTTGGGCTTTGTGATCTGAATTGTCCCAGAGAAATACAGCTGTCATGGTGGTTCACAGATTGAAATTCAGTCTTTGATATAGCTGGGGCTTGATCCATTAATGGCTTTGAAACATGTTCAAAGCCTTAAACTAGCATGGGAAACTGACTGGCATCCAGTGGAGGGATTTGAGCATGACTTGATTTGCTCAGGACGGTCTGAACCATGGAGAATGGAGGCAGATGCATTCTGTACCAGCTGAAACTAGTTCATTGTCTTCACTTTCAGTTTCAGATTCAGTAAATTACAGTAATCCAATTTAGATATGCATATACATGGATCACTGTGGCCAGGTCCTTGCTTATGAGGAAGAAAGCTTCCTAGCAAGCTGGAAGTGAAGGAAAGTGTTTCTAGATAAACTTCTTGATCATCCACGCTCAACTATGAGAGCAATAGGACTTCCTACTTATCATGGACAGCTCCACAGTTTCTCACATCATATGGACTTGGTATCATCTCTGTTTCTTTTGTCTCCTTTTCCCTTTCATCCTTGTTGCTGTTAATTCCAGTTACTTTCTGTGTAACATCACTACATTTAATACTTTCCTCCCTATGCCCATGTTAACACCATCCTTTGCTCATCACCTCTCTTTGCTATTTTATTTTTACTTCTGCTCTTGCTGAACTGCATCCCTATTATTATTATTATTATTATTATTATTATTATTATTATTCTGTATTACATCCTTGGGATTATTTTAAACAAATAGCCTTCACACTATACAAGATCTTTAAGGATAAGAAGGGGAAAGTAACTGTCTAAAATTTATTCCCATGAGTCACCAATAAATCCTGACCATGAACCGCCTCTGTAGGTTTGAGTAGTCAAGAGTTTTGTTAGACCCTCTGCCATTTTCCTGATAACAGGAGAACCAGATAGGTCCTGCCTTCCCTGCTTACATGTTAGAAGAAGTCTGAGAAGAGATATTGAGACTCAGAGAATGATGAAATGCAGTCCATTAGCCATTGATAGGTAAAGATTGCATGAAGCATTACATACATCTGGAAATTGAGGGATAGCAGTTTTAAAAGTTGGTCACTGGCTGGTCTCTCATCAAGACAGCTGCTCAAATGATTTCTTGAGAGGGACCTAACAAAGAAATTGCAACTCTCCATCCCATCAAAAATACTTTTGAACTTCAGAAAGGTGATGATCAATGCATCTCTCCTCCCACTGAAATTAAGTGAAATAATCTAAGTAAAATTATCTTTACCACCCCGAAACTCCTCTCCCCCTGCTTGCTTGGTTACATGCACTGTTCTGTTATCAGGAAACTGTCAGGTATAATAGAAAGGCCTTTTCAAACTTCTAAAATATATCTTCCAACAAAAAAATCAACAATGATTCTTGAAGTTCTGTGGAGTTGTCTTCCTTGTGCCCTGGTTCCTAATTATTCAATGAAGTAAATTGCATTAGTTTCACTAGTTGCTGCAAAATGGCAAGTTGGTGTGGAATTGCAAGTGAAATAAGATTGTAATGTTGGCATTTATGTGTATTTGATTACAGTAGTCTCAAAGCACAGGGTCAAACTAATGTCATTCTAGCCCAGTATCCTGTCTTCTGACAGTGGTCAGTGTCAGATGGTTCAGAGGGAATGAATAGAATAGAGCAATTTTGAGTGATCCGTCCCCTGTTATATCATCCTGCCCCAGATTCTGGCAGCTGGAGGTTTAGGTACACTCAGAGCATGGGGTTGGATCCCTGACCATCTTGGATAATAGTCATTGATGACCCTATCTTCCATGAATTTATCTAATTCTTTTTTGAACCAGTTATACTTTTGACCTTCACAACTGTGATGCTGGTATCCCAGATGACAGCTTATGTCAAGGTCCTGAAGTCTCTGCTGTACACTGACAAATACATAGCTGGGATCAGTCTGGCTCACCTGTGTGTTAGTATTGTAAAAACAGGAGTTAGAATTATAAGAATATATTTAGAGTTTAGATTTTATTGAATGCTTGTGAGTTGCTGGATATATTAATCTCTCTTATAATATGTGTATCCCATATGTAAGGTGATCATAGAATCATAGGGTTAGAAGTGACTACAAAGGTCATCTAGTCTATCCCCCTGCCAAGATGCAGGATTTGTTGTGTCTAAACCATCCAAGACAGATGACTATCCAGCCTCCATTTGAAAACCTCCAGTGAAGAAGCTTCCACAACCTCCCGAGGTAGTCTGTTCCATTGTCCTACTGTTCTTACAGTTAGAAAGTTTTTCCTGAGATTTAATCCTCATCTGCTATGCTGTAGTTTTAACATATTGCCTCCTTGAACCCATTGCCTCAGAGAAACTGGGAAGGATCCAGAGGCAAGTGACAAAGATTGTCAAAGGGATAGAATATGAATCATATGGGCAAAGGCTGAAGGAACTGGGTATGTTTAGTTTGGAAAAGAGGAGATTAAGGGGAGAAATGATAGTGGTCTTCAGATACCTGTAAGGCTGCCATAAAAAAAAGACGGAGAAAAGTTGTTCCCTTTTGGCACACAGGGCAAGATAAGAGGTAATATTTGAGCATTTATATTGTGAGCCTCTGTGACTATGTAAATCACCAGACAGAAGAGAGACATTAATTGGTGTGATCTGCAACAGAAAGAGTTACGTCTTTCCCTAAAGAGGACAAAAGACGTTGTTGTTCTGGGTCCCCCTCCCACCATGAAGATGAATCATGCAGGTGGAGTCCTCCCATCAGCTGAATTTACAGCTCAGAATGCATGACAGGAGGGGGTAAAACCCCAAACAAAAGGAACTAGGTTTCTCTATTCTGCTTGGACTCTGGGAAGCAAGTTTTCTAGGTATAAGCAATAGATCTCCAGCTGCTTAGCCTGGGTTAGCCCTGAAGGACATAAAGAACTTGCTTATTGTAGATGCTTCTATTAGCTTTTGAAATTTAAGATTGTAACCCATTTGTGTAATTATGTTTTCCTGCTTTAATCTGGTAAATAACTCTCTAGTTTCCCTTTCCTATTTAACAAATCTTTATATAGTTTATTATAGGATTGGCTACAAGTGTTGTCTTTAGTGTGAGATTTGAGGTGCAATTGACTTGGTGTTTGATTGGTCCTTTAGGACTGGGAGTAACCTGAATATTTTTGTGATTGTTGGTGTAAGGGACCATCCATTAAAAATGTGTGCCCACCATGGTTGAGTTGAGTACCCAAAGGACTATCTGTGATTCCATGTTAAGACTGGAACAAAGAATCCTGTGGCACCTTATAGACTAACAGACGTTTTGGAGCATGAGCTTTCGTGGGTGAATACCCACTTCGTAAGACTGTTGTGGTGCCTGAGGAGTTCACATTGAATAATTGGTTGGTGAAATCAAAGTATAGTATTCACAACCAATTTGGGGTTTGCACCCTGCTTTCTAACAGTCTGCCCGGAGGTTGGTACTCACACTCTTGAGTCAGTGCAGAAAGCATTATAATAACATCCTATGGCAATGAGTTCCACAGATTTATTATGCATTGTGTGAAGTATTTCCTTTTGTTTGTATCAAATTTGCTGCCTATTAATTTCATTGGGTGAACCCTACTTCTTGTTTTATGTGAAGAGGTAAGTAACACTTCCCTATTCACCTTTTCCACACCATTCATGATGTTATAAACCTCTTTCATATCCCCCCTTAGTCATCTCTTTTCCAAAGTGAACAGTCCCAGTCTTAATCTCGCCACCTATGGAGACTGTTTTATACCCCTTATCATTTTTATTGCTCTTCTCTGCAACTTTTCCAATTATATCTTTTTTTGAGATGGGGTGATCAGAACTTCACACAGTATTCGAACTATGGGCATACCATGGATTTATAAAGTGGCATTATACTATTTACTGTCTTATTATCTATCCCTTTCCTAATGGTTCCTAACATTATGTTAGATTTTTTTTGACTGCTGCTGCATATTGAGCTGATGTTTTCAGAGAGCTATTCTCAATAACTGCAAGATCTCTTTCTTGAGTGTAACAGCTAATTTAGTGTATGTATAGTTGGGACTATTTTTCCCAAAGTGCATTACTTTGCATTTATCAACACTGAATTTCATCTGCCATTTTGTTACCCATTCACCCAGTTTAATGAGAACCCTTTCTAACTCTTCACCGTCAATTTTGGACTTAACTATCTTGAGTAATTTTACATCATGCCAATTTTGCCCCCTCAGTGTTCATCTCCTTTTAAAAACCATTTATGAATATGTTGAACATCAGAGGTCCCGGTAAAGATCGTCCCCCCGCCCCCACTATTTATTTGTGAAAACTGACCATTTATTCCTATCCTTTGTTTCCTATCTTTTAACCATCTACTGATCCACGAGAGTGCCTTCCCTCTTATCCGATCTGCTTAGTTTGCTTAAGAGCCTTTGGTGAGACACCTTGTCAAAGACTTTCTGAAAATCCAAGTACACTATATCTAATGGGTCACTTTTGTCCTCTTGCTTGTTGACACCATCAGATAATTCTAATAGCTTGGTGAACCATGGTTTCCCTTTACAAAAGCCATATTGACTCTTCCCCAACATATCATGTGCACAGTGCTTAAGAAGTGATGGGCTCAAGCAATTAGGTGCTGGGGCTCAAGCAATTTTTTTACTTTCATAACAGATAAGGCAAGCCCAGAGGTGACTGGGCTATGAACTGCCAACCTTAGAGGTGCTGGGGCTCAGCCCTGGCAAGCCCTGGCACAAATTAAGCACTGCATGTTCTGCTATGTGCATGATAACTTTCTTTTTTCACTATACTCTCAGCCAATTTGCCTGGTAAAGATGGTATTTCAGCAGAACTGTACAAAGTACTATTGAGTGTTTCACAACATCTTGAGTAGCATTTGGGAAGAAGAAGACATGCCACAAGACTTCAAATATGCTATTATCATAGGCACTGACTCGGTGGGTGCTCCGAGTCTGGAGCACCCATGGAAAAAAAATTGTGGGTGGTCATCACCCATTGGCTGCCCCACAGATCAGCATCCCCTCTTCCCCCGAGTGCCTCCCACCCACTGGCGGCCCTGCCTATCAGCTCATCCCCCTCCTTCCCAGTACCTCCCACCTGCCAGCGATCAGCTGCTCAGTGGAAATTCAGGAGGCCTGGGGGCAGGGTGGGGACAGGAAGAGGTGGGGCAGGGGTGGAGCCTGGGGGGCAGGGGTGGAGTGGGGGTGGGAAGAGGCAGGGCGGGGGTTTGGGGATAGGGGTGGAGTGGGGGCAGGGTCTGTGGCAGAGTTGGGGTTGAGCATCCCCCGGGAACTGAGGATGTCAGAGCATATGGCTATTATTGTATCACTGTTCAAAAACAAAGGCAGCAAAGCTGACTGCAGAAAATACAGAAGCATTTCTCTCCTCTGTACAGCAGGGAAAATACTAGCTTGTATTCTACTGCACAGACTCATTGCTAACATATCTGAGAAGAATTTTCCAGAAGTGCAGTGTGGTTTCAGACCAAGTCCTAGTACCACAGATATGATTTTTGTCATAAGGCAGATCTAGGAAAATTTTTTAGAGCAGAACATGGACCTGTATGCAGTTTTCATCAACTTGACCAAAGCTTTTGATATGGCAAACAGAGAGGGTCTATGGGTTATTCTACCTGAACTGGACTGCCCAAGAAGGTTCATACAAATCATCCATCTGTTCTATGACCACACGACAGTGCAAGTGCTCTCCATTTGTGATTCTTCTGATGCATTTGAAATCTTGAATGGAGTGAATCAAGGCTGTGTACTTGCTCCAATGCTGTTCAATTTGTTCTTTGCCTGTGTCCTCAGCCATGCCACAAAGAACTTGGATCAGGGAATATACATCCACTACCGACACAGTGGCTCCCTCTTTGATCTTCGAAGACTCAGTGCCAAGACCAAGATGCTGGAGAGACATTTTGCAAATAACTGTGCCTTGATGGCTCATAGACATAATGACCTTCATGTCATCATTGATAGGTTTTCTGAAGCATCCCAGCTATTTGGCCTCACCATCAATCTCAGTAAGACAGAGGTCTTGTTCCAACCAGAACCTCATTCCAATGCTTCAGTGCCAGCCATCTTCATCCAAGGCATGCAGCTGAAAAATGGGGATCAGTTTAAGTATTTAGGCAACATTATTTCAAGTGACGGTTCCCTTGATAAAGAAATTGCTTCCAGCATCAGTAAAACCAGCCAGGCACTTTGCCAACTCCAAACAAAAGTCCTTCACCAAAACAACATTCGTCTCTCCACCAAATTGAAAATCTACAGTGCAATGGTTCTAATGTATCTCCTGTATAGATCTGAGACATGGACTCTTTATAGATGGCACAGTAAACAGCTTGAGCAATTTCACATGCGCTCCCCCCACTCAATAATGAGCATTCACTGGCAGGACAGAGTGACCAATATTAAGGTCCTTGAGAGAGCAAACACAACCAGAATTCAGGAAATATTCAGAGCAGAACTTAGATGGACTGGAAATGTCATCAGAATGGAAGACCACTGTCTCCGAAACAGATCTTATATGGGGAGCTGAGTCAGGGCAAGAGAAAGAAGGGTTTTCCATATAAGTGCTTCAAAGATAACCTGAGGAGGAATCTCCAGTGGGCTGGCATCAGTCTCAAAGAACTCAAGCAAATGGCTCAGAACAGGGCTCGCTGGCGATCTCTGACAAGATCAGCATGTAACAGGTTCAAGCGGGACTGACAAAATCATCTCCAAGCTGCACGTGAAAAGTGCCACAAAACTGCATCATCAAACCTCAGAGATTTGACTTCCCATGCCCTCAGCGTGGCTGACTCTGTGCAGCAGGGTAGGACTTCAGAGAAAATTGTGACAATATCATCATATTATTGTCAGCGATGGACTACCAACAATCTCTTTGAGCATTTCACAGTCACTGTCACCATTTTGATCAGATGGTTAGTAGCGTAGTCCTCTTGATATTCTTATTGTTCAAGCATGGAATTTCTATCGATAGAGATTCTATGGTATAGTTTGATTCATTTAAGATTTTTATTTTATTTGACTATGCTTTTTTCACATATAGTGCCACTCCCCAACGCGTGTAACCTACTCTGCAATTCCTATGTATTTGGCACCTGGTGTTACCATGTTCCATTGATTATCCTCATTCCACCAAGTTTCCCCAATGCCTATTATATCAATATCCTCATTTAATGTCAGGTACTCTAGTTCACCTATCTTAGTATTTATACTTCAGTCATTTGTATATAAAGCACTTGCACATTTTGTCAATATTCAGTTGCTTGCCTTCATGTATTTATATTTTATATTTATATTTAAATAAGGTAGTCTTACATTTAACTGTTCCTCACTAACTCCTACCTTCCCTTTACCAACTTCTTTCCTATCCTCTTTACTAGGATGTAGAGTTCCCTCTTTAATAAATTTATCCCCAAAGGATATTGCCACATGTGCTCCTCTGCACCTGTTGTTTTCCCCCCCAGGCCTTAGGTTTAAAAAATCCTCTGCAACTTTTTTTTTTATATGCTAGCAATTTAGTTCCATTTAGGTTTAGGTGGAGCCCATCCTTCCTGTACAGGTTCCTCTGTTCCCAAATGCTTTCCCAGTTCCTAATAAAACTAAAACACTCCTCCCAACACCATCCTCTCATCCAGGCATCGAGACTCTCATCCTGAAATTCTGCCTAACTGACCCTGCAAATGCTACATGAATTCCTACTTGAATCCTTTCAGTTGATAAAACCTCCCATTATTCATCTCGACCATTATATTGTACCCTCTAAAACTGATATTATAACTATTTCCTGTGTTTCATATTTACTTTCTGAAATAGACTGTAAACCCTTTGGCACATCGCCAGTGCACTGAAATTGCCTGCAAGGCGCTATGCGCATGTATTGCACTCCACCACTAGCACCAGTGCCATCCTCTTTCTAATCATTACTACTAGTGCAACTGCTACTGCTACTCATCATCTTCATTATGAGGTAAAATATATCAGCCTGACTGATGACAAACAACTGCCAGTTGGAATCGTAGCTCTGCATTGGCAGAGCACTGGACATTATTAGATAAAATTTTAAGTCCTGTGATGCGATCATCCAGTCGGGTGGGTGGATGGAGCTCCCCTTCACTGCACTTCCATGGGCGATACGCTTGTGCAACTGACAGAATAGCTAGGCCCCTGATTTTGTTCTTCAAAGCTCTCAGTGAGCTGGAATCGGAAAGGCCGCTTCTCCTTCTGTGACCATAACCTCCCGAGATGGCTGAGATCCTCTAGGATATAAGAACATAAGAACATAAGAAAGGCCGTACCGGGTCAGACCAAAGGTCCATCTAGCCCAGTATCTGTCTACCGACAGTGGCCAATGCCAGGTGCCCCTGAGGGAGTGAACCTAACAGGCAATGATCAAGTGATCTCTCTCCTGCCATCCATCTC
This sequence comes from Mauremys mutica, assembly GCF_020497125.1. Lineage (NCBI taxonomy): Eukaryota > Metazoa > Chordata > Testudines > Geoemydidae > Mauremys > Mauremys mutica. Next base: position 73,920,927 of record NC_059079.1, on the reverse strand, counting down.
CATCCTCTGACGAACAGAGGCTAGGGACACCATTCTTACCCATCCTGGCTAATAGCCATTTATGGACTTAGCCACCATGAATTTATCCAGTCCCCTTTTAAACATTGTTATAGTCCTAGGCAACCTCCTCAGGTAAGGAGTTCCACAAGTTGACTGTGCGCTGCGTGAAGAAGAGCTTCCTTTTATTTGTTTTAAACCTGCTGCCTATTAATTTCATTTGGTGACCCCTAGTCCTTGTATTATGGGAATAAGTAAATAACTTTTCCTTATCCACTTTCTCAACATCACTCATGATTTTATATACCTCTATCATGTCCCCCCTTAGTCTTCTCTTTTCCAAACTGAAGAGTCCTAGCCTCTTTAATCTTTCCTCATATGGGACCCTCTCTAAACCCCTAATCATTTTAGTTGCTCTTTTCTGAACCTTTTCTAGTGCTAGAATATCTTTTTTGAGGTGAGGAGACCACATCTGTACACAGTATTCGAGATGTGGGCGTACCATGGATTTATATAAGGGCAATAATATATTCTCAGTCTTATTCTCTATCCCCTTTTTAATGATTCCTAACATCCTGTTTGCTTTTTTGACCGCCTCTGCACACTGTGTGGACATCTTCAGAGAACTATCCACGATAACTCCAAGATCTTTTTCCTGACTCGTTGTAGCTAAATTAGCCCCCATCATGTTGTATGTATAGTTGGGGTTATTTTTTCCAATGTGCATTACTTTACATTTATCCACATTAAATTTCATTTGCCATTTTGTTGCCCAATCACTTAGTTTTGTGAGATCTTTGTGAGGATGATGTAAAGAGTAAGAATAGTGAGAATGGGAAACAGAACCTTTGCTCGTTCAAGAGCAGGGAACTCCCTTCCTGAAGAGCTGAGGATTGCTAGGGTCCTGGTCATATTCAGGACAAAATACAAGACCCAACTCTCTGACATAACCTTCCCATAACATACTCGCTGGCTCATACCAATGCACACACTTCCACTTGCAAGTGCTTACACAAACACAAAATCGAAACAATTCAAAGCTACTATTCTGCTTTCTCTTAGGCCTGGTCTACACTATGCATTTAAACCAATTTTAGGAGCGTTAAACCGATTTAACACCACACCTGTCCACACTAAGAGGCCCTTTATATCGATATAAAGGGCTCTTTAAACCGGTTTCTGTACTCCTCCCTAACGAGAGGAGTAGCACTAATATCAGTATTACCATATCGGATTAGGGTTAGTGTGGCCGCAAATCAATGGTATTGGCCTCCAAGCGGTATCCCGCAGTGCACCACTGTGACCGTTCTGGACAGCAATCTGAACTCAGATGCAGTGGCCAGGTAGACAGGAAAAGCCCCACGAACTTTTGAATTTCATTTCCTGTTTGCCCAGCACGGGTGGCGATGCAGTCCCAAATCCAAATCCAAAAAGAGCTCCAGCATGGACCGTACGGATGTGATTGCTGTATGGGCAGACAAATCTATTCTATCAGAGCTCCGTTACAGAAGACGAAATGCCAAAGCATTTTAAAAGAATCTCCAGACAGAGGCCACAGCAGAGACTCAGCACACTGCTGCGTGACAAGCGTAACGGAAAGCCAAAGAATCAAATGGACGCTCATGGAGGGAGGGAGGGGGGACTGAGGACTCAAGCTATCCCACAGTTCCTGCAGTCTCCAAAAAGCATTTGCATTCTTGGCTGAGCTCCCAATGCCTGTAGGGTCAAACACATTGTCCGGGGTGGTTCAGGGCATAGCTTGTCAATTTTACTCCCCCCCCGCAAGAAGTAAAAGGGAAAAAAATGGTCTCTTGACTTTTTTAAATGTCACCCTATGTCTACTGAATGCTGCTGGTAGATGCGGTGCTGCGGCAGTGACCTGCAGCATCCTCTTTCCCCCTCCCTGGTGGCAGATGGTACAATATGACTGATATCCATTGTCATCATCAGCCTTGTGGCAGATGGTACAGTACAGAAGGACTGGTATCCGTCCTCATCATCAGCCTGTGAGTGCTCCTGGCTGGCCTCAGGTGAGGTCGGCCGGGGGTGCCTGGGTAAAAACCTCCTGGTCATTCCCAGTAGATGGTACAGAACGTCTGGTAACCGTCTTCATCATAGTAACTGGGGGCTGAGCTCCATCAGCCCCCGCCCTTCATGTGTAAAGAAAAGATTCTGTACTGCCTGGACTATCATAGCAGCGGGATGCTAGGCTTCTCTCCCCCACACTGCTTAATGTCCTGTCTGGACTATCATAGCAGCTGGAGGCTGCCTTCCCCTCATTTTATCTCACTAACAAGTCACTGTTTCTTATTCCTGCATTCTTTATTACTTCATCACACAAATGGGGGGACACTGCAATGGTAGCCCAGGAAGGCTGGGGGAGGAGGGAAGCAACAGGTGGGGTTGTTGCAGGGGCACCCCATGTGAATAGCATGCAGCTCATCATTTCTGCAGGATCTGACATGGAGCAGCTATGCTCTCTGGTTCTCTGATACACTGGTTCTCTAGTACACTTGCCCCATATTCTAGGCAGGACTGACTCTATTTTTAGATACCATAAAGGAGGGATTGACTCGGGGAGTCATTCCCATTTTTGTCTTTTGCGCCCCCGGCCGACCTCAGCCAGGGGCACCCATGACAGCAGCAGACAGTACAGTACAGAAGGACTGGTAACTGTAATCTCATTGCCAATTTACAATGGCAGCAGACAGTACAGAACAACTGATAACCGTCTCTGCTATCATGCAAAAGCAAATGAATGCTGCTGTGTAGTGCTGCTGTATCGCCTCTGTCAGCGGCATCTAGTACACATACGGTGACAGTGACAAAAGGCAAAACAGGCTCCATGGTTGCCCTGCTATGGCGTCTGCCAGAGCAATCCAGGGAAAAAGGGCGTGAAATGATTGTCTGCTGTTGCTTTCCCAGAGGAAGGAATGACTGATGACATTTACCCAGAACCACCCGTGACAATGATTTTTGCCCCATCAGGCACTGGGATCTCAACCCAGAATTCCAAGGGGCAGGGAGACTGCGGGAACCATGGGATAGCTACGGAATAGCTACCCACAGTGCAACACTCCAGAAATCGATTCTAGCCTCAGACCATGGACGCACACCGCCAAATTAATGTGATTAGTGTGGCCGCGTGCACTCGACTTTATACGATCTGTTTTACTAAACCGGTTTATGTAAAATCGGAATAATCCCGTAGTGTAGATGTACCCTTAGAAAGAGGAATAGAACTACAAGAAACAACAAGAATACAAAGAAAAGAAGAGAAAAGTGAATTTGATCCTAGATATCCCTGGACAAGGAAGAGAAACAAAATATGAGCGCTGCCTGGGCTGTAATCCACTCACACATATCAGTTTTGTAAGGCACTTAGATACCATGGCATTGGGCATAGTATAAAATATAGATAAATATATTTCATCTTCTTTTCTTAAACTGATCTGTCGTTGGTACCAGCTGAACTTCTATTTAAAAGTGAATTGTTATTAGTAGGAAATACAAATTGATCTTTTCAAAAGGGAAATCTTAGTTGTTTCACAGTTCAGCTGTTCATAACAATTTTATTCTCCATTAAAATTCTTGTTCCTTCTACTAAATGACAAGTGCTGGACACTTGCTCAATCAATGATAAACAGTAACCCAGGAAACAATAGAAGAACATTTTATTTTCCACTGCATTTATCTTCGTGTGCCCCAAAGCATTTTACAGGGTTATGGTAAATTACACGATTACGGAGTTAAATAATAAATAATAGAAAAAAGAAAGATAAATTAAAAAGTAAAGAGAAAAATGTTATAGAGGAGATTTTAGAGCTGGAGAGTCATTGGGGCAGACATATATGAAAGACTGTTCCGAAAGGATAGAGCTGAGGAGGTAAGACCGCGGACGGAACGCGAGGAAATAGAGCCTGAACCAAAGCTCATTAAAATTAGTGAAAGAATCTTATTCATATCAAAGGTGTTTCGCTGAGGTTTGAATCAGGCCCTAAAAGGAGCAGAAGGAGTGGGGAGGAGAGAAGGCGAGAGTTTCAGAGGACCCATGAGATATGATGGAGCAAGTTGTCGAACATCAGAACTCAAATCTCTTTGTGAAAAAAAGGCCAGAATCATTAGTAAAGTAATTTTTTCAAATGTTAACTGAGATGCTTGTGGCATTTTCCGTTTCTATCAATAAAAAGTGGACACTGAGTATTAGAGACGGAGAAAAAATATAAAATAGATATTATCATTTTACATTTATGTCTGCTTTACAGTTAAATATTTCAATATTTATTTTATTTGGGGAAAGAACGTTCCTTCAGTCAATCACCGGTTATTACAGCATCATTCACTCAGATTTTCCTATGCACAGGTATAATATGAGAATGATCAGAAATCAGATTATTTTAGATATAAGTAACCCATGAAAATCTTTATTCTCAATGATGGATTAAATATAAATACAAAAAAATAATTTGTTACTGAGACTCACATGTACCACATTGTGGCGCTGTCTACTAAAAAACCGCGTTATGCCAGGAAATGAAAACAGCTCCGCCCTGGGAGGAAGAAAACACTGGCTGCCCCAGCCTCAGAATAACGGGATCATACTGGATGCGACAAGAGCGGATGGAATTCATTGTGACAGTACTGCAGGGTAGATCAAAAATATTATATAGAACGGCTGGTAATTAGTTAATCAGATTTGAATCCGAAACATTCCGCGTCCGCGATGGCTCTTCTCCGGCGAGACTCCCTGGTAACCAGGCAGCTGCTGCGGCTGGTTCTGTTGCACACGGCCTGGGAGGTGGGCAGCGGCCAGGTCCGTTATTCTGTGCCGGAGGAATCCAAACACGGCACCTTTGTGGGCCGCCTGGCTCAGGACCTGGGGCTGGAGGCGGCGGAGCTGGTGTCTCGGATGTTCCGGATGGTCTCCAGCGGCAGGAGAGACTATTTTGAGGTAAATTTGCAGAGCGGCGTTTTGTTTGTTAATTCGCAACTAGACAGGGAAGAGCTGTGCGGCCAGAGCCCCCTGTGCGCCATTGACCTGGAGGTGATAGTGGACAAACCCCTGAGGATATTTCACGTGGAAGTGGAGATACAGGATATAAATGATAATGCTCCTGCTTTTTCGGCAAATGACTTAAAGATATTTATTGCAGAATCTAGATTACCAGGCTTTCGATTCCCGCTAGAGGGCGCGTCTGACGCAGATATTGGTACAAACTCTCTGCTAACCTATAAACTCAGCCCAAATGAACATTTCACTCTAGACTTGCAAACGAAAAATGATCAAATCACATCTGCCGATATGGTTTTAAAGAAACCACTGGATAGAGAGGAAGCCTCTCTGCATCATTTATTACTCACTGCCACTGATGGGGGTAAACCGGAGCTCACCGGCACAGTTCAGCTGGTGATCACTGTCCTGGATGCCAATGATAATGCGCCTGTATTTAATAAGTCAGTCTACGAAATAAAATTATTGGAAAATACAGCTAATGGTGTATTAGTGATGACCCTCAACGCCACAGATTTGGATGAGGGAACTAATAAGGATATTTCCTATTCTTTCATTAGTCATGTTCCCCCTAATGGAAGAGACTTGTTCAGTATAAATTCAAATACTGGTGAGATCAGAGTTAAAGGAGAAATTGATTTTGAAGTGCACAATGTATATGAAATTAGAGTTGAGGCGAAGGACAAAGGGAATCTCCCACTGGCTGGCCACTGCAAAATTTTGATAGATGTTATAGACGTGAACGATAACGCCCCTGAGCTGGCCGTGACTTCCCTTTCCCTGCCGGTGCCGGAGGACGCGCCCCCGGGGACAGTGGTGGCTCTTATTAGCGTCTCTGACCGGGACTCGGGAGATAACGGCAAAGTCACCTGCTCCATCCCCCCGAACCTGCCCTTTCGGCTCGTCTCCACCTTTAAGAATTATCACTCGCTGGTGCTGGCGGAGGCCGTGGATCGGGAGCGAGTGTCTGAATATAAGCTCGTGGTGACAGCCAGAGACGAAGGGGCCCCGTCTCTGTCGGCCAGCAGCAGCATTTTGGTGCCAATCGCGGATGTGAACGATAACGCCCCCGCTTTCCCTCAGCCCGTTTATACGGTGTTTGTGAAGGAAAACAACCCGCCCGGGGCCCATCTCTTGACCGTGTCTGCCTCGGACCCGGACCTGAGGGAAAACGCCTTTGTGAGCTACAAGGTGGTGGAGCGAAGTGTGGGAGAGCAGCCCCTGTCCAGCTACATCTCGGTGCACTCGGAGAGCGGGCACATCTATGCCCTGCAGCCCTTTGACTACGAGGAGCTGCAAGTGCTGCAGTTCCAGGTGAGCGCGAGGGACGCCGGGTTGCCGTCGCTGTGCGGGAACGTGACTGTGCAGCTCTTTGTGCTGGATGCAAATGACAACGCGCCCGCAGTGTCCCCGGCCGGCTCCGTCCGCGGCTCGCCAGGGCCCGAGCTGGTTCCGCTGTCGGCCGGCGCAGGGCACGTGGTGGGCAAGATCCGAGCGGTGGATGCGGATTCCGGCTACAACGCCTGGCTTCGCTACGAAGTGCAGGAGCCCGGGGCTGCGGGGCCTTTCCGGGTGGGTGTGTACAGCGGGGAGATCAGCACGACGCGGGCCTTGGAGGAGGCGGACGGCCCCAGCCAGAGACTCGTGATCCTGGTGAAGGACCATGGGGAGCCGGCGCTGTCAGCGACAGCCACTGTCAGCCTGTCCCTGGTGGAGAGTCCCCAGGCTGTGAAATGGGACTCGAGGCCAAGGGGCGGGAGCGAAGGGCCCTTGGTTGACATGAACGTGTCTTTAATGATCGCCATTTGCTCGGTGTCCGGGCTGTTTGTGCTGGTGATTGTCGTGTATGTTGGCCTGAGATGCCGCCCGGGTCCGGAAGTGATGTGCAGGCCTGGGAAAGCCACCGTGGTGTGCGCGAGCGAGGTGGGGAGTTGGTCCTATTCCCAGCGCCAGAGCCGGAACTTGTGTGTAGGGGAAGGCACCGCCAAGAATGACCTCATGGTTTTCAGCCCCAACTTCCCCCACTCTTTGCAAAATGGGGAGGAGAAACAGCAGGAACTTAACCCAAATGATGCAGGACAGGTAAGTCTCTGGATGGAATGTTATGAGTAGTCTCTCAGAGAGGACCGTGATAGTATCTCTTCTGCTTTTTGTATAAATGGTTATTTGAGATGGCTTTTAAAGTAAAGATATTTGAAAGTAATCCCTGATTTTTTAAGGACACATCTAATGGCTTCACAAGGAATGAATGATGCTCAGTAGTGATTTCTGTATTTTTGATGAGTGATTTGAAGCTTTGGTGAAATTTCAGTCCTGGATAGATTGTTTTTCATAATGAAAATTTATATTTTAAATATATTTTATTTTTTTAATGATACTCTTTAATTTTAAATCAGTAAGTAACCCGAAATGTTTTGAATTAAAGTCTGCAGGAAAATCACACTTTTTATTTCGCACTGATTTCGAGCTGACGTAGATTTCAGCCTATGTGTGGTTTGATTCTTAGGAAGTGAAACCGTGCAACAGCAGCATATATTTAAATTTCTGAAAAATTAGCTCTGATTGTGAGTTGTTATATCTGCTAGATTTTATTTTTTTTATTGTTTTGAACAGACTGTCACTTTCAAGGAGTGTTCCAGTTCGATTTTATTAATCCGAAAATAGACGCTTGATTTCCTTCTCCATCCCTTAATGAAAACATTGTTGTTTTTACTTCAGTCCCTGACTTAATTTTAGTCTTAGTTAAAACGAAGAAATGGAGACACTGTAGCTCAGAAGGAAGATGAAACCCCCTGTTAGGAATACAAACATTCACATTTTTCTGTGTCCTACAGTCAATTGGAGGAAAAATAACATGTCGCCATCTACTGTTTTCCTAATTTTGTAGCAAAATTCTCACAACGAGACAAGTATTCCTGTCAGTGATGAGAGTTTGGAATCAATGGTGGACGGTGTTTCTTTTTCTCAACACTGAGGCACTAGTGGTAAATGCAATAGTATAATATTGTATGGTGAAAAGTAGCTGTAAGTGTTAGGCCAAAGCATTGAATTTCAACTGTCCCCCTGAATACAATTGCTAAATATATATTCATTGGAGGTGGTAGGATCTGTCAAATGGACATTAGGAACTTCTAAAAGTTTATGGGTTTAGATTTCAGAAATTTCAGCTACTGATGTAATGGGAAGAAGTAGTTGTGAAGAGAAAGAGAGGACCTTATCTTGATTACACTAGTGTAAATCCAATATAATTAGGCATTCCAATGGCCCCATCCTTTACCTATAAGAAACAACGAGCTCCTATTGGCTTTATAAGGAATAACTCAAATCCTGGGAAACACAGTTTCTAAGTATTGATTCATAAATATAATATTATGATGATTTTCACCTTATTTTTTTGAAGCATAGGAACTGCCTTACCGGATCACACCAATGACTGTCACTGTAGCATTCTAGTAGATGTCTTGAAGAAGGTGTAAAATTCCAATAACAAACACTAGCATGCCTGCTGGAAGCTTCTTCTTAATCCAAGACAGTTGTTGGTTGCTTAGGTCTTGAAGGAGGAGGGTTATATACTTAATGCCTTTTTATTGTGTATAGTGCAAGAGAAGATATTTCAGAAATGCTGAGTCTTGGTGATGAAGATAACAATAATGGTTATTTGTAGCATAATCATATATATGTAGGGCTGGAACTGGAAGGACCTCCAGAAGTCATCAAGTCCAGCCCCCTGTGCTGTGGTGAGCCAAATGAACACACCCCTAACAGGTGTTTGTCCAACTTGTTTTTTAAAACTTCCAATTATGGGGATTTCACAACCTCCCTTGGAAGCCTGTTCCAGAGCTTAACTACTCTTATAGTTAGAAAGTTTTCCCTAATATGTAACCTGCTTCTTCCTCCCTTTGCATTAGGCCAGTAAACCCTCAAAGAAGGCAATTAGATTGGTTTGGCATGATTTGTTCTTTAAAAATCCATGCAGGCCATTCCTTATAACCCAATTATCCTCCAGGTGCTTACAAATTCAGTGTTTAATAATTTGCTCCAGTATCTTTCCAGGTATTGAAGTTAGGCTGACTCTTCTAAAATTTGCTCGTCCTCTTTGTTCCCCCTTTTAAAGATAGGTACTATGTTTGCCCTCCTTCAGTCTTCTGGGAACTCACCTGTCCTCTACTTCTCAAAGATAATTGCTAATGGTTCCAAGATTGAGTCAGCTAGTTCCTTAAGTACCCTAGGATGATTTTTATCAGGCCCTGCCCACTTGAATTATCTAAGGTATCTAAATATTCTTTAACCTGTTATTTCCCCTATTTTGGCTTTCATTTCTCAAATATTTTTTTGCTGGTTAGTCTAATTTTAAACACTGAATTTTAGGGATTGATCTTTGAACATGAGTCATTGATATCATGCTTGCCATCCAAGAAGGAGATTGCAAGTAAGCGGAGGTTTCATTTTAACTATAGAGTCCATGTATTACAGGAATTATCACTTTTTTTCTACTTGATAGTAAACAAGAAGTAAAATCGGATTATAGGAATGGATAGATATTAATCTGAATGTTCTCTTTCACTTTTATTTTATCTTAGGTTATTCAAGCGGTTTCCCCGTCACTATAACATTTAGCAGCAAAGAATCCTGTGGCACCTTATAGCCAGAATAATATTTCAGTGTAAGCAGAACAATCTAATATTGAAGGAAACAAAATAAATATCGTCAGTGCAGATGCATCTACCAGAGAATCTATGTCATTTAAATTGCATTGTTTATTTCGCTGCAATGGTCTAGGAAAGCACCATATAGAAATTCTGTTTTACAGAAACAAATAAAGGCTAATAGAAATTAGCTCTAAATTAAACGGTGGGGTCGTAAATGCATTGCAACAGAGCAGGCACAACTTCAAAGAGGAATTTGACTGAGAGGACCCAAGTTACTAGTGGAAGGAACACACCTAGTTCTAGATTAATGCTCGTTTCTGGGTTTTATCCACAACAGAAAATAGTAGCTGGCTTAAGCGGTGATTTACTTTTAGAATATGTACTAACTCAAAGCTAAACCAGCGAATAATGACTTTCTACCCCTACCCCGCAGAATGGAGTCTTCTATACATGACAGCTTCTTCGACATAGTAGAATTCCTTTCATACTATGGAAGATACTTTCCCTCTCATTTTGACACACACAATCAGCTGTCAGTTAAGCAACAGTTTGTGCAAACCCTTACCAAAGCGTAACGTATTCATGACATCCCCACACCAGCAATATTTGAGAGAAAAGATCATTTTTAATGGTCATGGGAATACGAAAATAACCAAAACACGAGAGGTTTCAGAGTAGCAGCCGTGTTAGTCTGTATCCGCAAAAAAAACAGGAGTACTTGTGGCACCTTAAAGACTAACAAATTTATTTTAGCATGAGCTTTCGTGAGCTAAAGCTCACTTCTTCGGATGCAGTGAAGTGAGCTTTAGCTCACGAAAGCTCATGCTAAAATAAATTTGTTAGTCTTTAAGGTACCACAAGTACTCCTGTTTTTTTTTGCAAAACACGAGACTGAATGAGAATTTTCTCACAGTTACCTCCTCAGGAGCTGTGTGCTGCACAGGGGGCGCTGATACAGAAGTAGTACTGAGGAAGTGGAAATCAGATCAGATCTCCAGCTGTTAGAGAAACTGGGATTCCCACAGCTAAGGACCCCCTTGGTCCTCTGAACGGAGGGATCAATTCCCAAAGAAGAAAAGGGATGAGGGAAAGCGGTTCTTGTGAAGAAAAGAGTGTGTGTCAGAAAATGGCCAGAGGGACTTGGAAGGGATTCTCATTGGAGCCTCTACTGCTTTTAAGAACCACGAAGAAGCATTGCAGGAAATAGTTAACTGTAAAAGTAACCACTGATTTGGGGACGTTGGCAGAAGGAGATTCCAATCTTTCCAGACTCTAGGACTAGGACACAAACAGGAAGGAATTAAGACATTTAAAAAAAAGAAAAGAAAACGGTTTCCTTTTTCCACACTAGGAGTCATTCAGAGAGAGAGAAAAAACAAATTAAACAATTTTTAGACATAATTCCATTAACATATGTTTGGAAATGGTAAAAAAAAGTTAATTAAGTTAATGGCCGCAGAACTTTGGAGGCTGAATTCAGGTAATATATTTACATAGGAATACACAAACCACGGATATTATGGTGATATATATGCGATAAAATGCAGAACTAAGTGATAAATACATTTCTCTGTGACCACTTTAAATGTTTTCTGCGGACTCAGTCACGGGTGATGAAATTATTTTGCAACTGGGCTGTCATGAGACCATCTCAAATTGTTGATGATAAAAATCCCTATACTACATCACACCATCACATACACATATTTCATTTGTTGAGAGAGATGACTGACTCAGTACAGATTCAGAATCTGGGTATCCGAATGTGAAAATAACCTTCTTTAATTGTACTATGTGTGGGATGAATGTTTGTGTTTTTTCTGTATAACTAATTTCCAGTTTGCATGCACTTCAGTATCTCTTGACGCGATCACTAACAGAAAGTTAGAAATGGGAATGTTGCCTAAACATTTTGCAGAGCAACTTTTAAAAGCACAGAGTAACAGAAAACAGATAAACCATCCAGAGGAGAAAACAGAAGAAAAGCAATATATGAGATATTAAAGCAGGTAACTACAGTTCAAACTACTTCTTCCTCCTCTCCTAAGGCCTCCTGCTGTTCATCTCACATGATTTATGGTGTGACTTTTGTTCTTTGTACAACAAAACTAGTAAGAACAAACCACAAGGGCATAGTTAACGCCCAAATAAAAGTGTTTACTAAATACATAAACATGCAACTCCTAACTACATACCATCTCTGGCTGGTTTCTAGCAGTTTCTCAAAATATAGAACAAAATAAGCGCCCCTAGAAGGACCACAAACTATTTAAAGGGATAGTACCCTATTCATATAGATTATAACCTGTAACTGAAGAGATATTCTATTGTTCAGAGCCACAGTGAAACACTTGACCTGCCTACGCAGCTCCATAGTATTGTCTTCCTTAGAGAAACTCGGAGGCCATTTTTCCTGTCCCTTTCGTTGACCGCATTGCTAAAAAAAACCCTCTCTTCTACCATTACAGAAGTTAGATGATTGCACATAGATATGTATTATCTTTACATATCTCTAGTGAGCTCACTGTAACTTGATAACGAGAAGATTGCATTTTCTACGTTTTCTGAAAGTTAGAGTTTTATAAGATAGAAAACGTATTCCAATAAAAATGATTCCTTTCCTAGATGCATTTATTAAGAAATGGAAACTTCTAAATCGCATAAATCCTCACATTATCACCTAAAATATCAAGTCAGTCAGTCAGTCAATCAATCATTCAACAAATCCCAGCTGTTTCTAGACACCCTCATTTTAAATAGCTTTTTAAGGTTCTTCAGATATAAATATTTTACTTGAATATAATTTTCCATAATATCAGAAAAGATCACCTTATGCAAGAACAGCATTTGAAGACTGAGACACAACTGTAACCAGTGCCCATGGGCAGAAAATAAAAATATTAACGAACAACTATGAAAATAGTGTGATATTGCATTTATAACTTCAGTCACAAGGTGTCGCCGTCTACTTAAAAAGGTATTTCCTTAAACAGGGGAAAACACAGCGCCAGCCTGATTTAGAGCATTCTGAATAAAGCTCAAGAAGATGGCGGAATAATAATGGAGGAAAACCGACTGGATTTAAAGCATTAAATAACAATATTTTGGCACACATTTAAAATAATTTTCTACATTTGCGAGATATAAGGCAGTAACATTTTACAAAGAAGAAGCATCCTACGTCCGCGATGGCTGTTCTCCGGCAAGACTCCCTGGTAACCAGGCAGCTGCTGCGGCTGGTTCTGTTGCACACGGCCTGGGAGGTGGGCAGCGGCCAGGTCCGTTATTCCGTGCCGGAGGAATCCAAACACGGCACCTTTGTGGGCCGCCTGGCCCAGGACCTGGGGCTGGAGGCGGCGGAGCTGGTGTCTCGGATGTTCCGGATGGTCTCCAGCGGCAGGAGAGACTATTTTGAGGTAAATTTGCAGAGCGGCGTTTTGTTTGTTAATTCGCGACTAGACAGGGAAGAGCTGTGCGGCCAGAGCCCCCTGTGCGCCATTGACCTGGAGGTGATAGTGGACAAACCCCTGAGGATATTTCACGCGGAAGTGGAGATACAGGATATAAATGATAATGCTCCTGCTTTTTCCGTAAATGAAGATAATTTCATTATTGCAGAATCCAGACTCCCAGACTCGAGTTTCCCACTGGAGGGCGCGTCTGACGCAGATATTGGTACAAACTCTCTGCTAACCTATAAACTCAGCCCAAGTGAACATTTCACTCTTGATGTGCAAAGAAAAAATGATCAAAGTAAATCTTTAGTGCTTGTTTTAAAGAAAGCACTGGACAGAGAGGAAACCCCTGAGCATCGTTTATTACTCACCGCCACTGATGGGGGCAAATCGGAGCTCACCGGCACAGTTCAGCTGGTGATCACCGTCCTGGATGCCAATGATAACGCCCCTGTATTTGATAAGTCAGTTTATAAGGTGAGTTTATATGAAAATGCTCCCAATGGGACATTAGTTATGAAACTCAACGCCACAGATTTAGATGAGGGAATCAATAAAGACGTTTTCTATTCATTTAATAACCGGATGTCTACCAAAATAAAAGACATTTTTAGTCTAGATATTAACACTGGCGAAATAAGAGTGAGAGGAAATATGGATTTTGAATCTCAGAACATATATGACATTCAAGTAGAAGCTATTGATAAAGGACACGCACCGTTGGTGGGACACAGCAAAGTTTTAGTGGAAGTGTTAGACATGAACGATAACGCCCCTGAGCTGGCCGTGACTTCCCTTTCCCTGCCGGTGCCGGAGGACGCTCCCCCGGGGACAGTGGTGGCTCTTATTAGCGTCTCTGACCAGGACTCGGGAGACAACGGCAAAGTCACCTGCTCCATCCCCCCGAACCTGCCCTTTCGGCTCGTCTCCACCTTTAAGAATTATCACTCGCTGGTGCTGGCGGAGGCCGTGGATCGGGAGCGAGTGTCTGAATATAAGCTCGTGGTGACAGCCAGAGACGAAGGGGCCCCGTCTCTCTCGGCCAGCAGCAGCATTTTGGTGCCGATCGCGGATGTGAACGATAACGCCCCCGCTTTCCCTCAGCCCGTTTACACGGTGTTTGTGAAGGAAAACAACCCGCCCGGGGCCCATCTCTTGACCGTGTCTGCCTCGGACCCGGACCTGAGGGAAAACGCCTTTGTGAGCTACTGGGTGGTGGAGCGAAGTGTGGGAGAGCAGCCCCTGTCCAGCTACATCTCGGTGCACTCGGAGAGCGGGCACATCTATGCCCTGCAGCCCTTTGACTACGAGGAGTTACAAGTGCTGCAGTTCCAGGTGAGCGCGAGGGACGCCGGGTTGCCGTCGCTGTCCGGGAACGTGACTGTGCAGCTCTTTGTCCTGGATGCAAATGACAACGCGCCCGCAGTGTCCCCGGCCGGCTCCGTCCGCGGCTCGCCCGGGCCCGAGCTGGTTCCGCTGTCGGCGGGCGCAGGGCACGTGGTGGGCAAGATCCGAGCGGTGGATGCGGATTCCGGCTACAACGCCTGGCTTCGCTACGAAGTGCAGGAGCCCGGGGCTGCGGGGCCTTTCCGGGTGGGTGTGTACAGCGGGGAGATCAGCACGACGCGGGCCTTGGAGGAGGCGGACGGCCCCAGCCAGAGACTCGTGATCCTGGTGAAGGACCATGGGGAGCCGGAGCTGTCAGCGACAGCCACTGTCAGCCTGTCCCTGGTGGAGAGTCCCCAGGCTGTGAAATGGGACTCGAGGCCAAGGGGCGGGAGCGAAGGGCCCTTGGTTGACATGAACGTGTCTTTAATGATCGCCATTTGCTCGGTGTCCGGGCTGTTTGTGCTGGTGATTGTCGTGTACGTTGGCCTGAGATGCCACCCGGGTCCGGAAGTGATGTGCGGGCCTGGGAAAGCCACCGTGGTGTGCTCGAGCGAGGTGGGGAGTTGGTCCTATTCCCAGCGCCAGAGCCGGAACTTGTGTGTAGGGGAAGGCACCGCCAAGAATGACCTCATGGTTTTCAGCCCCAACTTCCCTCACTCTGCAGAGAATGGGGAGAAGAAGATGGAATCCGAGTTCACACCAAATGAGAATGGAATGGTGAGTTTCTATTGTGGGACATGTATGCCTTGTTTATATTTTTCTGTAATTATGTCTTATTATTTTGTGACATTTTCCCTTGGTATAGTTCTCTGAAGAGTGGATAGTTGTCTGAAGATGTCCACGCAGTGTGCAACGGCAGTCAAAAAAGCAAACAGGATATTAGGAATCATTAAAAAAGGGATAGAGAATAAGACAGAGAATATCATATTGCCGGAATATAAATCCATGGTACACCCATATCTTGAATACTGCATACAGATGTGGTCTCCTCATCTCTAAAAAGATACACTGGCATTAGAAAAGGTTCAGAGAAGGGCAACTAAAATGATTAGGGGTTTGGAAAGGGTCCCATATGAGAAGAGATTAAAGAGGCTAGGACTTTTCAACTTGGAAAAGAGGAGACTAAGGGGGGATACATAGAGGTATATAAAATCATGAGTGATGTGGAGAAAGTGAATAAGGAAAAGTTATTTACTTGTTCCCATAATATAAGAACTAGGGGCCACCAAATGAAATTAATGGGCAGGAGGTTTAAAACAAATAAAAGGAAGTTCTTCACACAGTGCACAGTGAACCTGTGGATCTCCTTGCCTGAGGAGGTTATGAAGGCTAAGACTATAACAGGGTTTAAAAGAGAACTGGATACATTCATGGAGGTTAAGTCCATTAATGGCTATTAGCCAGGATGGGTAAGGAATGGTGTCCCTAGCCTCTGTCAGAGGGTGGAGATGTTGGCAGGAGAGAGATCACTTGATCATTACCTGTTAGGTTCACTCCCTCTGGGACACCTGGCATTGGCCACTGTTGGCAGACAGGATACTGGATGGACCTTTGGTCTGACCTAGTACGGCCATTCTTATGTTCTTATGTAAAAAAGAACTAGATAAGTTCATGGAGGGTAGGTCCCTCAATGGCCATTAGCCAGGGTGGGAAGGGATGCAAAAACATGCTCTGAAGTGTCCCTAGCCTCTGGTGCCAGAAGCTGGGAATGGGTGACAGGGGATGAATCGCTTGATGATACCTGTTCTGTTCATTCCCTCTGAAGCACCTGGCATTGGTCACTGTCAGAAGAAAGGCTACTGGGCTGGATGGACCATTGGTCTGATCAATTATGCCATTCTTATACTCTTATGATATATGCTTGCATCTTTTTTGTTGAAATGAAAGGATGTCAAATACTACTGAAATAGTAAATATTAAAATTACTTTCTTTTACTGTTGTATATATGAAGGAGGAAACTGACTTGTGAAAATAATGGACCAAAGCACCAGGAGAAATTCCTTATCTAAGCCCTTTTTCTGTAAATCCATACATTTACATTTGTTTTCTTCATCAAGTTCAAGAAGTTCATTATATAATTTTGAAATTGCATAATTGAAGACTAATGATCACTATCAGCTTTTCAGTCTGTGGATGTCTTCTATTTCCTGGAGTTTGAGATACAATAATTTAAGTATGCACAGGTACCTTTTCCATACAGATAGTTCTTAGTAATATCTCCAGGTCATTATTTTTTCCTTTTAAGTGTCTCCCCTACTCATTGCAGGCCCATAACTGTATTGCCCTAGAAGGAGAAGTTTAGGATTGGATCTCACTCTTGCTTTATCCCAGTTTTTTGATATAAGGGAAGTTGCTGAATAGGAACTCATTTGAATATGTACTATCTGGTTTGGTAAGAAGAATATATTGTCCCATAGGGGTTAGTGAAAGTTTCCTGCAGGCAGTCGTTGTCCACTAGCTATTACTATCCCAATTGTTCTATGCTACAAGGTCTGTAGTTGTGCTCCTCAGTTCCACAAGGTAAGGGGCTGCTACCATCTTTCATGCATAATGATTTATATGATGGACCATTGCCCAAAAACATGGAGGACTGTGATTCTACTAATACCTCAATAGGGATTTTTGTTGACAATTTTACCATCATGGCTCTACTAAACCACATTATTGTTAGCTTATTTTATTTTATTAAAATTTTCAACAGAAATATTATGTACGTTGTATAATGTTTCCAAATGGGGGATAGTAAGTATCCTAAGTAAGATATTTTATCAAGGTTTTTTCACAATGGAAGCTGATTTTTTTCTTATATTTTGTATATAATTGATTCTAAAACTCAATGCTTCTCTGAATTGGATGATTTTATTCATAACATGAAGCAGTGGGGTAAGAAGATCTAAAATCCCCATTAAAACGTCATCAGTATGTAGTACAACTTTATTATTTATGCCTCCTGCATTTATTCCAGCGTTACTGTACATTTTATTACTTTGTTTTTGTTTGGAAACAGTTTCAAGACAATTAAAAATAAGAGTGGTGGTAGGGACAGCCCTTTCTGGGTGAATCTCTGAAGGCCAATAAGTTCAGAGCAGCTATGACTAATTTGGAATCTGACTATTAGAGTTTTATAAAGGGATTCCATCTACCTCATAACTTTTTCTCACATCAACCAGTATTCTTCTGAAGTAATTCCATTCTACCTGATCAAAGGCTTCTCGGGATCAAAAGACAGCCATTTGCCAAGTGTACTATTTGACTGGCCCAAATGGATTACACTTGGAACTCTCCATAGGCTACCCACTACTTAGAAACATCTAATAAGTGGTGTCTGGTTTCTATTTATTACTTATGCCACCAGAAGATCTACCCTAGTGGCAAATACCTTGCCAAATTCCTTCATATCAATAATTAGTCGGGAAATATGTCTATATGAGGCACAATCAATGAAGTATGGGCTTCTAACATAAATTTTGGAATTTGCAAAGAATCTAAGAGTCTATTAAATAAAATGCTAAATCTGCTGCTGAATCTTTATGATATTGACTAGAGACCCCAGCAGGGCCTAGTTACATTATAAATGTCTTCTGCACTGACAGGTCTAGTTTAGCTTCTCAGTTGGTTCTTAGTCAAAGAAAGTAAATTAACAGTTGCAATATATTTTTAGCTGATTTTTATTTATCTAGATTTCACTTGTATAGAATAAGTGTGAAAATGCTCAAACATTTGGTATATTTCATTGTTTTATTATTCAGACTTTACCACCTTCTATTTCAATAATGTTTATCTTTCCTCTCACTTGCCTCAGTCTATAAGCTATTTTTTTAAAGTCAACACTACTTTAGCTCACAGATGACTCTTTCCATTTAATATGTAAGAAAAATTTTAAGTTGCCCTGTCTATGTTGTCAAGTTTTTAGAAAACGTTTTGCCTCTGTTTATTTATGTAATATATATATTACAATATTTTAATTCCTGGTAATAAGCAGTTTCTTTTAGGTTCCCCTTCTCTTGCTATTACAGTCAGTTTACCGCAATGTACGGTTTTATATGTTTCTCATATGGTATTAAGACTTTCCTTTTTTCATCCTTTGAAAGTATTTGTCTGACCTTTCAAAGTGTTCAGTGGTACTGAGTCCCTTTGAAGGCAGATATGTATGCCTTGATATAGCAAAACATGTCAGCTCTTGTTTAACTTTAGACATAATATTTGTCCCATTGACTTCAGTGAAACTATTCGGGTTTAAAGTTAAAGAGGTGCTTAAGTGCATTGTTGGATGGGACTCAGTGTCCATGCTTTTGGCCTTCATTGCTATTATGCTCAAGGAAGATGCCATCACTAGAGGTTGGCCTGGCCATTTACTTGCCCTATAGTGACCTCACTGAAAAAGGGTCATATAGAAGACCTGATCAGTATGTGGCTAATACTGGTATGTGCTTTAGAGGGATAGAAAACAAGGAGTAATTTTTTACATATGGATTAATTTCTCTTCCAGAATCAATAATTCACATTTCCAAAGGTACTTTGCATATTTGTAGGCCAGTCAAACTCATCTTCCCTTTAAATTATCTGATCTATTTATTTGTGGGTTAAATGTTAAATTGGGGGTGAGACCTATGACATGGTGGCAGAGGTGGGATTTTTCTGAACCAGACAGCCATTGCTATTCTCTTCTCCTAAAGCAGGACTGCAGGTTAGGAGGGAGAGATACCCCGAAGGCAAACAGACACAGGTTTTCTAACTGGTATTGTTAGAGGCAGTTTTTTTTTCAGCTGGGCTAAGCTGAAAAGAGCTATTCTCTTCTTCTAGAGCAGGAAAGCAACCTGAGAGAAGAAGGGGTTTACAAGTATTCATTTTCTAACTGGTATTGTTAGAGGCAGTTTTTTTTTCAGCTGGGCTAAGCTGAAAAGAGCTATCTTGCTGGAGGGAATTAGTTTTTCTAATCAGGCTTTTGTTACAAGGAACATCCTACTGAGAGGGTGCTTAGCAATTTGCAAAAGACAGTGGCAAAACCGGTTTTTCTACCTTCTTGGGAGCCAGGAGGGGGAGATTTTTTTTTTTGGAAACAGGTTTTCAGCTGGGTTTAGCTGAGGGAAATAAGGTTTTCTAACAGGCTGTGTTAGGAAAAGACTTTTTTTTTTCTTCTTCTTTTCTTTTTTTTCCTTTTTTCTTTCTGGTTGCTTGAAAAACAGCTAGGAAAGAGGTGTAAGTTTTTCTAGGAGGCTTGTTAGAAAAGACCCCCACTGTGAGGTACTTAGCAAGTGCTAGAAACAGGACAAACCAGTTTTTTTTGGTCTTCTCAGTATCTCAGCAAACAGCAGCTACACATTTGCAATTGAAAAGGCTTTGTTTCTTTTTATTCAGTCGTGAATAGAAAGGGTAGGAAAAGTGAACCAAGCAATACAGTTCACTGAATGCAGAGGGGTGTGGCCAGCACCAGAAAGCACAAAGACATGGAGAAGCAACAGGCCAAAGAGGCTAACCACAAGAGGGAGCTGGAGAAACAAGAAGCTGACCACAGAGCCAAAGAGGCAGCCAAAGAGGCTGAGCACAGGAACCAAATGAAGTTAAGAGACAAAGACCTGGAATTAGCAAGAGCTAACCCACATGTTCCAGTCAACCCTAACAATCCTTCTCCAGGCACTGTTCCCCATCCCAAGAAATTTCCCACCTACATGGCAGGTGAGGACACTGAGGCCTTCTTGAAAAATTTTAAAAGGACCTGCCATGGGTACAGCATCCCTGAAGACCAGTACAAGGACTGGTCAGGAAAGTGGACTTTTGCTGTCTATGACAATTATTCCATCCCCATGCTACTGGGGGAAGACTTGGCCAACCATGTGCAGCTGGCCAAGAGGGGGGGAGTGGTCACCCGCAGCCAGGCCAAACAAGCAGGCACTCCCATCCCTGTTCCTGAGCCATCCACCAGGACCCGGTCTGTGTTACCAGAGACCCAGACCAAGGTGGTGGAACCGGATCCCATGCCAACAACTACAGCAGCCATAGTACATCCAGTCCCAGGACCGGAACTGGAAGAGCAACCAGCGGAAGAACCAGCGCCAGCACTGACGCCAGCGCTTGCAACTCCACCGCCAGGGGGCGCCAATGGGCCTGAACTGGCACAAGCAGCAGACAACTCTACCCAAGAGGCTCAGCCAGAGCCTGAAATATCACCTTGTGCACCAGCGGAGAGCGGTTCACAGTCAACGGAAACAACCTCATCACCTACATCGCTTCCAGAGGGACCAAGTCCAAGTCCACAGTCTAAGGAGGAACTAGTGTCTCCAGCTTCAAGGAAACAGTTCCAGACTGAGCAGGAAGCCGATGACAGCCTTAAGACAGCTTGGGCGGCAGCACGGAGCAACCCACCGCCTCTCAGCTCTTCTAATCGATCCCAGTTTGTTGTAAAACAAGGACTTTTATATAACAAGATTCTTTCTGGTGGACACCAGAAAGGCCAGAATCCTCAAAAACAGTTGGTAGTTCCAACTAAGTACCAGTACAAGCTCTTAAGCTTGGGCCATGACATCCCAGTGGTCATTCTGGGGTGAACAGAACCAAGGGCAGGTTGGGAAAGTCCTTCCACTGGGAGGGGATGGGCAAGGACGTTGCCAAGTATGTCCGGTCAAATGCATAAAAAGTGTTCTTCAATGTCAAATATCTTGTTGTTTACATGCTTAGTAGTATATGTAATACTGCATGTGTTTTAGTAATCTGTTTATTTTACAGTTCTAGGAGGAAATCACCACCAGTAGTTCCCACTGTTGGCGATTTGGGGGGCGTGTCATAAACAGATAGTTAAGGGTTAAAGTCTGTTTTACCTGTAAAGGGTTAACAAGCTCAGTAACCTGAGAAACACCTGACCTGAGGACCAATCAAGGAACAGGATAATTTCAAATCTCTGTGGAGGGAAGCCTTTGTCTGTGTTCCTTGTTTGTTCAGTTCTCTTTTTGGATCTAAGAAAGACCAGTCATGTCTCCAAGTTCTCCTGGAGTAGTTTCTACTATTCAATAGTGAGTATTAATTAGAAAGGCAAATTAGTCTTATAATTTGATTTCTATATTTGCAATTGTGTGTTTGCTAAAGGAAATTCTTTATTCCTGTTTGCTGATATTGCTTTTACTGAGAAAGAAAGGAGGGGGAATTCTCTCCAGAGATTGATAAGTTTAGACCCTGTATATTGTTCCAATTTGGTTACAGAGACAGTGACTTTTCTTTTATTTCTTTAATAAATTCTTTTCTATTAAGGACTTGGTTGGTCTTTCCTTGGGTGGATTCTCAGGGAAAGAGGAGGAGGGAGGTATCCCTCTGTAGTTAGATCCCGGTGTCTCTCCTAGGAAAAGGAAGGGGGAGGAAACAGGGGGGAATGGTTTATTTCTCCTGGGTGTAAGAACTCCATGGATTTGGGGGCTCTTGGGATCCCCAAGGATTTTGGGGAAGGACTGTGTCCCAATCCACGTTCCTGATTGGGTGGTGGCAGCTTTTACTAGATCTAAACTAGGATTTTAGTTTAGAGGGAAACCAAGGCAGGTCCCCACATTGGAACCCAACAGCTCCAAGTGGGGGTGAGACCTATGACATCAGGTATCTAATATTTACCTCTTTAGAAACAAAGCTAAGCAGAGTGGGGAAGAACTTGTCAAAGAAAGATTTTTATCCTCTTCTACTAGAGATATACATTGAGCATATGATGATTTCTTTGCCCACAAGGTCACGCCTTATTGTTATGAATTGACAAAATTTGTCTTTTTTTACATATTTGGCCTCCGAGTGTAATGGTTTAGAAATCAGTCTAGCCACTCCCTCCGTCCCTTTTGACAATACTGTAGACATACAATTCCTGCCTGAACCAGGAATAGTCTATTTCTTCTTTCACATTTCTAATGAGGTTATTGTAAAGACTCGTGAATGCATAGGTAGTCTTTATTTTTTGTAAGTATTCAAACCACTAACATTTTAATTAAGGTGCTAAGATATAGGGACTCCTGTTAATATAAATAATGCTTTGTGCATATAACATTACCCCTTCTTGGCAAATGTAATATTATTGTCATTGCTACATTTTCTCTTTTCCTACTAATTCACCTATAAATTTCCCATATTTATACCAAACACCTGTTTTAGTATTTTTGACTTCTTGATCTGTGAAGGCTGAAATACTTTTTCTCTCTCCCTTTCCCCTCTTTGTTTCCTTCTTAGAGAATACATCTTTATGGTGGGAAGCGTCCTACTCATCCACATCAGCCACAGTCTGCCAGTATCTTAGGGCAGATAGGTAGTGTCTTCTCTTTATGGCTTATCCTCCTGTATCATCTACATTCTCTTCATCACAGTATGTTCTCTTTGGAAATTACCTGTTCTGGTTACAGGTCCTCTGGGGTTTAACGAGCATTCCATATTGATTTGGTTTCATTTCTTTTCTCTGTTTTTAAGTCTGATCCCAACATTATTAGCAGGTTTTAACTGAGTCTCAGTTTTGATAATATAACCTGAATTTTAAGGGGAAATCAAAGTTTTAGAGGGAGGGACCAGCAGTTTCTTACATTGGCACAATGCAGAGATCTGGTGTTTCTTCTGAGTGCCTTTCTCATTCTTAATGTGAGCAAGGACAGAGTTTGAAAAATAGAAATGCATTGTCTCTGCACTTCCAATGGGGCACGACATTCTGTAATAATTCTCATTAAATGATCCTTGTTCTCATAGTAGTGCAGCCAATTATACAATTGGGTGAGTCTGTGCATCTATGTGTGAAAACACTGCGTGGCATGTTCTGTTTTGATACATAGGAGCTTCTTTCTCCTTCCCAAAGGATTATCGTAGGTCAGGGCTGGCTCCAGGCACCAGCCCAGCAAGCAGGTGCTTGGGGCGGCCAACATAGGGGGGCGGCACCTCCAGCCCTTAGGCGGCGGGTCCCTCACTCCTTCTGGGAGCGAAGGATCACCCGCCGAATTGCCGAAGATTGAACCGGCGGCGGTAGTGGCGCAGAACGCGATCGCTTTTTTGTTTGTTTGTTTGTTTTCTTTTTGCTGCTTGGGGCGGCAAAAATCCTGGAGCCGGCCCTGATCATAGTAGTGTTTTCATATATTTCTCCCCATTTTCTATCCCTTCTGTGAGTTCTTTCAGTCTTACGCTATTTTTTCCTCTTAGGGTTCTTTAAATCATTTTAAGGTCCAGATCAAACTTCTTGATTTTAGCCAACTGAATTCCTTTATCTGCATCAGTTAGTATATCTGAATGTTGCATTTAAGTCCTTTATCAGTAAATTCTTCTACATATTTATTACTTCCTGAAGGTGGTTTGCATCTCCGTTTATATTCATTATTATTTCAGATATTTCTCTGGTGTCTGCCTTTGTAGCAGGCACATTCTTATCCTTGTCCATTGCACGTTGTTTGCCCACAGGTAGCTCTGCAGTGGGTCTTGCTGCTTCTCTCTGGTGGCGTGCACAGAAGCTCTTAATGTCATAAGCAGCTTTCTGTACAAGCATCCTGGATTTGGGAATATCCAGACACCTGTCATATGAGTTTTCAGGGATTCATATTTATCTAAGTAATCTCAATTGGCAAATGTAAAGACTATTGCTTTGGTGCGCTAAACAGGAGCAATCGCTTGACTGGCAAGATGTCATGGTGGATTGTATAATGCATAAAATACAAGGGGGAATGGGGAGCTAGAAAGAGAGAGCAACACACACACACACACAGGGAGAGAGAGAGAGAGGGAAAAAACTTGGCCACTGTTCCTGCTTCTTCTGGGCTCCTTGCGGATACTTATGGAATATTCCTGCCTAAGCATCTCTAAGGTGTTCACCATTTTGATAAACACACACATGATGACCAACTGATGACAAAATATGAAAAGCACAGAATGAAGGTACAATAAATTATTACAATTGAACAGTTATGTAGTTCAATAATTTCTCATAGGTTCAAGTCTATTAATATAATTTGTATAAAATATTTCCCCACACTCTTAGGTTAACACTGATTCCTTCACCATAGAAGAGACATAGAGATGTGACCACCCAACATTTCACACATTTTAAAGACGTGGGAAATTTTTGTCTGATTTATTTACTGAGAGAAGATCAGTACACTTCAATGTTTGCGAATGAATTTTTCCTACTATTCGTAACAGAACACATATATCATAATAGGGCAAATCATTTTGTAAAATAACAATACAAAAATACAAAAATATTTTTCACACACTTGTCTTGCTAATAAATAACTGAAATTTAAAGAAAAAGACAGACATTGAGGAAAATTATCAGAAATGAAAAATAATACATCGTAGGGGCCAGCAATTAGCAAAACTCCCACTGCTATCTA